>NC_091455.1:46286967-46608967 GCF_027789765.1 Dendropsophus ebraccatus
ACTGCACTGACATATGATATCACTGATTGGTGAGGTCCAACCACCAAACCAGTCCTCCAGTCCTATGAATGTAGCAATCTCATAAATCACAACTGAAGAGAATTACAACAAAGCTCTGTTCAAATATAAGGGGTTACCTACATAGTACCCCTATGAGCCCGACCAGAAAATCACTATCAATGCTTTCCACTCTGGCGGATGGATATCTATATAACAGCTGATCACCAGGGTGTCAGAACCTGTACCCAAGTTCAGGGCCGTTTCTGCCATGAGGCGGAATGAGTATTCCGCCTCAGGCGGCAGATTCTGCGCCCCTGCAGGGGGCGGCAGACAGCAGCCCTGCGCCTGCAGCCGCTCACCTGTCCTGCCGCAGCCGTCCGGTCCCGCCGCCAACGCTTACCGCTGTCCCGCGCCGTCAGTCAGCAGCTGTCATCGCCCTCCAGCGAGTCGTGAGTGCCCGTGGTCAGCGGGGGCCGCGATGCCCCCGCTGACCCCAGGCACTCACGACTCTCTGGAGGGCGATGACAGCTGCTGACTGACGGCACTGGAGCGCGGAAAGGAACAGCGGTGGGACGGGACGGCTGCGGCAGGACAGGTGAGCGGCTGCAGGGTCGGGAGACAGCGGTGAGCGGGACGGGACGGCTGCTGCAGGACAGGTGAGTGGCTGCAGGGCCGGCCCGGGGGGGGGGTGCGGGGCGTCCAGGCGCGGGTGATTCGGTTACGGCGGGGCGGGGGGGGTGCGGGGGGTGCAGGCGCGGCTGATTCGGTTACGGCGCCGGGCGGGGTGGGGGGGGGTTGTTGTCAGGGGGCGGCAGAAACCCCAGAATCGGCCCTGCCCAAGTTTTAAACCTGGCATCATTACATGATCTGGCACCACAACTTTATAGTGCCATAGCTGCATTCTTTTTTTTTCCTGCTATATACAGATATACAGTAAACACATTGAAGTCAATATACTGTATTTTCAACCCTGTATGTGCAGTGGTGTTTTTCCCCTGAGGTCACACAATGATTAATGACAACTTATTTATTTAGTCTTTTATTATTTGGACAATCTCGGCACCATTTCTTGGAATTAATATCCCTCTGACCATGCAACAGATTTCTATCAAGTAACAGTAATGTAAGTATTTAAAAATAAATATGATTTCACATTATTCAGCCATAGTGTAAGTGTGGAGGGAGGGTATCGCTGGATCAGAAATTTTTTCTTAAGGCAGAAGCATTGATTTATAACCCATTGCTTTTTGCTGCCAAATTATTTCTTGTGTCAAGAAAGTCTCTTTTATTGTCTATTTTCTTACATATTTGTCAGTTCATTATTTGCAATGCGAGCACGCCAATTGCTGTCACATTTTCTATGGACTCTGAAAGTTACATATGGACAACAAAGAAATTATTTTCTAATTCCCACAGTATTTCAACGAAAAATTACTGCATTGTCTTTAACTGCGCTTTGTGTTTTTTTGTTTTTTATTTTTTGTAGAACCGCAAAGTAGGAATTGACTAAATGACTGTTGACTGTTGAATATGGAAAGTGTACTGCAAAACAATTCTCATTCATAGTGGCCTGTATTAGAAAGGAACGAGTCCGATAGTTTGTTGTTTAAATACCGGTGGCTGAAGAAGTTTAAAAACATGGAAACGACCATAAGCTCCCTACGACTGCACCAACCTCTTAAGCCACCAGTTTTAAAATGCTGAACGGTCAGATTCGAGCATACTCGAGTTGCGCTCATTTGTAGCCTTTATAAAATCATCCATGCTAATTTTTCACCTCTGCCATTAAAATAGCACCCAACTCTTGGCCCTCTCCACTTCTTCCTGTTTCTAATGATGCGCTGACCCTGCAGGAAATGCCTACTTAGCCAGTCACTGGCAGGTCACAGTCTCTATTGGTGCATCAACAGAAGGAGGAAGCAGCAGAGAAGACTGGGTGCCATACTCTATATGGATGAGATCAGCTGTACTTTGCTTCCTACCGATGTCTGGGCCTGACCTGTTTATGACCACTGAGTCTGTACTACCTACCATGCCCTATTGTATGACTACTGCCAGCCCTGCCTTTAGCCAATAACAAGATGCTTTTGCCTGACCTCTTTATGCATTGTGGCCTACAAAGCCAGCTGTTAACTATCCGAAGACCACTCCTAGAGGTACCCACCCAGTGGTGGAAATTTCTGTATAGGAAGAAATGGATGAAAATCAGAGGATAAATTAGACCAAGGATGGGAAACCTTCGTCCCTCCAAAACTTTTCCTGTATGAAATAATTGAACCAAAGAAGATTCATTGCAAAAAAACCAAAACAAAAATAAGGTAGGTAAGGTGTTTTGTATCAATAAATAACACTGTATCAGTAAAGAAGGGGTTAATCAGTCCCGGCCTGTGATTGGCTGAGCGTTCCGTCAGCTGACCGGCCATTCTGAAGATAGAGCGCGCGGGACCCGGGGATGAAGACAGCGCGGAGAAGAAGCCTGGACAGGTAATGTATGATGCTGCTGCTGCTTTCAAATCGTCGGTCGCCCGCCGCGCACCGCTATTCAACCGTAGCGATGCGCGGTGGGGGAACGATGATTTTACGTCTGGCCCTAAATGAACGATCAGCCAATGACACAATCATCGGCTGATCGTTCTCTCTATTTCACCGAACGATAATCGGCCGAATCGGGCCCTAACTCACACTCAGTCCTCTGGCTCACTTTCTCAGAAGGAACTCCTCAGTTTTAAAGGGAGACGGAAGGCATCCGATGACTGTCAGAGTTGATCAGGTAGCAGTGGGTTATAATGAGAGAGCTTTCTACCCAATACAGTGTCAGGATGGGGACATGGAGGTGCTCAATTTTTTTTTAATTGTTAGCTTGTCTTGCAAAATGCACTCAGACAAAGTTACTTGTAACCCAAGGTTTGACTGTAATATGGAAAGGACAGAGTGGATCAAACTTAGATCAGTCCCAAACATGATTACCTCAGAGCGAACCTTTGTGAACCTTTGGAAGAACATTTCATGTGTGGAGCACTGGAAGTTCTACATGCAAATTTAATCCAGTCATTTACAGATAATATTTGCATCATCTGTTCTAAGGAAAATATTGTCCAAATCCCTTTAAAATTTTACAGATGGATAAATATCCAGTTGCTTATTGACATCTTTCAGCTGTCTAAACGCTTCACATTCACTCTGCTCCACAAGCCAAAATCACCACAGTTCCTCCCTTGTCATCTGGTTTCATCACTACAGATTTTAAACTTTTCAACTTCGTTCACAGGACAATCTCGTGAACTTCTTGAAGCTATAGATCGAAATACCTCAGTTGCTCTTCTTATAAAAGTATCAGTCTGGAAACGAGCATCATTAAGTAGTACGTGAGTAAAACAATGATGTCATTGATTACCATGACCTACCTATCTGCATCACTGCGTGGGTGCCAGGAGGGATCAAAGATGGTGCAGTAGGGAAGAAGGCTTTTGGTCCTCCTGTTGTCCTCTTGCCAGTAATGGTCTTTGTCTCACTGGTCACAATGACTTGAGGGCTTCCACATAAACTGCCCATGCTTTATGAGGGGGCTGCAATACAAGTGATAATAGCTGTGGTTCACCTGGGGCATACCCCAAATAGAGCCTGATTTGAAGGCAATTTGGGATGGTGAGGGGCAGTAAGGAAGCCAAACACTATATTAACTAAAACAGGCTATAATCTTTACAGAAGACGACATATTCTTCTAGTTTCATGAACAATATATTAGGCAGGTCATGGCTAGAGCAGGATAACCTACAAAGTTGGTGTATACTAGGGTAACCAAAGTTTGGTCTCCTTAGCCCTTGTGCTTGTCATTAGTCATTTTGTCATTCTTCCTGGATGCTTGCAGAATTTTAGTAGACCTCAGTGGTGACATCCCAAATCCACTTGTTTCCTCAACAATATATCCTCCAATCATGGGTGTAAAAATCAAGCCTATTAGCAGATTAGGACTTCTCTAATTCAGGCTGTGGAAGGGAATTCTTAGCAGGAACAGTAAACGAGACCCAAAACTGGCTTTAGGATTTCATAGCAGATTCTGTGTCATCCCAAGCTGTTCTCGGCAATTACCTCCGACAGGATCACTCTCCTACCCATGGAGAAACCTTGCAGGTCTCTCAGCAGAAAGGCTGCTTGAACACATCCTCTCTCTAGAGGGGCTAACTCTGAGCTGACTGAACTTTTCTCCCATTGCAGAGGAAGGTCCTGAGTAGGGATGGCCTGAACCTGCCGAGGTTCAGGTTCGTACGAACCTGAACTCTCGGCAATGATTCCCGCTGTCTTCCACCTCCGTGGAGAGCGTGGATACTGTAAAGCCTGGAGTAGTGGATCCACTGGACCGGCACTAGTGATGGCACTAACCTCACCAGGGAGCGGAGTCTAAGGGGCCGCTGGTTTTCACCAGAGCCCGCCTCAAGGCGGGATGGACTTGCTGCAGCAGGCGACCCCCAGGTCACTACCCCTGGCTTGGTTGCTAGTGACGGCAGGCGAGGCGTAGCAGGAACAGTAGGCAGAGGTCTGTAGGCGTGATCGCAGGTGGCGGACAGGACTCAGGAACAGTGGGAAGGCAGCAGGCAAGGACTAGGGACAAGGACTGCGGACAGGAACAAGGGACAAGGACTAAGGTCAGGAACAACAGGGAGCTGGGCCAAACGCTATGGGAAGCATGTAGAGGCTCCAACACCTGGGAGGGGGCAGGGCTGGAACTTATAGGGGAGTGATTGACACCAAAAAACCAATTAGGAGCGCACTGCCCCTTTAAATCTGAGACAGCCGGCGCGCGCGCGCCCTAGGAGGCGGGGAAGCGCGCACCGGCCGGCACAGCGTCTGACAGGAGCGGGGCGAGGTAAGGCGGCCGCGGCCGTGACAGATACAGCCGGAGGACCGCCTGGAAAACTGGGATACAACCTATGGCATAGGCTGTATCCCAGTTTTCCAGGTGGTCCTCCGGCTGTATCCACCCGCTGCACGGAGCTGGCAGACAGCGGGAATTATTGCCGAGAGTTCAGGTTCGTACGAACCCGAACCTCAGCAGGTTCGGACCATCCCTAGTCCTGAGCAAGTCCCCACTTTCCCCCTTGAAGGTTCCCTAAGTCTATGTATGTAGACATGAACTCAGTGGCGTAGCGACCACGGTCGCAGCCCGCGAGGCCCCCCCTTACCACTGCACTGCTCCCCTCCCACTCCCTCTTGTGACCGCAAGCAATGTTTTGCTTGCGATCACAAGAGGCAGGGGCCCCTGGCTGTCTTGCGGCTCCCCAGGGAGCTCTGTGCGCGCCGGGGGGGGGCATGGGGGAAGTACTTCCAGCGCAGGGAGCATCGCGTTGGAAAAAAAAACAGGTCCCGCGAAGCTCCGCCCCCTCCACGCTAAGCCCCGCCCCCCGCCGGGGGAAGCCCGCCAGCGCGTGTGACCTGAGGGCTACAGAAATCATGCAGGTGAGTATAGATTTTTTTGTTTTTAAGGGGATGATGGGGGTGTAGTGGTATGATGAAGGAATAAGAGGATGATGGGGGGTGTAGTGGTATGATGAAGGAATAAGAGGATGATGGGGATGTAGTAGTATGATGATGAAGGAATAAGAGGATGATGGGGGTGCAGTGGTATGATGATGAAGGAACAAGAGGATGATGAGGGGTGTAGTGGTATGATGATGAAGGAACAAGAGGATGATGAGGGGTGTAGTGGTATGATGATGAAGGAACAAGAGGATGATGGGGGGTGTAGTGGTATGATGATGGAACAAGAGGATGATGGAGGTGTAGTGGTATGATGATGGAACAAAAGGGTGATGGGGATGTAGTGGTATGATGATGGAACAAGAGGATGATGAGGGGTGTAGTGGTATGATGATGAAGGAACAAGAGGATTATGAGGGGTGTAGTGGTATGATGATGGAACAAGAGGATGATGGGGGGTGTAGTGGTATGATGATGAAGGAACAAGAGGATGATGAGGGGTGTAGTGGTATGATGAAGGAACAAGAGGATTATGAGGGGTGTAGTGGTATGATGATGGAACAAGAGGATGATGGGGGGTGTAGTGGTATAGTGATGGAACAAGAGGATGATGGGGGGTGTAGTGGTATGATGATGAAGGAACAAGAGGATGATGAGGGGTGTAGTGGTATGATGATGAAAGGGCAGGAGGATGAAGGGGTAGTAGTATTATGGTGGAGGTGGTTGTAGTATGATGATGGAGGGGCAGGAGGAGGGGACAACAAGGGGGGCATCTGTAAGGGGGATAAAATGGGGGCCATCTATATGGTTGATAACATGGGGGCAATCTATATGGGGGATAACATGCGGGGCATCTATAATAGGGACAACACAGGGGGCTATCTATAAGGGGGAAACATTGGGGGGCCATCTATAAGGTGGACTACACGGGGGGTGTATACAATAGGGGGATATGTACTATAAGGGTGATCACATAGTGTAAGGGCTACCCACTAAATGAGAGTGTAAAGGGGACAATACATATGTGCAGTGTGTAGAGAGATGAGGATGGTGTCAGTGTGAGGAGCCTAATATGTCTGTCTGGCAGATTCTGTGGATTTGTGGCTCCAAAAAGTTCTCATAATTGCCCAGGGCAGATGGAGAAGATGAGAAGGGAAGAACTCCGATCAGAGAAGACGTCCCCTGTGAGTCACCTGATATAACTGCACTGTAATGTATATGGTGTACAGAGCCTGTGTACAGTGCGTCCACCTCTATATGACTGTATGAAGTCATATTGGTCTATGTACAGAGGATTTTATTCAGTAGCAGCGGTGGTGTTAGTCAGTATGTGGTGGTATTAGTCAATAGCAGTGGTGGTGTTAGTCAGTATGTGGTGTTATTAGTCAGTATGTGGTGTTATTAGTCAGTATGTGGTGTTATTAGTCAGTAGCAGCGGTGGTGTTAGTCAGTATGTGGTAGTATTAATCAGTAGCAGCGGTGGTGTTAGTCAGTATGTGGTGGTATTAGTCAATAGCAGCGGTGGTGTTAGTCAGTATGTGGTGTTATTAGCCAGTATGTGGTAAGAGGGGGGCCCAAGTTGACCTCTTGCACCAGGGCCCAAGAGACATTAGCTACGCCCCTGCATGAACTCTTTAGCTCTCAGCCTTACCTGGCACGATTCCAACAGTATAAAGCATGAAGAAAGTATAAAACACATTAGAAACAGTCTAAACCTATTGCAAGAGGTAACACACACAGTATACTGTTCCTTGACAGAAATTGTATATTTGGAAGTCCATTGAAGTAGAAGATACTGGCACTACTGTCACTCTATGTCCACAAGCGCCGTGATACACAAGCAGTTAATTCCTTTGGACCTCTAGTCGGTAGAGCAATGTAGCGGTGCTCTGTTCACATATAAACAATCACTTTAGCATATTTGTAGTGGAGAGATGAACGGCACTCACCAAGGATGGATATGGCCATTTCTTAAAACAGAATTTCATCGACAGTCAAACAGCAGGAGACTTGAATGGCAGGGTTGTTCCAGTGGGGCGTTCTGTTTCAATAAATTACCGTATCCATCATTGGTGAGTGCCATTCATCTCTCCACTACGAATATGCTAAAATAATTGGAAGTCCTTACAGTATTGTCCTGTATTGAGAAATATCCCCTGACACTATACATCAGCAGTGGGGAACCTCCGGCTCGGGGGCCGCTTTGGGCCCCTGAGACCTCCCGATGAGGCCTGGGGCAGGAGCTGGCATTCACAGCATCTTCCAGAGCGGTGCACATCTTTCTTCTCCTGCGAGCCGCGCGCAATGACGTCATTTCATCGCGCGCCGCCTGCAGGAGAAGATGGGCACAGGCTACAGGAGAGGGAAGAGGACCTGGGCAGCGTGGGAGCGGAGGAAAGGTGAGTGGAATGTTTATTTTTTTATTTGGGACAAGCACTGGGGGTTAACTAGATTACCAGGGACATGACTGGGGGGGGGGGGGTAACTAGGCTACCAGGGACATAACTGGGGGAGTTAATTAGACTACCAGGGACATGACTGGGGGTTAACTAGGCTACCAGGGACATGACTGGGGGGTTAACTAGGCTACCAGGGACATGACTGGGGGGTTAACTAGGCCTACCAGAGGCATCAATGAGGGGGCATAACTAGACTACAAGGGGCATGACTTGGGGGTTAACTAGACTACAAGGGGCATCACTGGGGGTTAACTACAATAGCAGGGGCATCACTGGGGGTTAACTACAATAGCAGGGGCACTAAGAGAACAATACTTTGCCTTGCCCCGGGTGCTGCAAACCCATGCTACTAACTGCCGCGCACAGTATGTGGCCCTCGGATGATTTTATTAATGCCCGACTCGCCCTTGACATGGAAAAGGTTCCCCGCCCCTGCTATACATATTACATATCAAGTATACTTCAACATCTTTTAGTAGTGCAACAACCCCATGACATCCTTCCCTCTCTACTAATCATCAGACACCCAGATTATAGTCAACCTGATAACTATTGCCTTATACCACCACAGTGTGACCCCTCTTTGTTAAGTTATGCTCTTTTCTTAGTTATGTTATGTTATTGTTTACCCATGATGGCACATGCTGTCTGATTACCACTATATCTACAATGAACAGTGCCTTTTCATGTAAAATTACTTACCTGGACATTGTTTAATGTATGCACACTGATGGTGTAACTTTTGACTGGAGATGTCCAACCATCTGACTGCTCTATGTTCTTTTATTTGTTGTATTGTTTTATAAAAATCCAATAAAAACCATTGAAACAGAAACAGTATAAACTGTAGAAATGTATAAAACACAAACTAAGGCTGCATTCACAAGTTCTGTGTGCCTCACGGAACACGAATGTGGAATGCCTATAACGGACTCTCCCCCGCCCTGGCAGCATCTGTAATTAGTTGCTAAGAGCGGGGGAACTGTACAGATATGCACCGCACTGTAATGACAGCGACGCGCGGCTGATTCATAACAGCGCGGAGCATATCTGTACAGTTCCTCCGCTCTCAGCATCTAATTACAGATGCTGCCCGGGCGGGGAAGAGTCCGTTACAGGCATTCCACGTCCATGCTCTGTGAGGAACACGGAACGTGTGAATACAGCCTTAGGCACAAGGTGGACAACACCTATCACAGGACACACAAGCATCAAAGTAGGATACTGCAATTAGTACCAACTTGTTGGTTTGAATCCAAATTTCAGCATTGTAAATATACCATGCTGGTTACTATATACTGTAGTAGCACCCAGTACTTTTCCATTAAAACCAAAGGTTAGGTTTAGTTAGAGGGAAACTAGAAGGACCATAACGTCATTAACATGTATGTACCATGGAAATTTTTTTTTTTTGGAGATGAGCGAATCTCAAACATGTATTTTCTAGGCAGCTTTGGGGCTGCATCCAATTTCTTCAGCCACCAGTAATCAAATGCAGAGTTTTAGGGTCCGGACAACCCAAGTGAGCTCGAGGTTTACTCTTCCCTAATTTTCATTCAACGTGGAGAGAGAAAAGGCTTAATAGTCCCATTGAATTGATTATTAGCAATGTAGTGACGTGTGCAGTGAAAATAACATACAGTACTGTACGTGTCTGTTCACTGTTCCATAAACATTGTCCATGTTTGTAAAGGAAACTATGTGCCGGCCAAGTTAAAATTAGTATTTTTTGCTTGAACCAGACATCATCATCCTTCTTTCATTTGACTATTGACATAATGAAATAACAAAGAGTTACCTGTAAGACAATTACATGTGGTCAAAATTAACTATACTTGTGTTCAGGCCAACGCTCTGTCTGTACTGGACATAAGAGCAGTTCTACAGCCCAATATCCCTGATTTACAATTATCATTTTGTGTTCCCCTCACCCTACTAATGCGAGTAACATGATCTTGATGGGAACTGTGCCAGGTTGTAACTAGTATCATGTTGTTTCTAGATTTTTCAGATAAACCCAAATTATGGGATTTGAATGCGCTGCCAGGAAACGTAAGCATGTCTGTAATGCTACGTCTGTAATAAGAATTTCCTAGACATCATCCCCACATGGATCTTCTTAGATTTGCAGGGTATTGGGTTAACTTTTGAACTATTGCACAGTCACATGTCTGAAAGTCAGCTGTGGATTACGTCACCTAGGTCCTTTGTATGGCTTCAATTTTTGTAATAACGTTGTTATTTATTTATTTATTTATTTATTGCTGTTCTCATTTACTTAATTGATCAATATTCCTTTATCAAATTAGAAACTCTCCCTCTGGGACACATGTATGTAAACCAGGCTGTTTGAGAACCAAAGGATAACTGCAAAGAACTGCTCCCATTCTTGAAGACCCATTGACATAGTCACCATGTTATATTGTTACCCATTCACTATTCCACAGTTTACAAACACACAATGAGGGACTTTATTTGTGCACTAGTCATGTTTTGCACAGAGGCTGAGGAGAAGTGAAGAAGCCATAAAGGCTCAGGAGAGGGGAGGAAGGCATGAAGGCTGAGGAGAAGTATCAAGAGGGACATTAAGGCCTTATTCACACGTCCTGTAACCTACGGATCCGTATTTCCGTACTCGTTAGTGTACGTCGTTGTCTATTCACACGATCAGTAGTTTACAAGGGCGCAAACCAATGCTGAAAAAAAGTACATGTCCTAGTGGGGACCTAGATTTTTTTTTACGGATCCACTCATAGAAATCAATGGTTTCCGCTATTTTTTATGGAACCTGTTTGCCATCCGTATTTCTCTATTTCCGTAAAAAAAAAATGAACGGATGACTTATAATTGACATGTTGAAAAAAAAGAAAAGGATTTACAGAAATATGGAGGCACTATGGATGCACTTCATATGCCCAATCCATAATTTTTAGCGCATTTTACGGGTTGAGGCTATGTTCCCACTACGTAAGAGAACGGCCGTTCCAAGAGAAACGGCTGGTCTCTGCAAAGATCATTCCGGCCAGTACTTAAGTACCGTCCGGATGATCTTTCCGGCCGCAGTGTTCTGATGCGGGTGCATTGACACGCGCCCGAATCAAAACTTCACACGGCACACAATGAAGCGAGCGGCTCCTGACAGGTCTTTTGTGGCCGCAATTCACTGAATTGCAACCGCAGAAAACTGACCTGTCAGTTCTTTGCGGCACCTTATGGGATCCCGGCCAGAGCGTATACTATGAGTATACGACCCGGTCGGGATCCCATAACAGATAAGACAGTGTTCCACAATGTACAAAGTACGCCGTACTTTTACGTAGTGTGAACATAGCCTGCTAGCGTGAGGAATCTACGGACTTGAAAAAAATACTGAACGTGTGCATAAGGCCTAAGACTGTGAAACAAGAGGATTAGGAACATGGAGGCTGCAGAGAGGGTTGAAGGAGAGCATGGAAGCTGAAGAAAAGTGAAAAGCACATGTAGTCTCAGAAGAAGCAAATGAGGCATGAAAGCCCAGGAGGGAGGTGGAGGAGGGAATAGTGGCTGAGGAAAAGGAAGGAAAGTATGAAGGCTGAGGAAGAGGATGGAGGAGGACTTGGATACTGAGGAAAAGGAGGAGGGCAGATATGATGGCTAAGGAGAATAGATAGAGGACAGGAAGGCTGTGGAGGATGGTGGATTACTTAGAGACTAGCAAGGGGCATTGACAATACTACTCTTCAGTGGCGTAGCTACCATAGAGGCAGGGTAGACAGTTGCTATGGGGCCCATGCAGGAGGGGGGCCCAGGGGAAAAGGTAAGAGCTTGTGTCCTTCTGCTCATCCCTTTATGAACTGCAGGGTGTAAGTGACCCAATGCTTACTTACATGCTGCAATACAAAAAAGGGTTAACAAGCAGAAGACAGAGATATCGGCTTCACTGCTCTGATAACCCCTGACCCTTGTTCTCAAGTTGGCAATCAAGTAGGAAAGGAAAATGTGCAGAGCTCCATGTAGAGGTCAGGGGTTACCAGTGCACCAGCAGTAAAGCAGATATATATGACACAGTGCTTTGTGTTGTGCTTAGGGAATGGGAGCCCCTTAAAAATGTTTGCTATGGGGCCCCGTGAATAATAGATATGCCCCTGCTACTCTTCACCCACGATGATGCCTCCAGGTTAGCGTCAGCTCCTTCCTCACTACTGAGTCCTTCTGGCACCTGCAGCAGGTTCTCCTCCTAAGGTCTTCATTCCTGCATAGCAGTGCTACATGATTATTACTGATATTTTAAAAGTGCCACTAACCATTAAACATATGGCTGGCTGAAGTAATGGAGAACTGTGCAGCTGGGCTGTGGGCCTCTCTGTGCATGTGGATCAGGGGGCTGATGGACCCTTTTACATCCCCTCCCCCTCCTGGTATCCACTACAAAAAGGAGTATCTTCTGCATCTACTACAAAGTGGAGTGATTATGTACATGAAGAATGAACAATCCAAAGATTATTTGTGTGACCCTGCACTCACAATAATTGAGTTGTGTAAAGGATACTGCGGTATTTATATAAGGCATTTGCCCAAAGTTCTCCTGTCATGTAAAATTTCTAATAAGCCAGCACCTCTAAGGTCACGAGCATATACTACACACTATACTGTACCTATACTCTAAACAATATGCGTTCCATTATATTTACAGTCTGAATAGCACCAGGTTAGTGCTAATTTTTCAATCTGCAACTAATTTCCCCACTATATACAAATAAACATTGCCTCAAATTCAACCTTGTGCAGCTATTACATAGCTATATGTTTATCTGAGAAGGAATTACTCAAAAATTAATGTAACCTAAGTTTAATATCGCATTTTCTAAGCCTCTTACTATGAAGTATATTGATGTTTTGCATTAAAGAGAAAGATAAGGGATAAGGAAGAATACCAATCAGAGCATAGCGGTCAAATACGTGTACACCATAGTTCTGTTTACGTTGGCAGTACCTTCCCTGTGTTCCTGATTACTGTGACTTATGACTGAGCCAACAAGATTACAGAGTGACCTCACAATCTACAATGTATTTAGGAGTACTAGCGTTTAACTATTTAGATTAACATTTGCATGAATTATATGCCAAATTTTTGTAGTTGTATTTTTTCTGTGGCTTTGGGGATAAAAGCAGGATACAGCATTAGTGTGAGCTGTTGATAAGCCTATAATAATAATAATAATAATAATAATAATGATAATAATAATAATGATAATAATAATTTCTTCATGTATGTGTTTGTGATGTCATGATGGAAGTCAGTTCCTGTTCCATATATATATATATATATATATATATATATATATATATTGTTGTTGGTTTGTTCTTATATAGCACTTGATAAAGAAGTCAGACTAACTTCGAAAAGCATTGTGTCTAATCAATTTACACATTTTATATATATGTTTCTTTATTCACCGCAATTTTTTTTTACCTGCACCCAGTTACCTGTATTGGAGTGAAGGAAGTTTGTCTGTTGTCTATTCCCTTAGAGGAGTATACGGGAGTTAAAAGCAACTGATACCAGGTATGGAAAAGGCTTGGGGCCCAAGCCCACTTCTTTCATCCTAGATGTAAATGTGGAAGTGGGCCCAGTGCCCCCAGCTCACCAATATGGTACACTGGGCACACCTCCAGTGCACTGAGCGGGCCTAACTGCAGAAAGAGAAACCAGCGCAGCTAGCGGGAGGTGGTTTAAAAAATTGAGCATGCCGAGAATGACCAGGTGCTGTACTGTACATTTGCTTAAAGGAGCAGTTACTCTTGCACATTGGTGTTTAATTTCAAATAATCATATAAAGTCTGATTATGCAGTTAAAGAACCATCCAAGTATATTATAGTTTTTACCATTGTGTCAACTTAGCAAGCGGAGATGGACAGATAGAGGGAAGTATGACTGCAGAGTCTGACTACTCAGGATTTGTTTGTAGTCTGTTACCATGGATACACATAAGTTTCTGTAAGGCTCTGTTCACACGGAGCAAAACTGGTGGAATTCTCTGCAGCGGAATCCCACCAGCCTCCCTGTCATAATGACAGTCTATGGGAGGTTCGCGTACCTCCTCTCTCCGTGCTGAAGAATGAACATGTTCATTCTTCAGCACAGAGAGAGAGGAGGCGCCCGAGCCTCCCATAGACTCTCATTATAACACGGAGGCTGGATTCCCCCGCAGAGAATTCCGCCAGTTTTGCTCGTGTGAACGGAGCCTAGGAACGACATATACAGGAGATAAGAATACAATATAATAGGATACTTGTAATAGAGACTACCTATGTAAGAGTTGTAGACACAAAATGGGATTCAGACTGTAATACAGATCTGTAAAGTCAATTTATTTTTCATTTCAAATGCATTGGACTCCTAAAGATCTTTATTAAAAGTAACATATCTCTTTAAGGGGCCTTTTAGGGCTGTGCAATATGCTGTCAATATATAAATGAAAGGTAATAAAATCTGAAATCATAATTTATAAAACAGTAAGCAAAATTACAATCTAGTTACTATCGCCATTGGAGACACTTTGTACATCATAACAGATTTTAAAATCCATGGTATTATTTGTAATATTATGTCAGTCATAAGGCAATGTTCTGTCCATGGGGGACTTAGTTTGTGCAGTGAAATAATTTATGAAACACCTGATATGCTGCAGGAGTTGTCTGAAAACTTTCCTCGAGCGCACTGACTTCAACTTTTAAATCACAGCTTTACAATTGATGTTTTGTTATCTGGCCAAAGTAGAAATACATTAAAACATGATATTGGATTTCTTAGTAAACAATGGCATCAGCACAGATGTATTTTTCTTGGAAGTACAGTTGTACTCTTACAAAAGGGATTTTTCTGAAATTTTAGTTTCACCAAATGTAATAGGGCCTTTCTTACTAACACACTTAAAGTAAATGTGCTATCAGAAAATGACCTGTTGTTTAAATTGAGCTTTTATGTTCAACATATGCTTTAAGAACTTTTTGTTGTTTTTGTTGTTTTTCTAATCTTCCATTTTACTATCTATATTTTAAAATAATCCACATTTCTGTTGTTTTCATAGGGCCACTAAGCCTAACAAAAGGCTAATAGTTACAACAAGTACAGAAAACATAAACAGATTTCAACCTGTCTGAATAGTTAGTTGACATGCTCATTTTAAGGGAACTTGCCAGTTCTTTTTATGCCCATAAATTACCAGCATGTCTTATTAAATAAAAAAGTTATGTTTTTAATCAAGTTCATATAGGCTAACACTGACCTAGACCACAAAAACGTATAGCAGCCCACCAGAAAGACAAGCACAGATGTATAGCAAAAGTCAGCTAGTACTGGTAGTTCTAGACCGTCAGCAGTTCAGATGTCACTGTGGCTTCAGTTGGCCTTCTAACCCTAGGTACTAGGGTCACTAGGGGGTCACTACAAATATTGATGGAGGGGCTGCACTCTAGATGTTAGTCTTTAGTTCTTTGGAGCACTCCCTGGTTAACATTGTCAATGGTAATTGGGACCCCTTTGGTGGTATATGTTCAGAAGAAAATCAAGACAGCAAGTCAAGAAGTTGTTTCATTCAGCTTGGCTCCTCATGGCAAAAAGGTGGTCTGGTCTATTTGAAAGTCCACTAAGGCACAGACAGTAAAATGACCCTCTAAATTGTTCTCTCAGGCTCAGAGGGTAAATTTGTAGAATATTGTCCTTCAGGTAATGCCAAAGCTAGTATGCGGGATGTGGTAGCCAGTCCTGATTACTTGTGATCCTGGTTTGGCTTGACAAGGTTAAAGGTAAGATTTTAGAGGTTTATAAAGATTTTTGGAAAGTTCTAGACCATTCCAAAGTGTTAAAGTAAGGTAATGGTTTCCACCAGTGGTGGCAGCAGAGAGGACCAAGGTGTGTGCAAGTGAAATGGGTGAAATTGGTATACAACCACCAGTTTAGGAATATTTAGGATTCACTTCCTCAGACCTTACATAATACTTGTAGTGGGATACTGCAATCCCTTTATAATTGCTGTATGCCAATTACCATAGAACAGTCCATCAGTACTCCAACTATGGATGGTCCGAACTCTCCGAGGAGCGGGTGGATACAGCGGGAGGACCGCCTGGAAAACTGGGATACAGCCTATGGCCATGGCTGTATCCCAGTTTTCCAGGCGGTTCTCCCGCTGGATCCGCCCGCTGCACGGAGCGGGCAGGCAGCAGGAATCATTACCGAGAGTTCGGGTTCGTACGACCCCGAACCAAACTCGGTTCGGACCATCCCTAACTCCAACCCACCCTTAGCTAAATTCATATTACCCCGACCACTGAACTTCAAAAGAAACCTACACTGCTTAACCACTACACACATTTTCAGTAGAAATCCCCTGGGAGGGTGACTGCATGACTCTTCCAGATAGGGACACCTCCTAGATGACCATTTTTTAGTAACTTACACATGGGGGACATTTATTATGGTGTACAGCAGCCATTTTCTAGCGCAAAGGGGCCGGATGCGAATAAATTCATTTGCACATGCTTGTTTATGGAATTAATTTTCTCATTAGGCCCCTCTACGCCAGTCACACAAGAGGGGCAGGGAGGGGGCGTAACAGTGGGCACAGACTTTGCGTCCGACAAATTTAACATTTTTACAGCTGAAAAATGTTAAAGAAACCTAGAGCTGACCCAGGCTTCACTATGTGCACACAGGATTTATGTAGAGGTATTGCGCCTCTACATAAATCTGGGGAGCCTTGGCGATGTGGAGAAATTTTAAGTATGGCGCAAAAAATGGCAGATTTAATAAATGTCCACTATAGTGTGCAATATGACCTTATAAGATTAAGCTTATAAGGCACAGATTAAGACACAGATTAAAGGGGTTATCCAGCTCTACAAAAATATGGCCACTTTCTTCCAGAGACAGCCCCAGTCTTGTCTCCAGCTTGGACGGGGTTTTGCTTATCAGTTCCATTGAAGTGAATGGAGCTTAATTGCAAACCGCACCTGAACTGGAGACAAGAGTCGTGTTGTCTATGAAAAGAAAGTGGCCATGTTTTTGTAGCACTGGATAACCCTTTTTTAAGCATATAAGACACAGGTGTCAAACTCGCGTGCCTCCAGCTGTTGCAAAATTACAGTTGTCATCATGCTACATCTTTGTCTGTCCAGACATGATGGTAACTGTAGTTTTGCAACAGCTGGAGGGCCGCAAGTTTGACACCCCTGTTACAGAGCTGAAAGGTTATCCTTAGGCTAGGAATCCTCAACATGTCACAGGTGAAAGTTCTGTGGTGGACATGAGCAGGCAATATTAATGTGGTCTGAAGAAAAGCATAAACTCACATGCAGTCAGAAAGTCCCAACACAAAACTGTTTGTTCTGGAAACGTTTCCTAACTTTACCAGGAAAATGTCCCTACTTTGTGTATGGTACATGCAGCTGCTAATATAAGTTTTAGTTCCACATTTATTTTAAAACGTTAACACAGCGTGATGTAATAGCAGGTCAGGAGCCTCCTGTAGCTGAGGAAGCTAGACATGCTATTACATCAAAGTGATTGTGTAAGCATTGTCGTTGTGCCGACACAACCAGCGTAGGTAAGACAGCTGTAATACACAGTCGCATTCCCACAGTAATGACCAGGATTAAAGAAAACTCAAATCCTGGCAGCTAACCCATTCAGCCCCATGATGAAATCCGTGATGACTGGGGTCAGCTAGAGACCAGACAAATGTCCCTGGGATCGTCTGGTGTACACTTACCTGCACAAGCACATAAACTGCATACTTATATATTTAATCTCTGATGAGATGCCTAATAAGCATGAAGGTAGAATAAAAGCAGTACAAAATAAAATTATTGCAAACAAAACAAGCATATAGGTTTTTTAGTAAATTGCATTTTATTTGATTAAAAAAACATATACAATGGTGCCTTGGATTATGAGCATAATTTGTGCTTGTAATGCAAATCACTCTTAAAGCAAAGCAAATTTTTCCATACGTAATCATTGAAATGCAGAAAATTGGTTCCACACCCCAAAAATAATGATTATTTATTCTGAATAACATGAAAAACAAATGACACAAATATTTAGAAACAGCTGAATATGTCATATGTCATAAGTTACTATACAATAATAGAGAGGATGGGGCACACAAGGACTGACAGAGACTGCAGGGAGTATGAAGGAATGAGCAGGGCAGATGTGGGCACACACATGCAGCCCTCTGTCTGGGGAGAGAGGGGTTACAGCTATGGAGAGATTACCTCCACAGTCCTGTCCCCTGATGCAAGCCCCAGCCTGAGGTGGATCTGCTCTGATTTGGAAGGTGGGGGAGACTTACATGCCAAAATGAAAAAAAAAAAAAAGTTCTAATTTTAGTGGCCAATGCTCCATACTCCAAGGGATTGTCTAATGCTTTCCACCCCTTTAGGGTGCCTTCACACGTACCGTATCGCTGTGTTTTTATCGCTGCGTTTTAGCTGCGTTTTTTACATGCGCGTTTTGATTTTCACATGATTTTCATGTGAAAATCAAAACTCGCATGTAAAAATCGCACCAAAAACGCAGTGATAAAAACACAGCATTAAAAATGCAGCGATAAAAACGCAGCGATACGGTACGTGTGAAGCTACCCTTAATGAGGGTGCCAAAAGGCAGACACTGTATAGTGCATTCTTTTTCTTCTGATAATGAGCTACTTTGTATACCTTTTCTAATAGAGTATTGACCGTCTTATAAGACCCCATACACTAGTTCGGCAGCCTCCTTAAGGAGACACACTACCCTCCTAGTCCTTCTTAAGTAGAAAATACTGCTATCTCTATCCACATTTCTACTGTTAGCTGACCATCTATTCATGACATCTTAAAGCAAACGTGTCAGCAGGTACATCGCTTTAAGATTTTAAAATCAATAGACCAGCACCAGCATGGGGAGTCTGCTACTGTAGTTCTTTTTTTGAACAGCAGCTCTGTTCCCGCACACAGCGCCGGTCTATTCCCGATCAATGGCCTGGCCTAAAGCACTGGAGGCAGGCCGGTGACCAGGAATAGACCAGCGCCGTGCATGGGAACCAGAAAGCTGCTAAAAAAAAGGCCATGGCACCAGCATTCCCATGCTGGCGCTGGTCTATTGATGTTAAAATCTTAAAGCAATGTACCTGCTGGTACATTCGCTTTAAAGACTATGTGACAGGATAACAGTTTCTGGACAGCTTCCCTGGTCCATTATGACTATACTCCCACTTGAGATGGCAGCAATATGGATAATAGATACTTACTGTAGGCTGTTCATTAATTTCCTTAATCATTATGTAGGATGATTACTTCAAAGAAGGAAAGAAACCAACATAAATTGACTTATAAGACGGCTTATACTGCTTTTGAACAATGTGCAACATTTTATTTGGATAAACTTGATATGTGGCTCTGGAATAGACATGTGTGAACAATGAACCAGTATTTATGCCTATACCTGCTGTGAACTGGGAATGCCAACCCAACATTTCCAGTTTAAGGCTCTTTTCATTATATTATATCAAGGGGTTTATGAGCTGTTCTTGTACTTGGTACCTAAAATATGTTCATATGGAAACCATTAGATACAAGGATTTTAGTTTTTATAGAAAATTACCTTGTTGTGATAGTTTGGCTGCTCTTAAATATCAAGATACTCTCAGGCTATGTTCCCGCTTAGTTTTTGGACTGCATAGAAATGAGTCCAACCAAAAAGACTTATTAGCAAAAGATGTTTTTTGGGCTATAGCTTTTGTTTTTTGTGTACATGTAGAATGGCTTTGTAAGCTCAAAATTAGCCTGGTAAAGTGTGTAAGAAAATGTGTATGAGAACATATCCTTACAGAGTACAGGTCTCAAAAAGTCTTTGAAATGGGCAAAAAAACTGTAAAAAGTTGGGGGGTCAAAAACATTCTAAACACAAAAAAGGCTAAAAATGTTCCTTTGTAAACTTTTTTTTTTTAGTATGGATCAGTTCCATTCCTGGTTGGGCTAAGGACAAGACAGAAATCGATAGCGCGGCATGCAGTCGAGAATGTGCAGATAATAGACTGAGGGCCAGGGGGTGGATGATGGGTAGATTCTATAAATATGCATTCATGTTATTTTGTTCGAAGAACTTAAGCCTATAGTGAAGCCCTCCACTGTTTTTGCTGTGACCAGGTCCTGGTATTTGCTGTGACAGCAATTGCCGTGTCCTGGAGTGCTTTAAGTGCAGGTGTTGTGCGCATGCTTGTGGGCCCTGGTGTTTGGTGGCTACTTTGTCACAGTGGCCAGGAGTGGTTATACCCCCGGACACACCGCCACCGAACATTTGGTAGGACTAGTGTAAGGTGCAGGTGCAGTGGTGCAGCGAAGAGGAGAGGCAGAGTCCCACTTGAACAAGTACTTGTACTTTCCTTGAAGGCTTTAGTGCAAGACAAAAAAAAATACAACAATGCTTAAGGTAGAGATGTAGAAGTAGAGAGGAAGAGTAGACAGAGGCCTGATAGGAGCCCTAACCCAATTACTACAGTACGCTGCCAGGATGTGTTTATAATATACTTATTGTTTGAAGAATCAATGTACTCAGATATACACTTTTATATCTAACTGCCTTGTGCCTACACAGTCTCGGAGACTGCCCTGTGTGGTAGTACGGGTCCTAGGCCTTTGTCGCTAGGTTGAGCTAACTAGTGAAGGTTTCCCCACGTAGTCAAGCGTTGTCAGTAGAGAGTGACTGACTGCCCTGAGCTCTACTGTGGATCAGTCCCACTTCCTGTGCTTTTAGGGGGTGACTGTCCAGAGAAGAATCCACTGTGTGGGTAAGGGTTGTCCGGTTGTCCGGTTACACCTTAGTCTGGGTCAAGCAGAGCATGTCTGCTGGTGTCAGTCTCTGAATAGAAAGTTGTATAGTCCTCGTCAAGGCTCTGGCCTAAGCCAGGCCTGTCTGTGGTCTATCTCTCATACACACTAGAATAACTCAACACAACAGGAAACCCCCTAACTTATATAGGGTCGTGTGACAGGAAGTGTGAAGGATAGTGTATGGAAGGAAGTGTATGGAGTGTAAAATACAATTACAACATAGCTTAACCTAACCACATACTGCAGATGTGTCCAGGGGGAGTGAGACACCTAATGGCACACTAGTGGGACACTACAATAGTAAAGAAGGCTTGTTGTTGATGGTGTGAGTCTCTGAACTCTGGGGAATATCTAGTGTATTGTGGCTGGTGAATGTGAATGGGGTGCCAGTGGTGTTCCATGTGCAATAGCTTAGCCAGACACCATCTGTAATGTAATAAATAACTTAAAAAAAAAAATCAAACAGTGTCTGGTTGACAGTACTGCTATTGTGCAAGTGAAGAGGTATCCCTTTAAGCTAACTGGCAGGAAAAAATTCTATCCTCTAGCCTTATGCTAGGTGATCTTCCCCAGCTGGCTCCCTAGTTGTGAACTTTAGGGTCCTATAGCAGGATGCATGTCTGTGTGGAGATGTGACAAGACTCTGGCTGGACCTCACTTCACATGTGCAAACCTTGAGCATGCTCAGGTTTGTCTAAACCCAAGCATCCAGAATTTGATAACCAGTGGCTGAAGTAGTTGGATGCAGCTCTAGGGAGCCCTGGAAAACATGGATACAGCCTATGGCAGCCTTAGGGCTGCATTCAACTTATTCAGCCACCGGTAAATCGGACAAACCTAATTTTGCTTAAAGTTCACATGTCTTTAGTCCTGACTATTACAAGGAACAAGAAGGGCAAAGAGGACCTTGTACAACTTCTCCTCTCAGACTAGAGATTCAATCCTTTCCCTTGTCATACCAAGTTCTTACTTTAGTAAATCTTTAAACTTTCTTTAAATTTTTTGTTTGTTTGTACCAATCTAGGAAGACAAAATACAGTTAAAGACATGGGCACACAGCCAACTCCACGTTGACTGACCTAAAATATGCCTGCTTTGGTAAATATGGGCGAAAGTTCTTCTGTCATGGTTTATCAGATAGATAGCAGTGTGTAGTCATGACGCTATATCTGTCAATTAAACTTTTTCCATTGACTAGTGTGTAAAAAAAGAAGTGATTCAGCAGCTGGAGCATGCGACTTGGGGCATTTAAACCTTTGGTGTCTTACATTCCTATATTTAAAGGGGACCTGTCAGCCCCGCTAAGGTGGCGTAGCCTGGCTAACCCCTCGTGGAGTCCGGCATACTTAACCCTCTCATCTCTAATGATCTGCATAACGCGCGCTCAGCTTCAGGACGTGATTTCTCTGCCCCAGGACCGGGTCCAGGACGCGGACTTGTAGGGAGGGTTAAAGGACAACTCCGGCCAAAACTATTTTTTAATATGTTATTACTTATGGAAAGTTTCTAATGTACATTAATTATGGGAAATGCACATATAGGGCTATTTCCCTTAATTTAGTAGATCATGGAGACTTCAGATTCTCTGAAATACTGTGACGTCACGAACCGGGGGTGTAATTACAATGGAGTGTCCAGCAGGGGTGCACTATATATAGAAGTCAATGAGTACCATTGACTTCTATATATAGTGCGCCCGTGCTGGACACTCCATTAGAATTACAATGGATGTGTATGTAAATGTAATATACAGTATGTTTTTGATTGAATACATTTATGGAATACTTTGGGGAGCAAGTGTCCTTGCTCCCCAAAGTATTCCATAAATGCAATCAATCAGTACATTTGGAGGGCACCGAGCAGGAAGGGAGAAGTGCCATCTACCTCCCCCCCCCTGCTCCGTGCTGCTGCCATACATACACACTGTACTACTGCCCCATCATTTGCTCATAGTATAAGCAGATAATGGGGGAGTAGTACCAGGGCCAATCTCCATGGTAAGCCTGCAGAACCTCCGCTGCACTGGACTACACTGAACTACTACTCCCATCAACTGCTCATAGTATGGGGAGCCGCTCATCACACAGGAACCATCATGCCCATTCCGCCCAGGACACTTGCTCCCCAAAGTATTCCATAAATGTATTCAATCAAAAACATACTGTATATTACATTCACATACACATCCATTGTAATTCCAATGGAGTGTTCAGCAGGGGCGCACTATATATAGAAGTCAATGGTACTCAATGGCCCCCTGCTGGACACTGCACTGTAATTACACCCCCAGTTCGTGACGTCACAGTATTTTAGAGAATCTGAAGTCTCCCTGATCTACTAAATTAAGGGAAATAGCCCTATATGTGCATTTCCCGTAATCAATGTACATTAGAAATTTGTCTAACTTTCCATAAGTAATAACATATTAAAAAATTGTTTTGGCCGGACTTCTCCTTTAAGTATGCCGGGCTCCACCGGTAGGGGGGGGTGTCGTGGGGGCTCCGCCACCTTAGCCGGGCTGGCAGGTTCTCTTTAAAGTTAACAAGGTGACAGCTTTATTTGGTTGACTTCTTGTCAGTGTTTCTCCATTCTACCTCTAATGTTATGAACATTTATGTCTAACTTCCATGTTGTATGAGATGTCAGGTAAACCATGGCATCAGCAAAATGGATCTTTTCTGCTCCACATGGTTTACATATCTCACAAGAGACATAAAACGGACTTTTCCCAATTGACTGACATTCGTGTTAGTTTTAGTCATCCTAAGACTGCCCTTGAAGACTCTTTGCCAGCAAAACAGTTAAAAGCTGTGTTTTCATTTCTTTCCAGAAAGTGGAAAATGTCTGGTACAGTACCTTACTGACATCACCCGCTCAGTGTCATGCCAGATACAATCAGAACAGGGTCTTGTTGGCAGGGCAGATGTTGGCAAGGAGCAGAAATGCAAAATCATGCAGGAAAAAAATATATATCGATCTATTGCTGAAGTCCAAACATTCTGACAATACAAACATCATAAAGAATATATATATATATATATATATATATATATATATATATATATAACATAATACTGTAGTTTTTACATTCATACCATCAGATGAAAAACAAATGTCATACTCTGTGCGGTGTAGAAGAGTAGACGGAGTACTGATACAACATGTCAGGGCTGAGATTCCAGGGATGTGACGCCTGCGACGTGGATCAGGGCTTCTTGTTTGTTGCCCTTGTTGAGCACCTGCCATAGTTTGTAAACTGGAAACCTTTGTGGACTAAGCTACTTCACAGAGCACATTGGAGATTACATAGCAAAAATCATGTGTCAGGGCTTACAGAGACTTAATAGAAGGGGTTTCTACAGAAAAGTGATTTTACAAAATCCAACAGGATTTTGGAAAAATCCTTTAAAGGGATACTCTGGGGGGGGGGGGAGGGGAATATTTCAACTGGTGTCAGAAAGTTATATAGATTTGTAATTGACTTATATTTGGAAAAACTTTAGTATTCCAGTACTTATCAGCTGCTGTATGTCCTGCAGGAAGTGGCCTATTCTTTCCAGTCTGACATAGTGATCTCTGCTGCCACCTCTGTCCAGAGCAGAGAAGGGTTTCTTTGTTAATGGACAGTTGCTGTGTCAGACCGCACTTAATTACAGGTGGCTGAAGAAGTTAAGTGAAGGCTGCCTGGAAAATATGTCTGTAGCCATAGGGTGTATCTATGTTTTCCAGGACTCCCTAGGACTGCATCCAACTTCTTTAGACACCAGTAATCAAATGCTGAGAGTACAGGTTTGGACAGACCGATGCTCGAGGTTTGCTCTAATGATCACTCATTTCAACTTCCCTCCATGTGATAGCCTATGTGATTCCTAACACATTTGTT
The DNA here is from genome assembly GCF_027789765.1 of Dendropsophus ebraccatus. Classification (NCBI taxonomy): domain Eukaryota; kingdom Metazoa; phylum Chordata; class Amphibia; order Anura; family Hylidae; genus Dendropsophus; species Dendropsophus ebraccatus. The sequence continues at coordinate 46,311,644 of NC_091455.1, forward strand.
GTTTGCAATGACCTTTGATATTGTGTCTAAAGCTCAGGGCCAGCTCCAGGTTTTTGCAGGCCCTTAGGTGACAGAGACTCAGCAGGCCCCTTATCCTCCACCGTGCATCCATCATCCATACACTATGCACAATCACTTGAGACACCACTGACTGACTGACACAGAAACTGACTGACAGATACTAACTGACTGATTTACTCTTATTGACTGAAACTGACTGATTGACACTGACTGGCACTGACTGATATTGACTGAGTGACTGACACTGACAGACTGACACAGACAACGACTGACTCACACACTCAGACACTGTCACATAGCACTTACAGCTCAGTCTCCTCCCTCTTCCTTTCTGTTGGGCTGCTCTCCACACTGCAAGGTTGAGGACCTTTGGGTCATGTCATCATGTCATGTTGGACTGGGGTACCTGGGGCCCACCAGAGGAAATGATCCTTGTGGCCTAACAATAAACAACCAGTAAGACACAACAGGCTGACCTCTGCTCAGAATCCCGCCAGCCTTACTGACTCACCACACCGGGACCATCAGATTTAGTGTGCTTGCGTGAGTCTGCAGGTGCTGGGCTGGAGGCTCATCGGAGGATCCTCCAGTCTTCCAGTGGCCCAATCCAACACTGCCCTTTTCTCTCTCCGTGCAGGTCCTGCTCCATCTCCTGTTTCTTCTGAAGTTCAGCCTTCTCACCCTGCACTACAGTAAGCGGGCTGGTCATCAGAACACCGGCCCCTCTCTCTCTGGCCCCCAGAGGCGCTGTGGACCCTGGCACTTGCCCGGGCAAGCTCTGTGCTGTCGCCGGCCCTGCTAGAGCTCATCGGTAGGACGACTTGTTTTCATGGTTACAGACTACAAACAACACCTATGTAGCTCAAGTCTTCAATATTACTCCATTTTACTACCTTTTTTCCTTATTTAACTTTACCTTTAAGCTTATACTAATATTTGGTGCCAGAAGAACGGCTCATGTGTAATACATTTGGTATATTTTACGACCACTAAGTAGAGTCCCTTTTTCTAAACACATTTCAGATATATCAAGGTATGCATAAAACGTGTCTGAAACATGTTTTACGCCTATGTATTTTCATGGCAGAATATGTAAGAGAATACTGATGGATTTTGTAATCTTTGTAAGTAAATCTCCTCCAATATGTTTCAAGAAATGAAAAACTGTTGACTTCAAGGCAGATATTCTATACTAAAGGCACCTGCAGTGATGTAAAGTGTTTCGCTTAAACTTTTCATGGCAGCATTCTTTAGAGAACATAAATATACACGTATAACATGGTAAGATTAGCCAACAGTGATCTAAAGGGTCCAGGTAAATAGCTATGAAGAATTTTATTCTGTAATGTAAACTCCTTCAGATAGAAGTCACCCAAAGAACATTGAGGCAGTGATTTCTCCTGAAAGCCAAACAAACCCTGATTCTCCATTGTATATCATTTCTATAAATACAAGGCGACGCACCATCTAAAACACCTCGGCAGTGGGCTAAGCTGTCTAAAGATGTTTCTTTATTAAGTTAATGTACTCTTGTACTCACATTAAGTTAATGTGACATTTAGTCTGTGACTACTCTTCTGTGCATGTTTAACATTTACATTATTGAGAATCATTTTGGGGGGAAAAAGTAAATGTTTCATGTACACATTAGTTAAATACCCTACTTCTTCAAAAAAAATAAGCTCTACCCAAAAAATAAGCCTTAACTTGATTTAGATTTTTTCCCACTCAGAATTTTTTTTATGTCCGTAAATTCCTCCTGCGATCCACTCATACAATTCCCTAAAAGTTATGGATTGGGCATGTGGAGTGAATCCAGGTATCCATAAATCAATTTTTTTAGAAACACAACGCTTCAACATGTGACTAATGACTCATCCTTATTTTTTCATGGAAATATGAATGCCAAAAAGTTACAATCCATAGAAAATGGCGGACATTTTTTTTTCAGGATTGGTTTGGGTCCTTGTGATCTACTGATTGTGTGAATAGCCCACTAGACATCAATGTGCACTAACTCGAGTACTGAAATACAGATCCGCAAATTACAGGACATTTGAATAAGGCCTTTGTATCACCAGTGCTAGGTTATGTTACGTGACGTCACAGAGATGGAGAATAGGCATACCGTAGCTCCTCGACAAGTGCCCCGCTACCTCCCACCATGGCAAAACAAGACCTGCTCACCTGCACCAGAATACCGCCTCCTGAGTCGGTAAGTGAATATAAATTTAAATTCAATGAAAATATAAAAAGAAAAACATTTAAAGACTCAACTATAACAGCTTATTTACAGTGTTGTAAGAAAGACTTTATCCCTCAAACCAGGGGCAGACACAGACTGCAAAGGGCCCCTCTGCAAAAAATGTGTTTGGGCCCCCATAACCTATTCGTATCTCCACCTTTCTGTCTTAAAGGCACACACACATGTACGCCAAGGTATCCGGTACATGTGTCCTGGTTTCTCAGGAAGGCTCTACAGCACAGCACAGATGACATGGCACACTAAAGGACTGTACTGTAGTCTGTGCAGGCCCCAGTGTGGGACTGGGGTACCTGTGGCCAACTAATAGAACTGATCATAGGGGGCATCCAAATCAAGAACCCGTCAGAAGCGACATGCTGACCTGGTGCCATCCTGTACTGATAGCCAAGTCACTGAACAGCCGCTGGCTTACAGCATGTGAGCCCAGCTCTCTTGCAAAAGTGCAAGTAGGTGCAAAAGTCAGTAGTTTTAGAATGTGCCTTACCACCCCACACGAGCTCAACACTCTAGTTGGATAATAGTTTTTGTCACATATATACAGTTTTGCCTTGGATTAGGAGCATAATTTGTTCTGGTACCATGCTTGTCATTCAAATCCACTCTTAAACCAAAGCAAAACTTCCCATAAGAAATCACTGAAATGCAGACAATTGGTTCCACACCCCAAACGGCCGTATTTTCAATATAATAATGCACTCTATTGTAGGCAATGAGAAATTAATCAGCAGTGCATGCATCATTTTTGAACTGCGGCCCGGTTCCCACGCACGGCGACGGTCTATTATCGGGCACCGGCCTTGCCTCAAGCACTGGAGGAGAGCTGGCCCGCCCCCAATGGGAGGAAACCCCTGCCCCCCTGTGGCGCGGCTCCATTAAAATTCTTACATTCTCTTTAAAGGGGTTATCTAGCGCTACAAAAACATGGCCACTTTCCCCCTACTGTTGTCTCCAGTTTGGGTGGGGTTTTGAAACTCAGTTCCATTGAAGTAAATGGAGTTTAATTGCAAACCACACCTGAACTGGAGACAACAGTAGGGGGAAAAGTAGCCATGTTTTTGTAGCGCTGGATAACCCCTTTAAGCTTTATTTTTTTATTCACTCCCCATTACATGAAATAAAAAATTACGGATAGATATATACTTTGTAGATAGGTTGTTCATAAAGAAAAGAAGGCATAGCATGCACTATAATCCCACAAAAAACACCTACACAGATAAGGCAAGACACATTGAATAGTGTGCACTTGGATGCAGCATGTTTTACCAGCTCATGTCTATAGGTACATTGAGCAATATGTTTCAATATATTTTTCATGCATTTAAATGTATATGTTTAAAGGATGGCAAAACGGTGATGTAAGTCAGCCCTTCCATGACATCCATGACATAACTGTATAGGACTAATGGTGAACTATGGTTAGTCACTTGATGTATGTGAGGGCAGTGACACGACTGATTCCATGTATAGTCCTAGTCAGTAAAGGCCTTATTACAATAAACAATTAGCGGCCTATATTTGGCCAATTAGCGACCCTTCAGGCTCATAATCGTTTAGTGTAATAGCGCTGCTTCTACACTACAGCACTGGTATCCCTGCTGTGTGAGGATATATGTAGATTATGTATATATGTATATGTATTAGGGCACTGCATGATTTCTTTGTCTACAATAGACACCATAAAAAGTGACAACTTCTCTAAGTATAGGGCCTATAAATATATGCTAAAAGTTATTGACTTAAAGTGTAACTGTCATGTTTTTTTTTATTGCAGAAATCAGTAGTATAAGCGATTTTAAGAAACTCTGTAATAGGTTTCATCAGCCAAAAAAGCCTCCTTCTGTACTCAAGAAGCAATCTCCCAGCCTCCCCCCTGACTTCTTATCTGTGCATTATCAGGCAAACACGTCTTCATTACAGAGAAGCCAGTGAAGACGGGTTCTGCTCTCTCCATTGTAAGCCTATGAAGGGGGGAGGGGCTGAGGGAGATGAGGGAGCAGGAAGAGGTGACATGAAGGTCAGCTGTTTGTAGACTCTCTGGGCACCTAAAACGCTAAATTCAGGTGTCAGAAAGGTCAGTGCTTATCTAGGAACTTACTGAGAGAAGATTGCAGGGTGTTGTGCTGTGCAGGACTGCTCCGTGCTCAGTCACTCCTAACAGCCCCTCCCCTCTCCATAGCCACATAATGGACACAGAAATCCTGCTTCATTTGATGTGAGGGGGGAGGATGGGAGATTGCTTTTTCAGTACAGAAGGAAACTCTTTTGGTTTATAAAACCTATTACAAAGTTTCTTAAAATCGCTTGAACTGTTGATATTTAATGTTTTCAGAAAAATGACCCTGAAATGACAGTTACGCTTTAAATGCTGCCCAATCACAGGGCAGCTTGAACTGCTGCAGCATAATAAGCTGCACTGTGATAGGCTGCTATAAGCAGCCAATCACAGGGCAGCTTTCACTGCTGGAGCACTATAAGCTGCACTGTGATTGGTTGCTAACTGTTGCTATGAGATGATTTCATGCTATAAAACACAGCAACCGCTGAGCTCAGGGAGACCAGTGACAAAAAAATCTGATGGAGTACTCACTGAAGAGTCTCCACTGATGCATTGCCCCCTATAAATATGCAAAAGAAGGGTCCGTGGAGTCTCAGTTACGAGTCTCAAAACAGGGGAATAGCTAGATATCCCTCTATTGCCAAGGGGGTGACTCCCAGTGGGGAGATTCCCGTGTTTTGAGACTTGTAACTGAGACTCCACGGACCCTTCTTTCAAATCTCTTGTATCCTAACTGCTGATGGTGTCATAGGTCTTCTTCATTACTAAGAGCCTACCTCCAATACCCCACACCAAATCAACCTCAATATTCCTATACACATTGAAGCGAATACTGACTTTGCAATGCTACACTTCCTTAACTCTCTAGAAGTTTTAAAAAATGGCCAGGTGAGAACCAAGGGTTTACTTTGCTATAATTCTTCTTCATTCTCAGATCTAACCTATAACTAATATAGAGTGTAGTCCTTTTTGCCTCCCCTGTTTGACAGCTCAGAATGTCTAACCTGCCTTAAACTCCGCCCAAGCTGGAGACCACAGTTGGGCTGTCTCTGGAAGAAAGTGACCATGTTTTTTGTAGTGCTGGATAACCCCTTTAAATCCGCCTAACCTGATCATCTACTTATGTGACTACAATTACCCCTATCATCCCTAGTACTGCACTGATTTTCATGCTCATGATCCAGCCTGCTGACCAAGTATATTTGGCCTGTTCCTGGTGCCTTGCACCAACTTCTTCTGGTCCATGGGGATAGGCTGCTGCTCATACCAGGACCACAGCTTCCGCATCCTGGAGTGGGATAAAGGGTGAAGACCTAGAGGGCACTTAGACTCCGCTCCCTGGTGTGGCCCAAAGCCAAACCGGTTGAGAAGCACAGCGGGTCCACACTCACTGTCCATTACACTATCACCCACATTTACTTGCAGCCGATCCTGATAACCCTTTAGTATTTGCTGTAACCTCATTGGTAGAACAAAACTGCTAAATATGTCTATGGACAGCCTTACAGAGTACCTAATAGCTCTGGCGGGCGCTACCATTTTCAAAATGCTTGAGTGTCCTAGCCTTGTGATTGGTTAAGTGCTGGTAATGTCATTGTCTCTTTCTAGGCTTGAAACTCATTAATTTCTCTGGTCAGCAAGATAGTTATTCTCCACCATAGATGGTCGTCCCCCATTTGCTTCATTCTACTATTATATTGGATGGAATGACTACTAGCATTGAGTCTGTATTTACATTCATATATAGTCCACAGAGTGTATGGTTAATTTCCGGCCCAATGGAGTCCAACAGAGTGCTGCTGAAATCATTGAGACTGCTGCTGCTGACATCCATAACATTGCGTCATGTGTGTATAATTGCCACACCTAACAAGTATACACTTCTGCATAAAAGCATTGTCTATCAATTCTCTGCATCAAAGGTCTTCATTGTTTCTTCTTGAAATCACCTTGAAGAAGTCATAGCTCCTATATATTACAGGTTATAAATTGGTCTTGAGTTTGAAAAATAAAATATAGAAAAAGAAAATCGAAGATGGAGACAACAATCTGCAGCTCCAGCTCACCTGCCCCTTTCCTTTGAGTGGCCCCTCAATGTTCTGGAAACGGGTGGAGGACATTGTCTCGATTAGAATGTGCTCCTCTGTGATGCTGAGGCAGTTTGGGCTCCACTACTAGAAGGCCTAAAGGGATGGTGATTTCCCTGAACCCAGAACTGAAGTGAAATCTGTGCCTTAAGAACCCATGGCCAAATGTATATATTCCAATTTAGGTGATAGACATCTCAACAATCTTTTTGACTTGTTAAGGGGGCTGGTCAGAGGGCTGGGAAAGGCCTGGGCTAGGTGCCGGGTGAGTCCATGCCAAACGGCTGGAGTGGGCCTTAGCAGCCCTTGGGCAAACTGTTAGGAATGTGACTTTGCGTTCCTTGGTCTGTGCTGGGTGATCGAGGAAGCACTGAGTTTGTCTGTTTTTTGCACTGTATGAGTTGTCTGAATTGTGTCTTACTTTCCAGCCACACCTTGCTTTTCAGACTTTGGCAGTGCAGAGGTTACTGCACTGCTAGGTCTGTTCAGCTGAACTTGGTACTGGGATCAGGGCTGATCCAATCAGCTGCTGGACCTAAGCTCTGATCCTAGTTAAAAAGAAGCCAGTTCCCTGCTGGCTATTATTTGTAACTAGTCTCAGCTCCCCTGCTCCTTTCTCAGCATTCCCTGTCCTAATACCCTTGCTATTGCTCTGCCCATGTTCTGACCTCTTGCTTGACATCTGACTATCCGCTCTCTTTCTGATGTTGTACTGCGTTGTCCGTTTGTTTTTTGACTCAGTTAGCTGACTATCCTCCATTGTGTTTTGTTTGTCTGTCTTCATTTGTGTGTTCACCTACTCAGTGTAGGGACCGACTCCGTGGTTGTCCGCGACCATTTAGGGTCGTCCGTGGCAAGTAGGTAGGGGCATTGGTTGGGGAAAGTTCAGGGCTCACTGTCTTGTCCGTGTCCCCCCAGCCTGACAGAATAGCCAGCCCTATATTTCAGGATTTTTTTACCATGGATCCAATGAAAGCGCTGATGGAACAGATGCAAAACTTGAAGACTTTGGTTAAGGGACTTGCTGAGCGGGTCCAAGAACAAGAGGCTACATCCGGTCAGGTGACCATAACAACCCCCACACCTCCAGAACCACCTGTTCAGCTCCCTGAAAAATTCAAGGGAGATAGGAAGGATTTTCGATCCTTCAGAGAGGGGTGTAGACTCTTTTTTTCGGCTCCGTCCTCGCTCTTCTGGGGATGAGAGCCAAAAAGTGGGAATTATCATGTCCCTTCTGCAAGGCCCACCGCAGGAATGGGCATTCTCCTTACCTCCCAATGCAATTGAGTTGACTTGAGTTGATTATTTTTTTTCAGCCCTAGGGCTGTTGTATGATGACCCTGACCGGACTGCGGTGGCCAAACGCCAACTGACCTCCTTACGTCAGGGTAAGAGACCAGTAGAAGACTACTGCGCAGAGTTTTGGCAGTGGTGTATCCCTTCTACCTAGAATGATTCTGCCTTGCAGTATCAGTTTCGCCTGGGTCTTTCGAACCAGTTGAAGGATTTACTACTGGCTTACCCCACTCCAGAGACCTTGGAAGAAACCATGACCTTAGCTATAATGGTTGATAGACGTATGCGGGACAGACGAAGGGAAAAGGGAACCTCTGACTCGTTCAAAGACCCATTATCTGTTGTTTCCTCCCCTAAGTCTTCTTCTCCCCTGTCACTATCTCAAGAAGAACCTATGCAAATTGGAGCGACAGATACTAAGACCCGAATGGCCTATCGACTACAGTACAATCTGTGCTTATACTGTGGCAAGGCCGGACACTGTGTACAGGAATGTACCTCCAGACCTGGATCACTGTCGGAAAACTCCAGCGCCTGAATGATTGTTGAGGGGGTAATTCAGGCGCACAGGTACCGCTCGATATGAAAAATAAATTAATGGTGCCCATTTCACTATTTTTAGGTGAGAAATGTATTTCTGGGTTTGCCCATAAGGATTCTGGGGCATCTGCTAATTTTATTAATTCTGGGTTCTGGTCCTCTCTGGGGGTATGTCCGCTTCAGCTTAAGTGCCTGCTGAGTATTACTGGAGCGGATTTTACCCCATTGGCTCAGGGTAAGGTGAAATATATAACTCCCTCTCTCGATGTAAGGGTGGGTTATATTCACTTTTAGTCGTTGGAATTTTTAGTTATGGACAATTTGTCTTCAGACATTATTCTGGGGTTACCTTGGTTGGCAAAACACAACCCAACATTTGATTGGTCCACCAGGGAATTGATCAAATGGGGACCTAACTGTGCTTCGCATTGTGTTGCGCTGAATGTTGCAAATTGTTCTCCGGTTGAAGGAGAGATCCCTGAGTTTTTGTCCGATTTTGCCGATGTGTTCAATGAAAAAGCAGTAGATGTCTTACCGCCACATCGTCCTTATGATTGTGCCATTGATTTGGTTCCAGGGTCCAAGTACCCTAGGGGAAGAATTTTTAATATGTCTAGGCCCGAGAGAGAGGCAATGCGTGAATATGTTAAAGATAGTTTACGTAAAGGCCACATTCGGCCTTCATCTTCCCCTATGGGTGCGGGATTTTTCTTTGTGGGGAAAAAAGATGGGGCCTGCGCCCCTGTATTGACTATCGTGAGCTAAATAAAATTACGGTGAAAAACCAGCACTCTCCTCCTTTTATTCCTCATTTGTTTAATCAGATTGTTGGGGCTAAGTGGTTCTCCAAAATTGACCTGCGAGGGGCCTACAATCTGATCAGGATAAGAGAGGGTGATGAGTGGAAGACCACTTTTAATACCCCCAAGGGGCACTTCGAGTACCTTGTTATGCCCTTCGGAATATGCAATGCGCCCGCGGTCTTTCAACACCTGGTAAATGATGTGTTTCGTGAATACCTAGGACAATTTGTACTGGTGTATTTGGATGACATATTGATTTTCTCTCCTGACTGGTCTTCACACATTTGTCATGTCCGTAAGGTTATGGAACTTTTAAGACAAAATCATTTATTTGCAAAATTGTCAAAGTGCCTGTTCGGCTTTCAGGAGGTTTCATTTTTGGGGTACAGAATCACACCCAATTCTTTTTGTATGGACCCTCTAAAAGTGGCAGCTATTGAAAAATGGGAGCGCCCTAAATGTCTTAAAGCTTTGCAGAGATTCTTAGGGTTCGCTAACTACTATAGAAAATGTATCAAGGGTTTTTCTGTAATTGCTAAACACCTAACCGATCTAACTAGGAAAGGGGCTGATTTGGTAAACTGGACTCCTGAAGCCGTTCAGGCATTTGACAAGCTTAAAAGATGTTTTTCTGTGGCTCCGGTCTTGACTCAACTTGACTTTGAAAAACCTTTTGTGATTGAAGTTGATGCCTCGGAGGTGAGGGTGGGAGCTGTTCTTTCACAGGGTCTGGAGATACTCACCAACCTCAGACCTATTGCTTACTTCTCTAGGAAATTCTCCAAAACTGAATGCAACTACGACATAGGCAACCGGGAGCTCCTTGCCATAAAAAGGGCATTTGATGAATAGAGACATTTTCTAGAGAGGGCTAAGCACAAAATCAAGGTCCTAACTGATCACAAAAATCTGGTGTATCTAGACAAGGTTCGACAAGGCTCGCCAGGCTAGATGGGCTCTCTTCTTTACACGTTTTGATTTTTAAATAACCTTCAGACCTGGTTCCAAAAACGTAAGAGCTGACGCCTTGTCCCATAGCTTTGAGACCAGCAATGTCCCTAGTGAGGAATCAGAGACTATTTTAGCTCCCGGGGTGGTGGTAGCCATTCTACAGCCCTATCTTGCTGCCCAAGAGTCTCAGTCCCCTGAGAATAAGCTCTTTGTTCCTCCTAACCTTCGTTTAAGAGTACTGGAGGAGACACATTGCTCAATGTTGGCAGGTCATCCAGGCATAGCTGGCACTCAGTATCTGTTATCACAACATTATTGGTGGCCCTCGTGGGCTCGGGATACTAAGTTGTTCGTAGAAGCCTGTGAAACCTGTGCCAGGTCCAAGGTACCTCGCAGACTCCCCGGGGGTCTGCTTCAACCCCTACCGCTGCCTGCGAGACCTTGGACTCACGTCTCTATGGATTTCATCACCGATTTGCCCCCTTCCAAGGGAAAAATGGTGATTTGGGTCGTCATTGACAGATTCTCCAAGATGTGTCACCTCATTCCTCTTAGTGATCTCCCTAACGCTCGTACCCTAGCTTCCCTATTTATTAACCATATCTAGCGTCTGCATGGGTCCCAGAAAATATTGTATCCAATAGGGGTGTACAATTCGTATCGAAATTCTGGAAGGAATTCTGTGGTCGCTTAGGTATAACTTTGTCTTTTTCCTCCGCCTTTTATCCGCAATCCAATGGTCAAACCGAGAGGGTCAATCAATCACTGGAACACTTTTTAAGATGTTTTGTTGCAGGGTCACAAGACAAGTGGAAAGAGTACTTGCCTCTAGCTGAGTTTGCACTTAATAACTGAGAAAGTCAATCCCTCAAGATGTCGCCATTCTTTTGTAATTTTGGGTTTAATCCTAGATGTTCTTCAGTACATGCTGCCGAATCTGTTAAGCCTTCTGCTGAAAAAATCTACAAAAAACTGTGCACAGTTTGGGCCCAGGCTCTTCAGAACCTGGTTAAAGCCCAAGAAAGTTTTAAAAAACAATCTGATAAAAAACGTATATCTGGCCCAGAATACATGGTGGGGGATAAGGTATAGCTCTCTACTAGAAACTTAAGGTTAAAAGCCCCGTCTGGTAAACTTTCTCCAAAATACATCGGTCCTTATGTAATTGTTAAGATCATTAAAGGGGTAGTGCGGCACTAAGAAATTATTCACAGAATAACACACATTACAAAGTTATACAACTTTGTAATGTATGTTATGTCTGTGAATCGCCCCGTTCCCCGTGTCCCACCACCCCCACCCGTGTACCCGGAAGTGTTGGTGCATTATACACTACCTGATCAGTGTCGAGGGCCGTCTGCCATCTTGTGCCAAACGTCATCTTTGGACGGACGGCCGAGTCGCTGCCGCCCGTCCCCCCCAGTTATGCTCGCGGCTGAGCATCGGATGACACTGCAGAGGGCGGCCGGCATTCGGGACAGTCGAAGCTGTTCGCCCGAAGAAGACGTCACTCGCTGAAGATTGGAGACGGGTGTCAGCACGTGACAGGTAAGTATAGCGCACCACACTTCCGGGTACACGGGTGGGGGGGGTGGGACACGGGGAAGGGGGCCATTCACAGACATAACATACATTACAAAGTTGTATAACTTTGTAATGTGTGTTAGTCTGTGAATAATTCTTTACCGCCGCACTACCCCTTTAATCCAGTTTCTTTTAAATTGCAATTGCCCAGGAGTTTGAAAATCCATGATGTTTTTCATAAGTCATTGTTAAAGAAGTATGTTAACCCTGTGTTGCTGTCTACTCCCCCTGCTCCCTTGTTCGTTCAAGGTGAGATGGAATATGAGGTGAAAAGAATCCTGGATTCTCGTTGGGTCCAGAGCTCTTTACAGTATCTTGTACACTGGAAGGGATTTGGCCAGGAAGAACGGACTTGGGTGGCGAGTAGAGACATGCATGCACCTCCCCTTATTCGACAATACCACATGCGTAACCTTTCCAGGCCGGGTCCTTTGCGTGAGCGTCCTGAGGCCCCTCAGGGGGGTACTGTTAGGAATGTGACTTTGCATTCCTTGGTTTGTGCTGGGCGATTGAGGAAGCACTGAGTTTGTCTGTTTTTTGCACTGTATGAAATCTCTGAATTGTGTCTTACTTTCCAGCCACACCCGCCTTGCTTGTCAGACTTTGGCAGTGCAGGTGTTACTGCACTGCTAGGTCTGTTCAGATGAACTTGGTACTGGGATCAGGGCTGATCCAATCATCTGCTGGACCTAAGCTCTGATCCTGGTTAAAAAGAAGCCAGTTGCTCAGTTTCCTGCTGGCTATTAGTTGTTACTAGTCTCAGCTCCCCTGCTCCTTTCCCAGCATTCCCTGTCCTAATACCCTTGCTATTGCTCTGCCCGTGTTCTGACCTCTTGCTTGACATCTGACTATCTGCTCTCTTTCTGATTTTGTACTGCGTTGTCCGTTTGGTTTTTGACTCAGTTAGCTGACTATCCTCCATTGTGTTTTGTTTGTCTGTCTTCGTTTATGTGTTCACCTACTCAGTGTAGGGACCGACTCCGTGGTTGTCCGCGACCGTTTAGGGTCGTCCGTGGCAAGTAGGTAGGGGCATTGGTTGGGGAAATTTCAGGGCTCACTGTCTTGTCCGTGTCTCCCCAGCCTGACACAAACTGTATATATTCTATGCAAAAATGATATAGTAAGGGTCTTAGATAACTTATTACCCAAATTTTATTCAAACATAAAGACAACGTAAGATGAGTTTTAATTAAAAATATAGGATGGAGACAACCGTCTGCAGCTTCGGCTCTACTGCCCCTTTCCTTTGAGTGGCCCCTCAATGTTCTGGAAACGGGTGGAGAACATTGTCTCCATTAGAATGGGCTTCCCTTTGATGCTGAGGCAGTATGGACCCCACTAGTAGAAGGCTTAGCAAGATGGTGATAGGTTCCCTGAACCTAGACCCGGAGTGGACTCTGTGCCTTAGCACTCCATGGGCAAACTGTATATTTCCAGTTGAGGTGTTAAATGTCTTAACAATGTTTTTGACTTGTTAAGGGTGCCAGGTAGGTCTGCATCAGCGGCTGGGGTAGGCCTGGGCTTGGCGCCTAATGGCACAATGTTAGGAGACTGGGGTGGGCTTTAACAGCCCTTGTGCTAACTGTATATTTTCTAAGCAAAGACAATATAGTAGGGGTTCTAGATAACTGATTGTTAAAAAAAAAAGACAATGCAAGATAAGTTTTAAATAAAAATACAGGATGGAGACAACTGTCTGCAGCTTTGGCTCGACTGCCCCTTTCCTTTCGAGTGGCCCCTCAATAATCTGGAAACGGATAGAGGACATTGTCTCCATTAGAATGGGCTCCCCTGTGATGCTAAGGCAGTTTGGACTCCCCTACTAGAAGGCCTAGAGGGATGGTGATTTCCCTGAACCTAGACCCGGAGTGGACTCTTTGCCTTAGTACCCCATGGGCAAACGGTATGTTTCTAGTTGAAGTGTTAAATGTCTCAACAATGTTTTCAAGTTGTTAAAGGTGCCGGGTGGTTCCACGTCAGCGGCTGAAGTAGGCCTGGGCTGGGCACCGGGTTGGACGATGTTAAATGTAAGAGGTTGGGGTGGGCCTTAGAAGCCCTTGAGCTAACTGTATATTTTCTATGCAAAGATAATATAGTAAGGGTTCTAGATAACTGATTGTCAAAATTAAACATGCAATTAAAAAAGAAAGACAATGCAAATTGAGTCTTAAATAAATAAATAAAAAAAAGGATGGAGACAACCGTCTGCTGCTTCGACTGCCACTTTCCTTTGAGTGGCCCCTCCATATTCTGGAAATGGGTGGAGGACATTGTCTCCATTAGAATGGGCTCCCCTGTGATGCTGAGGCAGTTTGGACTCCACTACTAGAAGGTCTAGAGGGATGGTGATTTCTCAGATGCGTCCACGTCAGCGGATGAGGTAGGCCTGGGCTGGGCGCCGGTTGGGACAATGTTAGGAGGCTGGGGTGGGCCTTAGCAGCCCTTGAGCTAACTGTATATTTTGTATGCAAAGACAAAATAGTAAGGGTTCTAGATAACTGATTATGAAAATTAAACATGCTCTTCAAAATAATAAGACTACATAAGATGAATTTTAATTAAAAATATAGGATGGAGACAGCCGTCTGCAGCTTTGGCTCGACTGCCCCTTTCCTTTGAGTGGCCACTCAATGTTCTGGAAACGAGTGGAGGACATTGTCTCCATTAGAATGGGCTCCCCTGTGATGCTGAGGCAGTTTGGACTCCACTACTTAAAGGCCTAGAGGGATGCTGATTTCCCTGAACCTAGACCCGGAGTGGACTCTGTGCCTTAGCATTCCATGGGCAAACTGTATATATTCCATTTAGTTTAGGTGTTCGATTTTGTTAGAGGTCCCAACAATGTTTTAGAATTAATTTTTTAAGGGTTCTGGGCAGACCTGGGCTGGGCACTGAGCGGGTCCTCTTTATGGGCTAGGAAGGTCATAGAGTCCGGGAGTCCTAGAGTTCTTTGTGGGATTTTACAAAGGATAGGTAAATTAATGTTCAGAATGAGTAAAATCGGGCTAGGGAGAAGGGGCTCCCTCTTGGTGCCTTCACCTTGACGTGGTGAGGGAGCTTGCGTAACTTCGTGATCCATTGAGCTAAGCTGGTGGGAGTAGTACTCCCGGACGGGTCACCCGTGCCAGACAGGTCAATGGGGAGAGGCCAAACTAAGAAAGGCACCTGGAAGAAACCGCTGGCAACCTTCTTCTGTACTCTGCCACAATATCTCTTTTGAAATAGTATGAGCTGGCATCCTTCTTCTGTACCCTGCCACAAAGTCTTTATGGATAAGTGTAGTTCAGAAACGTTAACTCCTATGGAAGACAATCAATGTGTAAGTAATGAAGAGCCTCTGACTGATGGCATAGATGCAACCTCATCTGCTATGGAATATGCTTTGTAGAAAAAAAAGCTGTGAAGGTTAAGTAGTTGGTAAGTTTGTTCTGGAGAATTGTAACAAGACTTGACAGTGCCTCAAGAAATTCTATTAGACCAATTACTAGAGATGAGCGGAACTTTCGGACTTTCGTTCCAAAAACCGCTCACTCCAGTGCAATGCCTGTCATCCCGGGTGCATAGTTGCGCTCCCGGGAATCTACGGCCGGGATCCTCCAGGGAATTCAAGATACAT
This sequence comes from Dendropsophus ebraccatus, assembly GCF_027789765.1. Taxonomy (NCBI): domain Eukaryota; kingdom Metazoa; phylum Chordata; class Amphibia; order Anura; family Hylidae; genus Dendropsophus; species Dendropsophus ebraccatus. The sequence continues at coordinate 46,326,864 of NC_091455.1, forward strand.
TCCCTGGAAATCCAGGGAATGTATCTCGAATTCCCTGTAAGATCCTGACCGCAGATTCCCAGGAGCGCAACTATGCACCCGGGATCGCAGGCATACTAATTGAGCGAAGAAGCCGTCGGACCAAAAGTCCGACGGTTTGCTCATCCCTACCAATTACCTTTTCGTCTGTAAGGCTATGTTCTTACTATGTCTATTGTCAATGACTGGCGCAAATAATGATCATGATCAATAGATGGACGCTTTTTGCCGTTAAATGATGGCACATTCCTTAGAAGAGTATTACATGGCCTGATGAGCAATGTAAGTGAGCATGGACTGTATATATCTCATAAGCGTACAGATACTGGGCCAGAGCTGTCTGAAGCAGCTGCGGGGAGCAGGAAACGTCTCGGCCAGTGATTGGCTGAGCTCTTGTCACTTCAGAGACCGGTTCAGAAGTTCTAGTGGTGTCTGTGGGCAAAGGGCAGAAGCAAGACGGACAATGTGGAGCGCAGAGGTATGTATAAGGTTTATTATTTTACACTAGGGGTCAGGTATGTATAGACTTTATTAATATCTTTACACAGTCGTGATTTTAGGTCAGGCCTAGAGATGAGTGAATAGTGAAATATTCAAAGGTTTCAAATAGACCGAGATGTTCGACTACAGTGGTCCCTCAACATACGATATTAATTGGTTCCATGATGACCATTGTATGTTGAAAATTGAATGGTTGCTCAACTAGTTATTCACATGTGCCAGAGATCATAACTGTCTGTAACATTGTATGTTGAGTCTGGTCTCAAGTTACGATGGTCCAAAAAGGAACATTGTGTATTGAAAATATTGTATCTTGAGGCCATTGTAAGTTGAGGGAACACTGTATTCGATCGAATTTCAAACCCCATTAAAGTCTATGGGAGAAAAATGCTCAACACTTGGAAATCAAAATTCGACAAATTGGAGTTTACCAAGTCAATAATGACACCTTTAGAAAATGAAGCAAACACTTCTGGAATTCAACTGGGCAGGGAAGCAGTATTACACCACTTTTATAGGGAATGGTATTACCGGTATTAGCAGTCCCCCACAAAAATACAGATCCCTGTAATAGTTAATATTAAATTAATAAAGCAAATTTTTGTTCCAATAAAGCTAAGTTTTATTTACAATAGCATAATTATCATGATCGTGCAGGAAAAGGCATCAGTGCCACCCTCTGCGGTGAAGATCCGACCTCTGCGTCAAAGAATGCGCTTTTGGCATTAAGTCCGTGCCTGGTTTTCTTCTGTTCTTTGCCTATGTCTTCTGTGATCCGATCCATGTTTTCTCAGTTGTCCCTGCACTTTCTTTGCTGTGGTCTATTCACTAATTGTCTCTGCTGTGTTCTGATTGACAGGTCTTTTCACCTCTGGCTTTCTGTGATTCTCTTGTGTTTTTCTCCTGCTCTACAGCTTGGAGTCCGGGACTTCTGTTCCCTTACAGCTTGGTCTCTCCCTTCACTCTGTGCTCTTGATAGCTTTGTCCAGCTTGTCTATTCAGCTAGATCCAGCCTTTTTGCCTTTCTATCTGAATTCCTGGTTTTCTGACCCTGGCCTGTTTACTATCAGTCTTTGTCTTTTGGTTCAGTGTTCCTCGCTTAGTCCTCAGTGTTTCTTGCTTTGTCCTTAGTTCACCCTGCTACTATCTCTGGATTTTGTTTCTCCGTTTACCTTGTTGCATCTCTGGCTTTCGTCCTCCATTTGTTTGGTCCACTGTTCCTTGCTGCCTTCTTGGTCTTGTCCTTTTGTGTGTCTTTGTGACTTTGCCTTGTCTACTGTCATTGTACCTTGTTCGTCTGTTCCGTCTTGTTTTGTGTTTGCACTTACTGCAGCTTAGGGAACGCCGCCCAGTTGCAGACAGTCATTTAGGACCTGCACTGCAAGTAGGTAGGGACAGCGTGGGGGTTGTCAGCCATTGGGCCAACTTGTCCTTTGTCTCTTTGTTCCCCAGGGCCCTGACAATAATTGAAACGAATAAATGCTTTTTCAATTAAATATACTGTTAATAAAAATAAATAAATATATAAATAAATGTAGATATATATTTTTTTATTTACAGTATAGTTAATGGAAAAAGCATTTATTCGTTTCAATTATGCTATTGTAAATAAAAAATAGTTTTAATAGTTTTTAGAATGAAAACTAGCTTTGTTAATTAAATATTAAAGTGGCTTTACCACCAGGCCCAGGCTGAAGCACTGGAGGCGGGTCGACCCACCCTTAGTGGGAAGAAACCCCAGCCCCTCCATGACGTGACTCCATTAGAATCAATGGAACCCTAAAAAAATGCAACAGCTCACCGGGAGCTGTATGCCGGGATACCGCTAATACAGCTTAATGTAATAGTTTATATTTTATTAAAACAGCAAATGTTTCTTCTAATTATGCTATTCTTTTGTTCACAATAGCAACATTAAAATAAACATTTAGTTTTTTGTGTCCGCCCAGCTGATTGGCTGGGCGGACATATAAGGAGCCGGAGTCAGCACCATGAGATCAGACCTGGAGGGTGAGTAGAAAGTTCTCTCCCCCTCCCCTGCACTGCAACCATCCCAGCAAGGAAGGGGGTCACTTAACCCCTTTCTTGCTGGTATGGGTGCAGTGTGATATCAGTCTAGCCCCCAAGGGGTTAAGTGGGGACCCTTACTTAACCCCCTGGGGGCCAGATTGTTCAGTATTAAACCCAAAGGGTTAAGGGGGATGCAATGCATCTTCCCTTAACCCCTTGGGTGCAACACTGTAAGCAGTGATCTGTAAAGATGCTGTATAGCAGAACACCGGTCACAATTATGGGTGATGTGCTCCTGTTTGTGTGTTCTTTGTGTGTTTCTCCCTTTTTGTTTTTCAGATATAGGTATCCAGCGAATTCGGTGCACTACTTCGATGACCAGCAGTTGTTGGGATTTTTTTTTAAATAAAATGGTTAACAAGGAAATAAAGACAAGACACAAGTGAAAAAAAAAATTCACTTGTGTCTTGTCTTTATTTCTTTACTATATAGACTTAGTAGTGGAAGCCGTCTAATAGACGGAATCCATTACTGAGTTGGGGATTATTGTAAGCCGGTATAAAACACTAAACCCCCCCCCCCATTATTACCCCAGCGCCCAATGCCACCAGGGGTACTGGGAAAAGTCGTGTGCCAGTGGTCACGGAGCGTCAAAATTAGCGCTCCTGGACTAGGCAACAGCAGGCTGGTAATATTAGCTGGGGAGGGGCAAAGTAAATGGCCCTTCGAACCCTCTTATTACTAGGCTGCTGTTGTTTGGATTTTAACCTGGCTGATTATGAAAATAGGGGGAACCCTATGCAATATTTTTAAAATAAATAAATAAATTATTTTTAACATGTGTAGGGTTCCCCCTATTTTCATAATCAGCCGGCTTCAAAACCAAACAACAGCAGCCTAGTAATAGGAGGGTGGGAAGGGCCATTTATTTTGGCCCTCCCTAGCTAATATTACCAGTCTTCTGCCGCCCAGTCGGGGAGCACCAATTTTGACGCCCTGGGACCACTGGCACCCGGCTCTTCCCAGTACTCCTGGCATTGGGTACTGGGGTAATAATGGGGAGGTTAGTGTTTTATACTGGCTAACACTAAGCCCCTACTTATTAATGGATTCTGTCTATTAGACGATTTCCACTACTAAGTCTATATAGTAAAGAAATAAAGACAAGACACAAGTGAAAAAAAAAATTTTGTTAAAAAAAACAAACACCCCCACACCCCTTGTTGACCATTTTATTTAAAGAATTTCCAACAACCGCTGGTCATCGCCGTAGTCCACTGAATCCGTCGTAATTCACAGAATACCGATATCTGAAAAAAAAAAAAAAAAAAAAAGAAACACACAAAAAACATGGTGTTCTGCACCTTACAGTATGCAGCATCTTTACAGATCGTTGCTTACAGTGTGGCACCCAAGGGGTTAAGGGAGGATGCATTGCATCCCCCTTAACCCTTTGGGGGCCATACTGAACAATCTGGCCCCCAGGGGATTATTTAATGGTCCCCACTTAACCCCTTGGGCCGGACTGATACCACACTGCATCCATACCAGCAAGAAAGGGGTTAAGTTAACCCCTTCCTTGCTGGGATGGCCACAGTGCAGGGAAGGGGGGAGAGAGCTTTCTACTCACCCTCCGATGTCTTCTCTATTCGCCGGAGCCCGGAACACTGAGCTCATGGTGCCGACTCAGGCTCCTTATATGTCCGCCGAGCCAATCAGCTGGGCGGACATATAAAACAAAATGTTTATTCTAATGTTGCTATTGTGAACAAAAAAATAGCATAATTAGAAGGAAGTTTTTGCAGTTTTAATTAAATATAAAGTATTACATTGAGCTGTATTAGCAGTATCCTGGCATACAGCTCCATGTAATAGTTAATATTTAATTAATAAAGCAAATTTTCATTTTAATAAAGCTATTTTTTGTTTACAATAGCATAATTAAAACGAATAAATGCTTGTTCTATTAAATATATTGTAAATAAATAAATTTATATATGTATACATTTCTTTATATATTTATTTTTTATTAACAGTATGTTTAATTGAAAAAGCATTGATTCGTTTTAATTATGCTATTGTAAACAAAAATAGCTTTATTAGAATAAAAATTTGCTTTATTAATTGAATATTAAAAGAGATGAGCGAACCTGGAGCATGCTCGAGTCCATCCGAACCCAAACGTTCGGCATTTGATTAGCAGGGGCTGCTGAACTTGGATAAAGCCCTAAGGCTATGTGGAAAATATGGATATAGTCATTGGCTGTTTCCATGTTTTCCAGACAACCTTAGAGCTTTATTCAACTTCAGTAGCCCCCGCTAATCAAATGCCGAAAGTTCGGGTTCAGATGGACTCGAGCATGCTCGAGGTTCGCTCATCTCTAAATATTAACTATTACAGAGAGCGGTATTATTGCCGGGGACCGTTATTACCGGTAATACCGTTCCCTGTGATAGTGGTTTGATACTGCTTCCCTGCTTTCCCAGTTACATTCCAGAGCTTAAAATTGTTTAGCAGTTTTGGTAAAGTTAATTTAGATTTGAATATTTGATCACATATTCGACCGAACTGGAATCTTTCGAGCAGTGCAATATTCGATTGAGTACTGTTTGTTTATCTCTAGTCAGGAGATAAAGACACAGTTAGCCGATGATGGTTGTCATCAGGCAATTGCTGTCTTTATAACACGCAGCAATAATCTGCCAAAACTGCCTGAATTGTCAGATTTGCTCTTCATGTAATATGGCCCTTCCTAAGACAGCGTAGAGAAAATTAGGCACTATTTGACCACAACAGCATTCTTTCCACTACCTGACCTGAGCTGTCAGCAATTCTGATGCCTCTTTCTTATTAAAATTACTTCATTAATTTTAGAGGATTTGTTGTATAAACAGTACTGCGCATGAGTACATTCGCTTTAAGTTTTTCACATGGAACTGCGCCTGCGTGGGGAAGGCGGTGCCACAGTCCTTTTTATAATCCATGTCCTGGTTCCCCCGCATGACGCGGGTCTATTACAAGCCATCGGCCGGGGGTAAAATACTGGAGGTGGCCCGGCCTGCCCCCCGTGGGAGGAAACCTCCCCCATTAAGCGGCTTCATTGGTTCTATTTATGGGCAATCTTTAAAGCAAATGTACTAATGGTACATTCCCTTTAAAGCCAGTTTCACTTCCTTGCAATATCACCTATCACTCATAAAGTACATCTATGCAAAACCTGCAAAAAGACAATAGATGTAACATTAGGGTCCCTTACAATTCCCAAACCTCTGATACCAATCAATAATTCACATATTACAAAATACAATACAACTCCACTAAGGTCTTACCTTTCTGATTCGTTTGCCTTCCACAGCCAAAGCCTTCATTTTGGAGACATAATGATAATAGGCCACCACATACTGTACGTTATAATGGATTTCTCATCTGGATTTTCAGTGTAAACATCTGCAAATGCAAAGTTTAAAAAAATTTGGCAAAAATACAATACACAATGGGGGGAGATTTATGAAAGGGTGTAAATATACACCTGGTGTAAATTGCCTACAGCAACCAATCACAACTTCTCTTATATTCTGCCACAGCTGAAATCTGAGCTGTGATTGGCTACTGTGGGCAGTTTACACCAGGTGTATATTTACACCCCTTCATAAATCTCCCCCAATGTCTTTTTGTAGGCAACTGCTTTAGGGCCGGTGCTGTTACCACTTTACATTATGAGAATTTTGTTAGACACATTTCACCACAGTTTGAGTCTCCGGGGCATGCATAACTTAGGAAACTGTCAAAATGACGCACTGATGTATCCCTACTCGGATCCGCACAGCTTCCATTCATTTTAATGGCCTGATTGTAGTCATCTAGTGACTATATTTGGGTCATTTTCTGAATGTACTGTCTCACACTGAAACATGCTTGGAAATTTACCCAAACATAGTCACTAGCTGACTATAATTGGGCTAATAAAAGGGACTATGCTTATCTTAGCAGCTATACGTCAGCAGGTCATTTTGGCAATTTCTTGATGTATCCATGCCTCAGAGGTACAAATCATGGTGTGAACTCTACCTAACAGCTGGATGTGCAGCCGTCACAGATAGTCTGCCATATAAGTGCTATCAATGGTGACACAGAGGTATACTGACGAATGTCAGCGATAGATTCATGATATACAGAACAACAGTACTTCACTAGAAGAAAGAATACTTCAATCACATGACTTACATATACACATAACACCATGATACCAGCATGTACGGTAGCAGGTTAAGTTGCTATTGGCTTGGTACATCTTTAGGCTCCGGCCACACTTTACATTGTCGACTATGGGTAATTGGAATGCAGGCACACTGGAATGCGTCCGCATTTTAATTAAAAAAATAGATTTGCATTTTCAGGGAAATACATAGTGCTTGAAAAGAGCTTTAACAGTGACTTCCCTTTCAGAGAAACTTTAACACTTGATACTCTCCCTTTAAGAGCGACTTTGGTACAGTCCCTTTAAGAGCAACTTTGGTACAGTCCCTTAAAGAGTGACTTTGGTGCCAACGCTTTGAGTGACCTATATACTGTCTCTTTAAGACCAGCTTAAGTACTGTCCCTTTAAAAGAGACTTAGGTACCATCCTTTGAAGAGCAACTTTAGTGCTGTCCCTTTAAGAGTGACTTTGACCCAGGCCGTTTTAGAACAACTTTATTACTGTCCCTCAAGAGTGACTTATGTACCATCTCTTTAAGAGTGTCTTATGAACTGTCCCTTTAAGAGTGACTTATGTACCGTTCCTTTAAAAGTGACTTATGTACCGTCCCTTTAGGAGTGACTTATGTACCATCCCTTTAAGAGTGACTTTGGAACTGTCCTTTTAAGCGCTACTTTAGTACCGTGCTTTTAAGAGCGACCTATGTAATGCCCCTTTAAGTGCAAATTTGGTACCTCCCTTTTAAGAGCGACTTTGGTACCTCTGCTACTTCACTGACTCAGCTCTGCTGCTTCATGCGGTTATTGGTTCTGCTATATCACTGATTCAGCTCTGCTACTTCACTGACTTAGATCTGCTACTTCACAGACTCAGCTCTGCTGTATCTACGGGTATAGGCTCTGCTACATGGCTGGCTCAGCTCTGCTACGTAGTGCGGGTATTGGCTCTGCTACATGGCTGGCTCAGCTCAACTGGACTCTGCTACTTATAATGGTAAAGAACATTGCTTGGTTACCATGACAATCTTACTCACTTGTCAGTGAGACAAAATCATTAAGGACCTTCCATCTTCTACATCTTCTATTGGCCAATAGTGGACATGTGACTGTGTGGATTTATCAGGAATTGACTGACAAGACCTTAGAATTTCTATTGGCTGCTATATTTTAGCTATTTGCATATGTGCTGTAATTGGCTGTTAGCATTTTACAGTGTGGCCATTTGAGAAATTAGGGGTCTTTAAACGTAATTTTTTTAAAAACAACAAATCCGATAGAAACCATAAATAGATAACACACCTGTCACCGCTGAGGGCTTCGAAACGCAGTTTGAACAGAGTCTGTGCACAAAGCGGTTCGGTCTGTATTAATCGCAGAAGAGTAGCTGGAAGAAGAACCGGAAGAAGAAGAAAAAGAAGAAGAATATGGATTACAATATAGTGCTTTTTAGCTATAAGGAATGCTTATAATAGTCCTCTAGGGGAACTTAAAAAGTATTAAATAAAATAAAATGTAAAAAAAAAAGTTTTAAAAAATATAACAAAGCTCCTCCCCCAATAAAAGTTTAAATAATTTTTCCAAAAAATTTAAAATAAATAAACATATTTGGGATTATAGCATGTGCAATTGTCCAATCTAATAAATTATAACAATATTGTTCCCACGCAGTGAACAGCATAAACCAAAACAAGAAACTACAGGATTGCTAATATTTTAATAAAAAGTGATTAAAAATTCCCATCTACAAGAACACGTTACCAATAGAAACTATAGATCATGGCCCCCAAACAGCCCCATAGGTGTACAAATACAACAGTTTCATAAATAATATTTTTGGTGTTTAATCATACATTTTATGGTGGAATGAAAGGAGTCATTACAAAGTACAATTATCCTTAAAAAAAACAAGCTCTTGCATGACCTTGTAGATGGAAGAGGAGTTATGGCTTTTAGACATCCTGGAGAATAAAATGAAACAGCAAAAATGAAAGTTGTCTCTGTCCACAAGGGGTTTTTTTTTTTTTTTTTCTTTTTTATCTGGACTGTTCAAGTGTGATAAATATAAAATAAAATAATAAATTGGGCAGGGTGCAAATACTTTGCATAGTACTGAAAATGTGGTTGTAATATGTCATCTTGCAACAAATTGCATTGTGAATGAAATGTTTTTAGGCTGGAATGCAGTGAACTTTATATTTTTTCCACCAGATGGAGATTCCTTTACATGGTGCAGCACCATCTGCCAACACAAACAGACCACAATGCTGATCTGCCTGCCTGCAGCTGGAACATCTGTACTTCTAAAGGGTGTTTTGGGGGGTAATTTGATACCTGTGCCTTAGAATATGACCAAAGACACGTGGGGCTGAATTAGTTGGAGGACCAAATGGTGGTAATTAATTTGAGAAATGTAGGAGTCATAGTTATTTAATTATCTTAATTCTGAAAAAAAAAATTAAAACTTTGGCAATTGTCAATTAAATTTTCACGCTTTTCCATTATTAAAATATCCAGGGTCTTCAGCAAACCTTCCCTGACCTATATATACTTCACTTCTCTAAGGCAAAATTTTAATAATGACAAGTTTTTAATACAGCTCAGGCAACAGATAAAATCTAAAAAGGTCTCAAGTCTATTCAAGTGAAAGATTAAGCTAAAATCGAAATATCAAAAATTTTTAGTATGAATTTATATTATTTATATTTTTTAGTATCAATTACCCGTTATTTTGGTTTTTATAATATCTGTCCTCAAACACAAATTTTCTAGGGGGTTTTACACACTGGGCATATCTGCAGATCTGTGCCCTGTACACTCTATGGGCAGACAAACTGGGTGGATGTTTGTTTGGGTGGATGGGAGTATGTCACCAGCCCACCCCATTATGCCCCCCCCCCCCCCGCCGCCGGGGTGTATACTTCATTGCTCCCCGCTCTGGCTTGCTTTGGGGCTCCCGGCGTCTTCACGTCCCTCTCAGCCAATCAGTGCGCTGTGGCGGGGCAGCTCACTGATTGGCCAAGCGGGTAGTGTCAGAAACCCCTTGAAGCGAGCCGGAGCATGGAGAAGGTGATGTATACGATACGGCGGCGGGGGGTATAACGGAGCGGGCTGCGGACATACTCCCAGTATGCATTGCATTGAAGTCAATTACATTTCGGCTATAACGGACGTCTTTTAAAATAGAAAAGGCGAATGCTTTTTTTTTACGTTGTGTGAACATAGCCATACTTAGAAGGGGGAATATTTTGTCTATTTTATTTATTATTATGTACTCTTACTAAACACATTACATACTTGATAATAAAGGTGGAAGCTTTGTGTTTCACTGATCATAGCCTTTCCTACCTTCATATAACATATGGAACCTGTATGCATGCCCTGCCTGGAAGTGAAATGCTAAAAGGGCAAAAAGTTAATTGTATTTAGACATACCATTTATCAGAACTATGCTTCACTTTTACTACTACTATAAAGTGTAAAGCACTAAAGTCAACGGTTTAATTGGTATTTGTAAACTTGTAGAGAATGTGCTTTCTCCTTTGGGACATAAAAAAAGCTGGAATTACGGAAACACACATCTGCTGCTGCTGCACGTTTTCTTTCAAATATAATTATATTAACTGCTGTTTCCCAGAATTAAATGTTACAAGTGATGAACTAAGATTAAGGAAACTTCCAAAAATCTAGAAGGGAAGTATTCACCGCTATTTTTTAGCTGATGCAAGCAGGAGTTTATTTAATCAGAGAATACTTAACTCTGCGGATGGACCCCTTCTTTTCCAGCAACCCATAGCAGCCACATGAGCCACCTCTAGGAAACTTATGTTATGCTTATGTTAGTATGTATGCCTATTCCACCGGACGATTATCGTTCGCATAATCGTTAACAATAAACAATCCAAATGACCGCTATTGTGAAAGACCTGAAATCGTTCACCCATTTACATGGAACGATAATCGTTACTTATGATCGTTCTTGCGGTCGTCTTGTTGTCGCTATTGTGTTTGTCACTACTGTGAACGACCGAATGACATCTTATTCAATGCCAACGATTTGCGAACGAGCAACGATAAAAATACTGTAGGTCCAGGTCTTAATAAACGATCAACGTTATCCCGTTTGGTCGTTAATTGCTATTCAAACGAACGATTATTGTTTAGATTCGTCCAGATAGGGCCCTTAGATTTCCCTGTGACATGCCTCAAGCATCAAAATTATTGCTGAGAGAATTTAGTAAAATTGTCAGGGTTTGGAAACTTTTCCAAACCCGAGTGTGGGGAATTAACTCCCTGCAGGTATAGAAGATGGAGGTAGCCCAAGGATTGCCTGGAAAACATGGATTCAGCCTATGGCCATCAGTTCCTCTTGACCTTTGCCCCCTGATGAAGGGTGTTCCGAAACGTGCATTGTGGTTTCCGGTGAGCCACACTCCGCGTGGTTAAATATGTCATTATGTGTTATTTTTTGTGTTTTGCACTTGCCTTGATATGTGTGCAGCCTGCACTCACATGTTTACATTTTTGCACATCCCTCTCGCTATAAGGATTTTCCTGTGGAAATAGCATTGGGAATTAGTGCAATTTACTTTATACTGTTTTGGCTCTTTTGGCAATTCACAGGCATTTTGACAGTGCATTCTAAGCAGGTTTAGGTATGGCTGCTTGTTTATCATTTCATTGTTTTTGCATTTGAACTTTTTTAGCTCAAATAGTATTATGCTTTTGGTGTACTTAGGGGGACATTTATTAAGTCCGGGGGACATTTATGAAGTCTGCAGCTCTGGAGCTCAGAGGAATAATGTAGAGGCGCAATGCCTCTACATAAATCCTGTGCGTACTGAGCCCGTCCATGCGAATAATTTGAAACCTACGCCAGCTCAGAGCTGGCGTATGTTTCAGTATCATTTTTCCCCCGGAAAAATGATAAATGCGGCGCACCCCTCCTAACACCCCCTCTCTGCCCCACAGGCGAAGGGGTCGCAGATGGGTCCAATGCAAATAAAATATTCGCAAGAAGACCATTTGCGAATATTTTTCCGCCAATTGGGCCCATGACCCCCATAGTGTCCAGCTCTAAACAATATACTTATCTGCTTATCCAGTGAAGTGACTCTTTTCCATTGTATTTGTGTTTTCCTCTTCTCCTCACATTGAATACATGTTTTTATATATTTGTGTTGAATTAATTCAATAAAAATATATATTTTTGCTAATAAAGTTTGATATGTTTTTTTGTGGGGGGTATATTTTTTCTTAGGTGTATATTTTCCCATGAGTGGGATCCAATTTTTTTGGTGTATATCCAGGTTTGCTAGGACTCCCTGGGACAGCATCCAACTTTTCCCGATACGGCTTCAGAGAAGTTGCCAAGCCTGGACATTTTCATGAAGTTTAATTAACACTAATCATAATGCTTGAGAGCCAATATAGTGATAGGGATAGCGATAATGTCTCACGGGAGTGAGGTAGCTAGAGTGCACACAACCCAGCATGTACATATCCTGCCATAAATCCTGAGGGGTATTTGAGTACTGGGGGCCCTTCATAAGGCCCCACTAGCAGCATAAGAATCATCCCAGTTCTGGTCCTGGTATCATCTGTGGTCATCATGCCCTACTTATTTGATTTGTCTCTGTGGCATATCTGTGTACCCCCCATACCTCACAGTGGGGAGGGGGTACACTGGTTGATTTCACTTCTGTTACTGTTGACATAATTATCTTTAGATCACATGTGTTTTACTTATTGTGTCATTTAGTGCTGACCACTAGAGATGAGCGCATCTTGAGCATGCTGAATATCGGTGGCTGAAGAAGTTGGATGCAGCCCTTGGGAGTTTAGGAGAGCGTGAATACAGTCTATGGCCTATGGCCAACTTCTTCATCCACCTATATTCCAATGCCGAATAAGCGGACTCAAGTATTTTTTAATGTGATTTCTTGTATTATTATGTTATTATGTTATTGTTATGTTATTATGTTATTGCATATTATTTGTTATTTGCACTTGCTTGTGAGCCTGAGATTTGGCAACATTGGCTTTGAGAATGAACCTGCCACCCTGATACACCATAACTCAACTTTTGTCTAACTTTGTCTGGACTGCTTTGGGATTGTGCAAAATTGACCACAAATTGCCTGTAAACATTAAAAAAGAACTGTTAACAGTTCATAAAAGGGAACATAAAATTCTACCAAAAAAACTTTAATGAGCAGATTTATTGGGTAGCGTTCTAACCACATGAGCATCCTTTAAACCCCCCACCAGCATCCTAGGAGTACCTTTCTTCTTAGCATTTTCCTACACCCTTCCCCAAAGCTCCACAATCACCTCCACCACAGATTTAGCAATGACATTTTAAATAACACAATGGAAAATATCTGTCAAGGCTCCAAGTTTTCCTTTGTCTGAAGACATAACTCACCATCCATGAGAAAAGGTCTTGAACCCATGGCTGGAATGGAAGGCCGGGAAGTTAAGGCTAATCTTCCAGCAGAAGCTGCATGCACTCTCCTATACATTAATACTGTTCCTTCTTATGCCCAAATTCAGGCTGAATTGAATAGATATCGCTGTGTGTAATGAAGACAATGGTCAGACGAAGAACGAGCGATCAAGCATCTATCAAAAAGTTTAAAAATCATCCGCTCCTGGACACACATCGTTCAATGCAATAGCTGAAGCGCAGCCAATACTGATTAATGGGGCACTCTTGCATCAGTATATAGAAAGTAATAAAGATTATGCTTACCTCTCCACGCTCCTCCTGCCATGTCTCTGCTTTCCCCGCTGACTACAGCTGCCGCCACCAACAAACCTGTCTCTGCAGTGATAGCCCACTCTGCCAATCACTGACCAAAATGGGACAGCGTTGCTGCCAGTAATTCGTTGAGCGAGCTGTCACTCTAGAGACAGGTTTGTCTGGGGCGGCTGTAGACAGGGGAAGCAGAGACACGGCAAGAGGACACAGAGGGAGCAGGGAGAGGTAAGCGTTACATTTTTATTATTTTTCATACACTGTCACCAGAGTACACCTTTAAAGCAAGGGCTGCATGGACATCACTAACTATGTCCATGCAGCCCTGGCTGCATGATTATTGAGTTGTGTAATAGGCTCTGTAAACAAGCGCCGATCTAGAAGATTGGCATTCACTTACCCCATGTAATACAGCCCTTAGTTCATTAGATAAACTAGCTCTTTTCTACATCAAGACTGATAAAAATATCAAAAAGGAAGCTGGCTTATCTAATGGCTTGAGACAGACATCCAATCCCCTTCATAACATCAACCTATATATATGGAGGGGTGAAAGCTTACATTGAAACATAAAAGCTTACAGAAGCTTCACTTCTGGGACCACACAACGGGAACTGCAATTGGGCCATCTGTACAGATTTAAGTATATAAGAACGTTTTCTTTATTTGCAAGCCGCAGCAGGACGTTTTGTGTCCTTGGACAATCCCTTTAATTATTTCATGCGCTCAAAAGTGTGAACTTGAGACATTTTGCACGCTGCTATTTGGTTTGGGATAGAAACCTAACATGATGCTGTTAATTGTTTGAAAATGGCATGTTTGAAAATAATAAAGAATATGATCTGGAAGAGAAAACAATTTACGAGGGAAAAAGCTTAGCTCTTTAGACATTGAGTGAAAGTTTGGCAGCTTGCCCTTCTTTCTTTGAATTTGTATGCAATGCCGTGCCTGGACAACAACTAGCACATAAATTCAGCTGTTAAAGTTTTCCTCATTATTAAATTATATTGGAACCACAATAAAAAATATGATACAAGGAACTATTCTTCTCTTTAAAAATGTGTTGTTTGGAAAGTCGAGACTTTTAGTAGACAATTCTGCAAACATCCCAAAAGGAACCTCAGAATCAACAACTCTCTGGGGACGAGTAGTTAGATCCAATAAAAAGAGCCAGTCTCTTCCCCAAGTTACTCTGCTCCACGTTCACAGGTGCATATTTATGAAGTAAGTTACATAATATTACATATTCTATAAATTAAGATTGGAACTGTATATTTTTGAGTCTTATAGAAGAAATGTTGACTCTGCACATCTGGCTGTATACATTAATGGTAAGATTTTATAGCTTAGATCATTGGCCGTGTGACAACAGCAGATGTATGGAAAGTGTTCAAGAAAAGATGTGTTTATTCACCCTCATTGCGTCTGCAAAAGATTTTCAACAAAATGCTAAACACAGACTAATAGTCATGTTGTAGTTTATTTATTTTATCTGTAACCTGGGTTTGATTTGAAGGCTAAAACTTTTAAAGGTACAAAGTAGTAATGTAGGATCATGGTGAGTCGTCTGACAACTGCTTAAGCTATGCACATAGTACAATAGTAAGAAAATGTGTGGGCTGTGGCTCCTGGAGAGGATGATGGCAGGGGGATGCTCAGTGTCCCTCCAGTGCCCTGTGTTCCTCAGTGTCCCCCTGCCATCATCCTCTCCATCAGCCACAGCCCGCACAGCTCTGGGAGACGGGACGTGACATCACCATGTTATCCAGGAAGTGACATCACCATGTTATCCAGGAAGTGACATCACCATGTTATCCAGGAAGTGAAGCCTTGATGCAGTAGTAAGTGCAGGGGAAAAAAACACTTTAAAAGCAATTCCTGTAATAAGTGTATATTGGTAATTTGAATAACTTTGGGGTGGGGGGGCAATAAAATACTATACTAAAAAGTTTCTCCAGACTTCTCCTTTAATCCAATAGGCTGTGGGTTGGTGGGATGGCCATGGCTTCCTTAGGTTGTGTGGTCCTTATGTGATGTGCCAAGCCGTGGCACTCTTTTTTGGTTAAAGAGGTATGTAGTACTTTCTAACAACTATGACCGGAATCGGTGGCTGATAAACATAGCAAGTTTCTTTAACATTTTCTTTTGTTTTACATTCTGCAGGTGCCATGGGTGCTATTCTGCGGGTTCCCACAGGGGAGAATGGTCTTCGACCAGGCTGAGTTCCTGGCTGCTAAGTTGGAGACTTTCACAGCATCACCCCCCCCCCCTCCCCCCAACAACACTTTTAGCAAAGATCTTTCTTCTGAGCTGCAATGGTTGGGTATGGTCTGTCAAACCTGGGCTCAAGTGTCTATCTGACATGTTTCTTCAGGACCACCTAATTTCTGGGCTTCAGGGAGAGTACTTGTGAGAAAATTAGGATCTGGTTTAGCTAATACGATTGCAGTGAGCTGTTAAGTTGGTAATCTACTAGTACAGCCTGCCTACCAGTCCACAGAGTCTACTATAAATGCTGCAGGTGCTCAGTCAAGGATGTAGCTAATAACTCATGGGCGCTGGTGAAAAGGTCACCTTGGATCACCTAAGACTATCTTAAAGGGGTACTCCGGGCTGGGGGGTATTTATTGAGTATCGGCGGGGAGGGTGTGGAAATTGAAGCCGGAGGTCACTTACCTCCCCTGTTCCAGCCCCGGTGCCCAGTACTCCCGTTCCACAGCTGCTTCCAGGTCAGAGCTGCTGCATGAGACATGATGTCTCAAGGCAGCTCTGACAATCAGCGGCCGTAGCGGGGTCCCACCTCAGCCGCTGAATGGCATTACTGCCTTGAGACGTCACGTCTCATGTGGCAGCTCTGACCAGGAAGTGGCCGCGGACGGGAGTTCCGGGCAGCGCAATCCGGGCACCGGCGCTGGAACGGGAGGTAAGTGACCTCCGGCTTCAATTTCCACCCCCTCCTCGGCGATCCTCAAAAATACCCCTGGCCCGGAGTACCCCAGTAACACCAGTTATAACAAAACCAAGACCTCACTGTTTACTTGTAATTGTTGCCCCTGTTTATATTGCAGCAGTGAAGCCAGCAAATATGGCACCCCTGGTGTACTTTGGTACTGGAGCAGGAGGAAGTTTCAGAAATTTAGTATTTTATCACATTAACTAGCCAGATTTTATATTTTTATCAGTCAATGGGTTTTTGTCACAATAGCCATTTACCACGCCTCCGCAGTAAGAGCTGTATTAGACGGCCCCATATTTTTGAGCAAGAAAGTGCCAACCTGTCAGGTGAGGGCTTGCTTGCTCCTTGTACCTCACCTTTTAGTTAAAGGAGAAGTCCGGCGAAAATTATTTTTTTATATGTTATTACTTATGGAAAGTTATAC
Source organism: Dendropsophus ebraccatus (assembly GCF_027789765.1). Lineage (NCBI taxonomy): Eukaryota > Metazoa > Chordata > Amphibia > Anura > Hylidae > Dendropsophus > Dendropsophus ebraccatus. The sequence goes on from NC_091455.1 coordinate 46,343,728, forward strand.
AATTTTCTAATGTACATTAATTATGGGAAATGCTCATATACTGCTATTTCCCTTAATTTAGTGTATCAGGAAGTGTTAGAATTATCTCTGAAGCAGTGACGTCACGACCAACGGTGTAATTCCTATGGAGTGTCCAGCAGGGGGCGCTCTATATATAGAAGTCAATGAGTACCATTGACTTCTATATATAGTGCGCCCCTGCTGGACACTCCATAGGAATTACAGTGTATGTAATGTAATGTAATGTAATGCACTGTACTGTTGTGACTTTATGAATACATTTATGGAATACTTTGGGGAGCAAGTGTCCTTGCGCCCCAAAGTATCCCCTAAATGTATTCAATGAATACATTTGCAGGGCACCGAGCAGGGAGGGAGAGAAGTGCCATCTACCTCCCCCCTCCCTGCTCGGTGCTGGGAACATATACAAAGTACTACTCCCCCATTATCTGCAGATAATGGGGGAGTAGTACCTGTGCTATCCCTATCACCGCCCGTGCCGCCGCTCACACAGGGGCTGCTATTCATCACGCCGCTGATTCCCCGCCGCCCGCGCCGCTCCTAACTACCCGCCCGCTCGCTCGCCCGCCCCGTTCCTGGCCGCCGCTTTCTGCTCATGCCGGCCGCGTCAGCCCGTCCCCACCCCGGCCGGGGACACCAGGAAGCGATGAATAGCAGCCGCTGTGTGAGCGGCGGCGCGGGCGGTGATAGGGATAGCACAGGTACTACTCCCCCATTATCTGCAGATAATGGGGGAGTAGTACTTTGTATATGTTCCCAGCACCGAGCAGGGAGGGGGGAGGTAGATGGCACTCCTCTCCCTCCCTGCTCGGTGTCCTGCAAATGTATTCATTGAATACATTTATGGGATACTTTGGGGAGCAAGGACACTTGCTCCCCAAAGTATTCCATAAATGTATTCATAAAGTCACAACAGTACAGTGCATTACATTACATTACATACACTGTAATTCCTATGGAGTGTCCAGCAGGGGCGCACTATATATAGAAGTCAATGGTACTCATTGACTTCTATATATAGAGCGCCCCCTGCTGGACACTCCATAGGAATTACACCGTTGGTCGTGACGTCACTGCTTCAGAGATAATTCTAACACTTCCTGATACACTAAATTAAGGGAAATAGCAGTATATGAGCATTTCCCATAATTAATGTACATTAGAAAATTGTATAACTTTCCATAAGTAATAACATATAAAAAAATAATTTTCGCCGGACTTCTCCTTTAATTTTAATCAGGCTTTAAACAACAATCAGCCTACATTGTCCACATCAGCTGATTGTTGATTTAAAACATGATCTACTACACAAAATGACTATCGGCCGGTAATTGCCCAATAGTTGCTTCATGTAATAGTATCCTAAGGCTCAGAGAAATTGTGGTTGTATTTTCAGCCATGAAAAATTATTGATTTAATGAAAAAAAAAGGCTATTTTTCAACAGTTTTTGCACACACAAATACTAGATTAAAATCCTAGTCATAAAAAGGTGGTCCTTCAACCATTAGAGAATAAGTAAAATCTAATCTAATCTAAGTTTACTGATTTTTTTAATAGAACTCAATAGTAAAAAAAAAAAAAAAAAAAAAACAACACCAACCTTTTTTTTTTTTTTTTTTTTTTTGAGAAAAATGCTTTCTGATGGCTATGGACAGTTCATGCCATGGATAGAAGTGGCAGCAGAGAAGACCTTCCCAGGACCTTGCCACGCATTGTTTGCTGTTTTCATTTCTTGCTTACTTCCTGGTTTGGCAGTGCAGCTCATGCTGCCTAGTTCCTACAATTCCTATGATCCTGTTTGCCTCCCATTTCATCCAATATTTCAAATCTCCTGCCCCTCCATTCATTGAAGAGATCAGATGGCATGCAGCTTGCTCAGCCAATCTGAGCTGAGCAAGCAAAGACGGACAGCAGTGAGGTCAGCCTATGTCCTGTGACGCCATCAAAACAAAATGGCAGATGGAGACGAAATCAGAGATAACAGTGAGTCAATAAGTATAAAACTACTATACTTCCAGGGATGGGGGGGAGGAAAACATAGGGGAGGGGGCCAAAATGTTGACTTAAGCCCATTACAATGTTATTTAACTTTGCAGGTAATTGTTAAGTACCAGACTTGTCCTTCTTCTTAAAGGAGAAGTCCGGGGAAATTTTTTATTAAAGTATTGTATTGCCCCCCAAAAGTTATACAAATCACCAATATACACTTATTACGGGAAATGCTTAAATAGTGCTTTTTCCCCTGCACTTACTACTGCATCAAGGCTTCACTTCCTGGATAACATGGTGATGTCACTTCCTGGATAACATGGTGATGTCACGACCCGACTCCCAGAGCCGAGAGGGCTGTTGCTGCTGGAGAGGATGATGGCAGGGGGATGCTGAGGGACACATTGCACTGGAGGGACACTGAGCATCCCTCTGCCATCATCCTCTCCAGCAGCCACAGCCGCACAGCTCTGGGAGTTGGGTCGTGACATTACCATGTTATCCAGGAAGTGAAGCCTTGATGCAGTAGTAAGTGCAGGGGAAAAACACTTTATGTGCATTGCCCGTAATAAGTGTATATTGGGGATTTGTATAACTTTTGGGGGCAATACAATACTTTAATAAAAATTTTCCCCAGAATTCTCCTTTAATATAATTGTAATAGGAACAGGATGGGTAGGTATTTTTCATTTGCATTTATTTTCTCTTTTCAAGAGCCCCTAAAGCTTTATATGACTTTTATGGACACTGAAGTACCCCATTAGAGACTAACATCTGGGGCATCTACACACAATACATTTCATGCCGAATTTTCAGCAACACTGTTAATTCTTCTTGTGTGCATTTCAAGGTTGCTGCCAAAAGTTTTTAAAGGACATCATTTTTGACTTAGTTGCTAAATGTCAGGTTGTTCTGTTAACTATTTTACATATAGGACAGCAAAAACCTCCCTGAACAGATGTAGGATTTTAAGATTAGTTCTTAAAAAAAAAAAAAACACTAAATCTGTTGAACAGCTGGGCAGAGTGTTTTAGATTTGTATTTATTTATTTTAGTTTTGACAAGGTTCTTAAGTTGCAAGATTACAATTTTTTTTATCTTTTTTATCTGAATAAATGTAGCCTAATGTTATTGCAATAATGCTTGCAAATAACACCTGCAGGCAATAGTGTCCCTATAAAGATAATAATTACCCCAGTGAGGTACATATCACCTGTGGCACAGAGAGGGGTCCGTATACTAAGTGAGGACATAGAGGGAGCCTACTTTATATACTATATTGGGACACAGAAGAGGCCTAATACTATTTGGGGGCCCTTGAACTATATGGGGGTACAGAGGGGACCAAATACTTTATGTGGTCTCTAAGCTTGCCTAACAATACGGGGGGGGGGGGTATATACTATATGGAGACAATGAGATGCCCTAACTCTATATGGGGTTACAGAGAGGGCCTTAAACAATATGGGAGCACTGAGGGGGGCTACTGCTATATGACAACACAGATGGAGCCAATTTTTAATAGGGCCACAGAAGGGACCTTTATACTAATTGGGGCATTGAGGGGACCTGTATACTATATGAGAGCACAAAGGAGGCCATTGTGTTATATGGATCACAGGGGTGCCTATATACTATATGAAGGCTTTGGGGGGGGGCTCAATATATAGGGGCATAGATAGAATTAAATTGGAGAACAAAAGGGGCGCAAAAAGAGTGGGAAAATACAGATGGGGAGTTTATTTAGAGGTGAAGGGGATGCTAGAGTAAGGAGCCTAAAATGTTTGGCAGATTCTGCAGAAAGAATTTGTGGGCAGGTGAATTCTTTATGATAGTCTAGGCTGAAGAAGCAGAAGAAAAAGGAAAATAAATGGCTCTAATCAGAGAAAGCATCACTGGATGTAACTGCATTTTAATCACTTACAGAAAAGAAGAAGGGGGCATGGTTAGGGTATGATGGCAATGTCCCAATCTTTGCACAGTTGCACAGGGGACCTCAACAGTCTGCTTGATTACAGTTGGGAAATCACTTACCCTCTACCCTCCCCCCCCCCCCCCCCATTATCAATATGTTTATTTCTAAAATAATTTTTAAAATAGATTAGCATTCTATTAATCTTTTCACAGCATCATTGTGCCTTTTAGAAGTATTCTCTTTTCACTTTTTTTCTGTTCACATTGAAATTATTAATGTTTCCTTTTTGGACTTTGTTTTCCCTGATTGTACCTTTTAATTATCACAAATCATCTAAGTTATAGTTTATTATTTTAACAGATTTTGAAACAATTACATATTCAAGTACTGAAATTTTGAGCACAGAACAAAACCTATGATATCACATTGTTCTGGAACAGCTCTAATGCACAGTGTTGTAAGTTGCCAGATAAATATGAAATAAACCAGCTATCGTAAAAAAAAAAACAGACTGAAAGGCAAAAGGAAAGTTGCAAATGCATATATCTGACACAACTGCAGGTAGAGTTCAGCCAGGGATGGGACGAGGTGGATACAGACAGTAAACCCTAAACTTGTCCTTGGCCACTGTCCCTGCCCACTTGCCTTTAACAGTTCTAAGCGACTCCGGACAACCACAGAGACGGTCCCTCAACTATGAAAATGTGAAATATAAAACAGGGACAAGATGAAAAAACGCAAGGAAAGTCAAACAGGTCAAGGTCAAAACCAAACTAGCAATGCGGTACAATATCAGAATCCAAGTAACAAGACCAAAAATTACAATACTGTAAACCAAAGTCAGTTAACCAGGTATAGCAGATAGAGAGCAAAGACAAAATGGATACACTGGCATGCTAACAAAGGAAGACTAATAGCTAGTAAAAAGTTAACATACCAAGGAAGTATATTTAGGAGGTCAGGGGTCTGGTCCAGCATGTGATTGGATCAGAGACCCAGAACCCAAGCTGACAAAGTGAAGGATACATGGAAAGGCAGAGTTTCAATCAAAATAAAAGCAAAGGTTAACTGTTAAGTGGTCAGAAGAAACTAGCAGGGAAGAGATGGCTGTGGTAAGAATATCAATTACTGAGGTAGAAAGAATAGAGCAGTGTTCAGACAGCACTCAGACAAATAAAAATAAAGCATGACCAAAGACGCAGACTAAAGCCGTACACCACGAGCCGAGGACCGTGCCGAGTTCCGAACAGGCACTGGCAAGACCTACACAGGGGGCCATCTATTATAGAAGGACCTAAACAGGGGGGGCATCTAGTAAAGGAGGACCTACACAGGGGGACCTTTAGGTGTTTCAAAGAAATTTAAGCAAGTTGGAGGGAAAATTAAAAATTTATTTTTTTTGGCAGATATTCTATTTTAATCCATTTTTCCCTCTAACACAGCAAATACAAACTGAGAAGTGGAACTCAATATTTATTCCACTTATTCCAATGTTTCTAGAAATCCCCAATATGTGGCCGCAGTGCGTCACCTGACTCAACCACAGGCCTCAGACATGACAGAGACCTGGTGAATTTTCGGGCCTTTTTTATTTCAGTTTTTTTATGGCCATTATATCATGTCACAGAGGCCTTGGGGTGCCAAAATATTTGAGTAAGACAAGTTGACGTTTCCATCTGTACCATTCTGGGGGACATGTGACACCCTGATCATTTTTTATTTCATTTTTTATGAGATGGTACAAATAAAAAACACAATTTAGCAGCTGTTTTTCATCATTTTTTTGTACGCTGTTTACTATACGTTACATATGACATTTTGTCTTTATTTGTCAGGTCGATACGGTTACAGTGATATCCATTTTATAGAGCTTTTGTTATAGTTTATATAACTATAACAAATTTATACAATAAAAACTGTTCTTGTTTTGCGTATTGTAAGAGCAGTAATATTTTCAATTTTTTGCCAATGGAGTTTTGTGAGGGCTTTTTGGGGGGGGGGGGGCATAAGCTGACTTTTTTAGTGGTACACCTTTTGGGTACATGTGATGTTTTGATAGCTTTATTGTATATTTTTAGGGGGTGGGATTAACAAAAGAATGTCATTTTGGTTAGTTTTTTATTTATTTTTTTATGATGTTAATCGGGCGGTCATTACGGACGCGGTGATACCAAATATATGTATTTTATTTATAGGGGATCATTTATAAAGGGGGATGGGGAATGTGTATATTTATTTATTTAATTTATTTATTCAACTTATTTATTTATTTATGTGCTTGTGTGTGTGTTTTTTTTTACTTTTTCAGGTACAGCTATAATACATTACAGCACATGAGCTGTGCTGTAATGTATTATATAGTGAATGAGCTGTCAGTAGTACACTGACAGCTCATTCAAACAATCATACCCCTGCCTCAGTGCAGGGGCCTGATCGTTATAATCATAGCAGCCCAGACGCACTGGGCAGTGTCTGGGTTACTATGGTTACCCCTCGGAGCTGTGCGATCACTCGCACAGCTCCAGGGAGGTGAAGGGGGGTCAGAGTGAGCAGATCTCCCTCGAGATTACCTATAGATGCTGCGGTCCCACGGACTGTGATGCCTATGGCGTTAACTGCCCAGGGGGAGCGCGGCTCCCCTACGGGCAGTGGCAGCAGGAGGAGGCTGTATGAGACCTCCCTGCCCGATTTGCTGCTAGGGACAGCGGGGGGAGGCAGGGACAACATACTATTCCAGGAACGTCATGTTGTAGGAATTACCTGCTTTACATGACGTTCCTGGAACGTCATTTTGCGGCAAGGGGGTAATACACAACCCCCACAAGACGGCTGTTGCATTTGCAACAGTAAATTTGGGCCTCGTTCCTAATCCTTCTCATTCTTCCCAATACAAAATATATTTATATAGCAGAATAATGAAAAGAAAACTCAGAATGGAAATAAGGTTTAATCTTGAATTTAAATCAATAAAACACAGTACCACAAGGAGCTCATGGCTGCTCAAGGCCTGAACCAAGCTGATCAGAAGTTCCAGCTCTACAGCTGTAATATTTACCAAATGTTCTGGCAGATAGACAGTCATTTATTTTAAAGTATCAGTTTAAACAGACTGTTTATTTAGCTTTCTCTTTCACTCAGTGTTCTACAGGAAGTCATATTATTGTGTTGAATTATATAGTTGTCTTTGTTAATTTCGTAAGTGTGTTAACTTTTCCATGATACTTGAGAGCTGTGACCCATTATTCTTACTAAGCACTATTTGCAGGGTGTCGTTAATTAAACATTACTTTTCTAAAATGGAAGAATCACATTTCAGTCTAGCCTTAGGATATTCCACTTATTACGAGGCTCTACTTATTTTTACTTTTAGATGTACACTAATATACAATTTAAATGGTTTTTTTCCGGTACCGTTTTAATTGATGGCCTATCCTCAGGATCTGTGGTTGAACAGTTACAGATTGTTGTAGTTGTGTGAACTCTGTGTTCTCTTCACAGCTCCATATACTTAATAGTGCCTGTGCCTGGTACTGCATCTCTTAAAGGGGTTTCCTGGCCAAAATAGACTGATGAGCTATTCACAGGATTGGGTCTTAGATATGGGTTGCTAATGTGACATCCTATACTAAGCAACTAACTTTCAAGTTGCACAATGCACAATAGATTATAGTCAGGAAAACAGAGGTCAGTAGTAGAGATGAGAGAATCGCTCATCTAAACAAAGTGAAGCGCTTCGTTTGATCTGCACTCCGCTCATCAATCAGACGGCCTTTCAGCACTGCTCTGCTCCCTGCCACTCCTTCCAGGATTCTGGGAAAAGCTGGATCCAATACTGGGAAACTTCTCCCAGTTTCCCAGGATTGGATCCAGCTTTCCTCCAGCACCCTGACAGGAGCAGCAGGGAGAGGAGCAGCGCTGAAAGGCCGGAGGCTTGATAAGAGGAGCTAAGATCAAACAAAGCAGTAATCATCCAATGAAGAACTGAACGCTTTACAGGAAAAAAGTTTGGTGGAGCTTTAGACCCGCTAACCGCGCATTACTATGTGTAATAGCAGTGCGCAGCCGACAGCTGATGAAAAAAAATGTAAACTGTATACATACCTGTCCACAGTCCCCCAGTGTTCTTCTAGCTTCTCCCCTCTCCCCGCAGCCAATGCTGGAACTTTTGAGCTGGTCTCGGCAGTGACAGGCCACTCAGCCAATCACTGGCCACACTATGGACAGGTATTTATAAAATGTTATTATTTTACACTTAAGGCAACATGGACATGCAGCCCTTGCCGCACAAGCTGTGTAATGGGCTTATTCAGCAAATCGAGCCAAATACCTCAACCCTAAAGTGTAATAAAGACATTACGCTGGACCTTAGCGTTAAATGATTGCTGGCAGATCCCACTAAAGACAACAGGGTTGGCTGACGATCTACTGGGGAAGATGACTGTATCTCTGTTTCTTGATGCAATTTTGGAGTACAAGTATAGCATCTTTACATTTTAATTTCTTTATTCACCCTGTCCTATGACAATAAAATGCAACTACTGGAAACAGTAGTCAGTTTTCGGTGGTAGCCCAGGGCCCTGAGCTCCTGGGGGGCCCGTGTTCACCAGAACAGACTTATACTTCAGGCAACAGTTCTGCAATGATTTGTAAAAAAAATTAACTGCAATTTTGCGCAAATCAGGGCAAAACGGCAGCCAGGAGACAATTCAGTAACATTAGAGAACATACTTAAGGACCTTAACATGTGACTATGCTGTCACCACAGGTCCTTTACAGTTTGCACTTGGACGAGGAAGACTAAATCTACAGATATGTGGAAAATTGTAAGGGAGGACAAACAGTCAAGAAAAGGATACAGGATGACCAATCTGGGTGGGGGCAGGGGGATGCAGGGTGACCACCCTGTATTTCATTGTTCCAATCCTAGACTGGTCACCCTGCATCCTCCTGCCCCCACCCCAGACTGATCACCCTTTGTCCTCCTGCCCCACCCTAGACTGTTCACCCTGTATTTCATTGTTCCAATCCTAGACTGAACAGTCTAGGGTGGGGCAGAAGGACACAGGGTGATCAGTCTGGAATGGGGGCAGGGGGATGCAGGGGGATACAGGGTGACCAGTCTAGGGTGGGGCTGGAGGGTACAGGGTGACCAGTCTAGGGTGGGGCAGGAGGATAAACGGTGGCCAGTCTGGGTTCGGGGCAGGGGGACACTGGGTGATCAGTCTGGGGTGGGGGCAGGGGTATACGGGGTGATCAGTCTGGGGTGTGGACAGGGGAATACAGGGTGATCAGTCTAGGGTGGGGGCAGGAGAATACAGGGTGACTTGTCTGGGGTGGGGGCAGGGAAGATTTATGGGAGCAGTGTGTGTGTGTGTGTGTGTGTGTGTGTGTGTGTGTGTGTGTGTGTGTGTGTGTATATGAGGAAAGGGGGTATTTTTGCGTAAATTGGAGTCTGAATTAATTTTGGGGTCCAGTGTCTGTGTTTAGAGGTCTGGTAAAAGACTAGAATAATGTTGTGAATTCATTTGGGAGTGAGGGGGGTAGTACATTATTTACTTACATTACTTTAACCCCTCAATGACACCCGTCTCCAGCCTTGCGCCATAGAATAACATTACACTGGAAACAAACTAAAGATGGATCAGGAAGCTCAGCCTCCTAATTCACAGATACAAACAGCAGGGAGCAGAGACAATGGCGCCTCTGTTAAGGTATTTAAGCACCAAATTCAAAATGTAAGTAATTCAGGTACACGGTAAATATGACATTATCTATCCCATACTATGAACCCCACGTTAGTGCTGCCATAGTTACTGTGGGATGAAGGGGGGGGGAATAAGCTAGGTGAACAGCCTGGGGCCTATGGTAAAGTTAATCCTCCCCTGAGTTGACACAATTGAACACAGAATTCTAGTTAACAGTGTAGAAGATTGTAAACATACTTGTAAACATACAAGTTTAGTCAGGAGAAGAGTGAATGTTGGAGACCCCTAAGCAATTACTGTGTTACTTTACATAGGACCACGTCCACTTCTCAGTTCCCTCTTTCTATTTGGTGAATACCACCTTCTATCAGATCCTCATTTTAAGGGGTAGTTTCCTGATAAATTATTGCATATTAGGTTATAGCCATCTACTGGCCTTCCTATGCCTTGCTAAGGCCCAACTTCAATATCCCTCCCAGAACAACTAGGGGATTGTCTGTTTTATTCATAGACAGCTGTCAGGGAGCACACTTCCATTAAGCTCAGACCTGGATTGTCCCACTTGGGCCTACTTCACAGGCACCACATTCTAGGCAACACTAAAAGAGTAACATTCCAGGCCTCTCCACTGCTGAACAACCTGTTCTTACTGCTGATATCCACTAGTCCTCTAGCCATAGAGAGTCCTTCCCAAAATTTACACGAGACTGTAGATCTTATCATATTTATTAGGCACTACTGTTGAGTAAGCAGGAAACAGGAATGTCTGACATGGCCAGGTATTCCTTTGTTCTCAATGGGGAGGGTTAAGCAAAAAACAGAAGGAGTCAGGCAGTAATTTTCCATCACCCATGACCCCTATGTCCACCGACATCATCTATAGGGATGCCCGACGCATATATACACCACATCAGCGGTGAGTACAGCCAAAAAAAAAAAAGCGAGAGAGAGACCTTAACATGTTTTTTTTAACCTAATTTGTGACAAATTCTGACATATCTCATCATTTTATTCAGTAGCAGATTATAATAGGTCCGTTTCAAACGGTAGCCCGGGGCCCAGAGCTCCTGGGGGGCCCATGGCCTCCCAAACAGACTTATACTTTCAGTGGTGTATTGTGTCCTGGCTACAGTTCTGCCATGATTTACAAACAATCACTGCTTTTTTACTTCGATTTTGCACAGTTCAGGGCATCATGACATTATCTATCCTGTACTATGAACGCCACACTTGTGCTGCCATAGTTACAGTGGGGTGGGGGGGCCAAGCTTGGTAAACAGCCCGGGGCCTATGCTAAGGTTAATCTGCCCCTGATTTTATTTAACCAACAGTTCAACTATAAGAAAATCCCTTTAGTATTTATGTTCTATTAACATTTTTGTGCATGTTTGGCAGTTCATAGATTTAGCGTTCCCATCTGTAATATAATTTTAGGACAAGTTATCACTGCCCATTCTTCTTCTTCTTTTTTTTCCCATTACTTAACATTTCATCAAGTCCATCCTTGTACACCCGTAGTTTAATAGTCCAATCTTTAGGTAAGATCCTGGGAACAACGTATGCCATAAAGTTATGTATTCACCTATAAAGGTGGACCAGCTCATGCTTTACACTGATGACATAACGAATGACCTCCATAAAACATATATTTATACAATAAAATAACAATTACTACTTTTAATTCACAAAGTCTACTCCAAGTTCAGAGACAGGTTGCAGCTGTATGCCAAACAGTGTAATGTTAAAGTATTATTTTCCAATGCTGGCATTCAGCAGTTTGCATGAAATCATACATGAACAACAGGAACCAATAGTAAAGGCACAGAATGATTGAATCAGCATCTCAAGCTATTTTTTTTATTGTTCCTGGAAAGAAGAATTGTCTATAGTTACATAAAAAACTGCTAATTGGAAATGAATGTACATTGTAACATTCTGGTAGGATATCCTCGCTAATGGACATTAAGAGTCTGGATTTCACCTAATGAATAGTAACCATTTGCCATTAGCATGTTGTAAAGTGGCTATTGAAAAACAAGCTCCTAGTTGGAAATAAAAATTATGAATACAAAAAATATGGTTTAGCTATGAAAAACATGCTGAATAAGCAAGAAATCTCGTTGTGCGTGTACATTTCTCTTTAGACAGGACTTTAAAGGGGACCTGTCAGTTAAAGAGCACTAAGGGCAGCATAACATGGGGACAAATACTGTATTTCCGGGGGGCCTCTCCCTTATCTAAACATAAGGGACAGGTCATTAGAAACAATGGGGGTGATTTATCAAACATAGTGTAAAGTGAAACTGGCTCAGTTGCCCCTAGCAACCAATCAGATTCCACCTTCCATTTTCCAAAGAGACTGTGAGGAATGAAAGGTGGAATCTAATTGGTTGCTAGGGGCAACTGAGCCAGTTTCACTTTACACCATGTTTGATAAATCTCCCTCAAGTGTCTCCATCTCTATGTATTGCTGTCCTCACCAAGGGCAACATAACAAAAATGTATCTGTCATTATGAAAAAAAAACTTTTGACCTGTCTTAAGGACTCAAATATGAAGTAATCCAACAGCATTCAGTAGCATGAAATATGGTGAGATTTAGGCCCGATTCACACATCAGTATATTTCTCATTCCGCAAATTTGAGTCCGCTATTTTTCATCTGCAATCTGCAAAATTTCACCTGTATTGGATACGTATGTTTGCAGATCCACAAGAATTGAAGAGTGCACTTACTATGTCCCTATTTGTGGATTGCGGATCTATATTTTTGCACAAATACAGATCCCATAGATTACGATTGGTGTGTGAGTGCAGCAATTGCAGTCCACACTAGGACCTGTGCTTTTTTTTTTTTTTTTTTTGCAGCATGGATCGCTGCACTGTAGACAAGTATGGATTTGTGAACAGGGCAATTGAAATACATAGATCTTATATTCTGACTGCAATTGCAATAGGGCCTTGTTCAAGCAACATACACAGAGTTCAGACCCCAACTCAAATTCACTACATGGGGTATATGCAGAAAAGATATAACAACATAATAAAGGTACAAGGGAAGCAAGCAACTAAACAATAAAGTTTACATTGTGCTAAAAAATAATTCCTTAGCGGGAGAATCCTTGTGCCTTCATAGAATAACCACACTGATTATAGCTCCTGCCAAGCAGCTTTAATCTTCTCATAAACAAGTGTTCTTGAAAAACGAAATTATTCTTATATGAAATGTTCCCATGTGATATTAGTACTCATGTCTTAATGTGTTTATGTACCATTCATTGTAATAGCTCTACACTGCCAAGATATAATAATGTGTTTTCAATATGTGATTGGACTACTATTTTGTTTATTGCATTATGTTATGGAGAAAAAAACTGATTTAAAGTTTGGTGGCCGCAACGCATCTCAAAAAAGTTGTAACAGGAACAACGAAAGGCTAGAAAAGTAAAAGGGGTGCTAACAGAAAACAGCTCGAGGAGACATTTGCAGCTAAGTCACATAATTGAGTAAAAAAAGAGCATATTAGAATATTGAATTTTCCACCATCTATAGTAAATAATAGTATTGAAAGATCCAGAGATCCGAAGTCAATATTGGACAACACTGCGTTAATATAAAAGGCATGGTTCTGTATTGGACAGCAATGCATCTCAAGGAATAGGAGCATTTTACATGGCATCCCAACATTTTATTTAAAAAAAAATGTTTGTATGTCTATGCACACACTCTATGTGGAGACAACTAGTGAGATGCCCAAATATTACACCCACCGGAGCTTTTAGGACATCCCTTTGTAAATTCACAGGTATGGAGCCGATTGCAGTTATCATAATGTACACACTTCAGAAGAAGATTTCTACAAGATTAGGAGTTGTCTACAAAAAATTTTTGCCATTCATACAGAAAGGCATTTATGACAGTAGACAATGATGTCGGAAGAAAAAACCTGGCTGGCAAGCTCTGTTCTAGTTCATCCTAAAGGTGTTCAGTGGGGTGGAGGTCAGGGCTCAATCCACAATCTTTCCTTTAATGGAACTAAGAGGCCTAGGCAAACCCCTGAAAAAACTCTACAGCAGTAGTGTTGTACTCAGGCCCTCCAGCTGTTGCAAAACTACAATTCCCATCATGTCTGGACAGCCAAAGGTTAAAGGCAGACTGTATTGGTTCAATTTGAACAAGAATTTATGCTAAAAACTATTTAGGCATATGGTTCTGTCTGTGATTTGTACTCCTTCTGTGTTACTTTTAGAGGTGAGCAAACCAAACCTGCTGAACCCAGATTTATTTTGAATTTGCTAAAAATTTGGGTCGCTACCTAGCTGAACTTTCTGCAAAGTTCGGAGGGGTTCGGCAAGATGGTGCGGCTTGTGTAAAATAATAAATAAATAAATAAACATATTCTCACCCATCCCAGCGCCCACTCAGCCAATCACAGGCTGACTAAGACAGGGCAGCAACGCAGCCTGTGATTGGCTGAGCGGGCTGTCACTCTTGTCTCAGTAGTGGAAGCCCGCTCAGCCAATCACAGGCCACGGTGCCAGGATGGGACAGAAGAAGGACCCCAAGGGAGCACGGACATGTAAATATAAGGAGCAGCCTTTAGAGATCGTATTAAAACAGCTAAAAACCTGCAGTCATTTAGCTGTTTTAATGAGGTTCGTTAAAGTTTGGTTCAGCACAAACCCGAACTTTACATAAAATTTTGGCAAACCTGCCAAACCGAAATTTAAAAATTTTGCTCATCTCTAGTTTTTTTGAACAGGTGTACGAAACCTTATTTGCAAAGTGAACACCTATCTACCATCTAAGATTTTTAGGTCTTAGAAAACTTTAGGAGAACCTTCTTCAACCCTTGCTCTCCTCTCCGGAGCCAAACAATTGAAGGCACTTGATTCTTCCAGGAATATTCATGTGTCAACTGAGATTTGATGAGCCTTGTGCAAAATATAGTTCCATGTGTTGTTTTCTGAGATCACTGGAAAAAAATATGTAATTGAGCTTTGGAACTGAAATGAGCTGAAGTGTCACATTCTCATTACAAGTGTTAGATTTTGCTCTTAGCATAATATACTTGTTAAAAGTTTTACCTTATTGCAGCAATTACGATAAATCTACCAAATAAATGCAGTGCTGTCTATAACCAACTTTCCCGAATAAACCATGTACAAGCGGACCCGTGTGACATGTAAGTATATCAATGAAAGTAGGTCAAATTTGTAGACGCCAATTCAAATTTAGATGAGAATGGTAAAATAAATTGTCATTTGTCTCCGGTCTTTTGGCCATTTGGCCCAATTTAAGGGAAACATAAGTAAAGACCATTATAGGGATCTAGTCTGGAACCAATGGCACTGAGACAGAGACTTTACACAGGTCACCTCCCAGAAACATTTCCATAAAGTCAAGTGCTTTGTGCCATGGAGCATTGTTGTCAAGCATGGATACATGGCAGTCATACAGCCCATGCCTTATGTGAACACTGCTAATGTTACATAACCTTAAACCTACCATGTGCCAAGTTTCCATGAATATTTATACCTACCCTATTAATATTTTAGGACACTAATTTTTTAGGACACATCATTTTTAGAATTGTACTCATAAACAAGGTCAACTGCACTTTTTTTTTCCAAAGTAACAAGTTTTGGGGGGGTTTTCACACGGAATTCTATGGGCCATATAGGTCGCTGTATATTTGGGCAATTACCTACAAAACACATGCGAAAAGATTTCCTTGACATATGAAGCTAGGCCATAGCCTACTTATACTCCGTAACAAACCTACTGTGTCCGAATATTCTTGATGTGCTAGTAATATGGTTTGGTTACAACAGCGACAAATTATGTCCATTCTAAAATCCTCCTCGGCACCGGTCCTGTGCTGTTAGTTGGGGTAAACTTCGCTTCTGAGCACCCTTAGGAGAACTGCTGTGTCATCCAGCCTGCCCCCTCATTGATTATCATTAGAAGGGGCAGGCTGAATGGCGCAGCAGTGCTCCTAACAGTGCTCCGGAGCGGAGTTTACCTCGACTAACAGTGTGGGACTGGCGCCGAGGAGGAAGGTAACACGCATACCCTCCTTCTCAGTGTCCCCGGCGCTATAGGGGGCTATCAGCAGGTTAGAATTATCTAGCCTGCTGATAGTTCCTCTTTAATCTCAGGTGCAACTCCTCTACAGGCTCTTTGTCTCTAGTGAATGGTTTTAGAATAGACGTAATTTGTCACTGTTGTAAACAAACCATATAACTAGCACATCAAGAATATTCGGTCACAGTGGGTTTGTTGTGGAGTATAAAGTAGGTTCTGTCCTATCTTCATATGCCAAGGAAATCTTGAAGTATGTGTTTTGTAGGTAATGCCCCAAATATACAGCGACCCATATGGCCCATTAAATTCCATGTAAATGGAAAAAAAACTGTGCAGTCGACCTCGCTAGAAGAATAATTTTAAAGAACATGTCGGGTAAATTACAGCACAGTGCTAGGAAATGATTTTATGCTCCTACTTACTCTTCTGGGGTTCATATTAATGCGGTAGGTAAGTGATAAAAAATAATAATAATAATTTAAAAAATAATATTCTTCATTTAAGGTTTCAGAAAAATAACACAACAGTAGAGAAAACTGTAAATGTGAAGATTTTTTACATGATATACAAATATTAAAAAATCATTATCAAGCTTAGTGTTAATGTTAAAGTATATGACCTCTAGACCTCAAGTTGTGCAAAAATTCAATAAGACATTTTAAAGCTATGTTTTCACTACGGAAAGGTCAGCCGTCTCATAATATTGACAGCCATAAATAATGATCATGATCATTCTACAAATAACAGCCATTCTTTGCCGTGAGTGGTGGTCGAGAACCTAGGCCTAGGTCTGAACCCGCCCACTGTCCCTACCTACTTACCTCAATCGGTCCTAGGCAGCTGCGGACAACCACGAAGACGTTCCCTATACTGTGTACGTGAAACACAGAACAAGACAGACAGACAAACACAATATAGGATAGTCAACAAAGCCAAGTCAGAACCAAACAGGCAACGCAGTACAGAATCAGGAAACAATCGTATAGTCAAAAGGTCAGGTGGGAGGTCAAATAACAAGTTGAGCAAGGCAGAGGGATTAGGAACGGGGTTCGCAGGAACAGACAGAGGAGCTGGGATCAGGGAATGAAACCTAATAGCCAGCGATCAGGAACTGACCTCTGGCTCTTTAAATACAGGACCAGGAGACCGGACCAGAACGTGATTGGCCAGGACTCCTGAGTCCTGATCACCAACACATGGGTGGCTGCAAGCTAGGTGGCAGCAGCGTCTGCCACTTAGCCTGAGTTAAACTCTGCTTAGCTGAGCGGCCACACGTCACTGGAGCCTGCGGCGTCCTGGTAACCAGGGACGCCGTCGGGTTTCCATTACGTCACGCGGCCCTGGCCAGGAAGATGGCGCCACGGCCTGGAGGCTGAGAGCTGCACTGGATCCCGGTCACGTAAGTTCCTGACAGCACCCTACAAAAAACACAATCAGAAAACTGGAACCCGACAACTGCAATTCTAAAATGTAGTGGAGTCATAGGAATTAGGTAAAAGTTCATAACTTGAGGGTTCTTAGATAACAAGTAAATAGAAAAAGCTATTTATCACTAGCCATACGTACCATTTATAACAATGCTATAATCATTCTATATAATCACACTTCTGCATGTTTTTGCTCTTTAGACTATCATTTTCCCAGTACAAAATGTTAAATCCATCCAGCACTTGCTAATGAAATTATTTCTCCCTCAGATTTCTATCTTGAAATGATGAAATAATGTATGTGATCTTTTCCTAAAGTAGAAGTGCAGCCATTAGAATTGACTATATTTAAAATGTTACAGTATAAAATATTTTATAAAGCCATTAGATACTAATAAATATAGAAAAAAGGCAGTCCACTGATCAGAGGCGTTAAACAGTTATATATCACATAAAATTATAAAACACATGGTGAACTAATAAAACCTACAATCTAACCATATTTTGCAAGAGTTATAAAATGGGAATTTTATTTTGAATGAGCAGGGTGTAGAAAACAGGGCTGACTTGGAGCTCCTGGTTCCAATGCAAACTCCAATTCCAATGTAAAGGCATCGTTCATGTCGGCTGATCGTCGCTGTCCTTTGTCAGTGAAGGAGGCGGGATCCGTTTCAAGTCCGCTCAGATCCCGCCTCCTTCACTGAGTGGCTGAGCCGACCTGAGATGTCACGTCTCGAGCCCGCGTCAGACACCCGGAAGCGGCCTGGCACCGGAGCGCCGCGATGCTGGTTATAAAAATAGGGGGGACCCTATGCGTTTTTTTTAATTATTTATTTATTTAAAAAAAAAAAACGCATAGGGTCCCCCCTATTTTTATAACCAGCCGGGTTAAAAACCAAACGACAGCAGCCTGGTAACACCAGGGTGGGAAGAGCCATTGGTTTAGGCCCTCCCCAGCCTAAATCTTACCAGCCTGCTGCCGCCCGGTCCAGGAGCGCCAATTTTGACGCTCCGGCACCACTGGCACCCGGCTCTACTGGGGTAATAATGGGGGGGTTAGTGTTAGCCATTTTATACCGGCTAACACTAGGCCCCGACTTAGTAATGGATTCCGTCTATTAGACGGCTTCCACTACTAAGTCTATAAAGTAAAGAAATAAAGACAAGACACAAGTTAAAAAAAATTTTTATTCAAATAAAAACACCCCCACACCCCTCATTGACCATTTTATTAAATAAAAACAACAAACAACCGCTGGTCATCAACGTAGTCCACGGAATCCGACGTAATCCACAGGATACCGATATCTGAAAAACAAAAAGGGAGAAACACACAAAAAACACACAAACAGGAGCACAACACCCATCATTGTGAGCGGTGTTGTGCTCCTTACAGTATGCAGCAGCTTTACAGATCGCTGCTTACAGTCTGGCCCCCAAGGGGTTAAGGGAGGATGTATTGCATCCCCCTTAACCCCTTGGGGGCCAGACTGATGTCAGACTGCACCCATCCCAGCAAGGAAGGGGTTAAGTGACCCCCCTTCCTTACTGGGATGGGTGCAGTGCAGTGCAGGGGAGGGGGTGGGGAGAGCTCTATACTCACCCGATGTTATCTCTTCGCTGGTCCGCAGCACAATGAAGTCACTGTACTGCGGACCGGCTCTTTATATGTGCGCTCAGCCAATCAGCCAATCAGCTGAGCGCACATATAATTCTAAATGTTTCTTCTAATAATGCTATTGTGATAACATAATTAGAAGAAACATTTGATGTTTTAATTAAAGTAAAGTGATGATTAGTACAGAATGCTCTATTGCCGGCAATATGAATTAACGGCTTACTGGAGCTTCCTGTACTAATTAATATTTAATTAATAAAACACATTTTCGTTGTAATAAAATCAGTTTTGTTGTTCAATAATTTAATTTAAACGAATCCATTATTGTGCAATTAAATATACTGTCAAAAAATAAATATGTATATAAATATACATTTATTTATTTATATATTTATTTTAACAGTATATTTAATTGCAAAATGATGGATTCGTTTAAATGTAATTATTGAACAATGAAAGGGACTTTATTACAACGAAAATGTGTTTTATTAATTCAATATATTAACCATGAGAGGCATCGGCATCGGCATTACTGCAGAGGATCGCAAACCCCGGTAATAGCAATTCATGTAAACTGTTTCCCTGCTTTCCCAGATGCATCCAGAGGTGTTTCCATCACTTTCTAAAGATTTTATTTGTTATTTTTAGTTGAACCAGATTTCCAAGTAAATGACCGTATGTTTTCAGCCGCATGTCTATTTTTTCCCACGGCCGTAGTTTTAGCCGCACATGCCCAGCCGCATAAAAAATACAGCGGCATACATACATAGTGTGAACATAGCCTTAGGGCCCAGAAAACTACGGAAAACAGATGTAAATTTCGGGCGAAATCCCTGCCGCAGACATGTCAATTCTTCCAGCAGAGAGCGGCGGTGCCCTATACTTAACATTGAGGCAGTGAGGAAGGCAGAATTCCAAGCGGAGTCCGCAACGGGGATTCCGCTCAGAATTTCCACCTGTTTTCCGCTGTATGAACGGGCCCTTATAAAAATGAGTGGATTTTCCGGAAGTTCAGATTTACAACCTGAATGATCAGCATTTGAATCTCACTGCATGAAAAAGGTGGATGCAATCGAGGACTGCCTGGAAAACATGGATACAGCCATAGGGAATTTTGCTCATCTCTACAGCTTTACATAACACTTCCAAAGAAATGTCAAAAATAATGATAGCTTTAGTGCAAAGCTACAGATTAGTGTAAATCCACAGTATCCCTGTTCCCAGGACCTCTCCATCATGCTTAGTACACAGCCAAATTGCTTCTTTCAGTCACTAGCGGAGGTCAGGTCAGTGACATGACAGCATTACTTTATACTATTGCTGGGCCAAAGCTACCGTGACAGGAATTGTCATGGCTTCAAACAGACGAGGCTTGGTCCTGTGTACAGTATAGGCCACACATCTACTCATAGCTGCTATTATAGGAAGCGGCAATGTCTGATCCATGGTTAGTAAGGGAAAGCCACTTGGCATTATTTTACTTTCATTTCTAACAATACTTGAATGCAGAGATTATACTGTGCCAGATGCACATGGAATGTGGAGCCGCCACGCTTAGAGATGGTCATCCAGCTATTATTACCTTATAGCAAATACACAAATACAGTGGCTGAAGAAGCTAGCAGCTTCGAAACGCGTCTGGCAGCCACCTAACATTGGCCTACACCCCTCAACAGTCACATGAACATACCCCTGGATCTATTCCCCATCTCTCTAAGTCTGGGAGGAGCTGGCTCAACAGTGACTTTGTCTACTGCACTACTGGCAGCAGAGCCACGCTTTGACCAGGAATAAGACTGGTGACGTCACCGTATTCACCGTGGGCAGACCGGGACACCGGTGACCCTAGAGAGGACGCAGATCCTGTATGGGTGAGCGGTGCACATGCACCAAACTTGTGAATATGTATGAATCCTCCCCTATGACAACAAACAGTGATAGAGCCAGAGAGATCCAGTGCTTGCAGTACATCTCAGATCCAGTGCTTGCAGTACATCTCAGATCCAGTGCTTGCAGTACATCTCAGACAGAACACCAGGGATCAGTGATATCTATTATACTGGTCTAATAACTATACACTCCACACAAGGAGTTCATTCACTTTGGATCGTAATCTACAAACGAACTGACTTTTGAATTTTAACAACAAAGTGGGATCAGTCCAGTGAGCCAGGACTACTACCCCCATCTGCCTGCTTTCACTGTGTGATTCTACTGCAAGTCAGTGAGAGGATGATGGGAATCCCTTTCTTGGTCTGAACCAAAAGACCAGTTCTACCACATTTTGTGCTGATTATATATTTGAAGCATTGCAGTACAATGACTATATGGCTATTTATATGAGTATCTAGTTGTTTTATACACTTTTACACCTTTTTATGTTTATTTTTTTTCTTTTTTCTTCCATTTGTTTTCATATGCTTTTTTACCGCATTCCCTAACCCTCGGTGTTGATCTATTGCACTATAAGGGCCCTGGGGCTTATGTATTTGTATGGTTTATGCTTTTAATGTGTTTATGAGTATTTTATCCTGGACTAGACCGAAAGACACTTCAGCTTTAAGATTTTTTTTTTTTTCATTTTATAGATTTTTTTAGTATATTTTTTTAGTATATTTTTTATTATATTTTTACTACATTGTATTACAAAAAATTGACACATATTATCAGATTTTGCTTTGAGGACTGGTATGATTAGAATTTTTTAGTTACTGTGTACATTGGATGGTGTATTCCAGTTAACCTCAGCCAAATCAGATACAGGTGAGCTGCACCTTAGATCGTTACTGTGCAATCTAGAGATGAGTGGACCCAAACTGTAAAGTTCAGATCTGTGGCGGTTGGATCCTGCAATTGCTGTTCAGCCAATCGGCAGCCACATCAAGTGCTGTGTACCGAGTCAGAAAACCAGAGCCCATTCTGATAGGATAAGTATGATTACTCCCCCCCCCCTTCCATAGTCGGGCCCGCAGGTGATTAAGTGGGGATGTGTAGCACTCTCACTAGTGTTGAGAGAGCACTAAAATGCTCTCAATTAACCCCATTGAAATCGATGGGAGACTTGAGTATTTAACAAGGTTCCCCCTGCTCGGCAGAGCAGAGTATGACTGGTTCATCTATTGCATTTTTTGTGTTCAAATTTTTGTAGATTTTGTCTCTTAAAGGGAGGTGTATGAAACATTCAAAAGTTGGAATGAATAAATAAATAAGTTTCTGAAAAACACATTAGAACTTCAGCGGTCTGTAATGTGACTGTTGCAAAATGAGTTTCATAAGATTAAGATTAGTAAAAAAAAAAAAAACATTTTTAGGCCATCTAGTGGTAATAATGTAAATTGCATCTATTGACAGTTTTCAAGCATGTCACAATATTGTACTGAAGTACTTAAAGTGTTAATGTTGTTTTAAAAAACTTTTGACATGTCATAGAGACATGTAAAAAGTTTTGATCAGTCCTAGTCTGAGTGTTCAGACCCGTACCAGTTGTGAGAACGAGACGGGAGAAGACGCGATGCAGCGCGTCCACTCTCTGCTCTAAGTTAAAAGTTTGGAGAGTGCTGCAGCATGTCCTCTCCCGCTCGTTCCCCCAATCGGTATGGGTTTAAAAGGGATCAAACCTTTTGACATGTCTCTATGACATGTCAAAAGTTTTTTTTAAATGACAGGTACACTTTAAAGGAGAGGTTAGGGAAAACACATCTGTAGAAAAGCCCAAAACCATCACTAACAATAGAAAAAGAAGAAAAGAAAACTACAGTGGAATGATGGCAGCAATAAGTGTGGAGCGATGGATAAAAGTGGTTTTCTGTAATCTGCACAAGCGAAGGAGACTATGCCAGAATGTCAGGAAAAGGACTAGGGGAGATTGTGATCATGACCTCAATAGTCAATATGCAGGTGTGCTGAAATTTGGGGCACTTTTCTCATTCTATCAATAAGTTGGAACCAACTTGATGTACTGTAGAATATTATTATTCATTAGTGAAATCCATACCTTAAAGATGTCAATTAAAGCAACAAAGTACTTTGATGGTGAATTTTTTTAACCAATATTCACTCATTCCAAAGTTCCTTTCTGGTTCCATTGATTGAAATAAATTATTTTCATTTGTTTGAGGTACAAATAATGAAGCCAGAACGTTCAGCTATTAAACCAACCTTGCTTTGTGTCATATCTGTAATTTCTGTAGTCAATACAAAGTAAAAAAAAAAAAAAAAACTGGGGAAACATTCACTAGTGTGGCGATTCAATCATTTTTTCCAAGGATTGAAGAACAAC
The DNA here is from genome assembly GCF_027789765.1 of Dendropsophus ebraccatus. Lineage (NCBI taxonomy): Eukaryota > Metazoa > Chordata > Amphibia > Anura > Hylidae > Dendropsophus > Dendropsophus ebraccatus. The sequence goes on from NC_091455.1 coordinate 46,366,768, forward strand.
TAAGATACCTTGGTAAAAAAAATGGTTCCATAATTCTTCGTGTTCATATTTAGCTCTGAAATAGACATGGTGATGCAATATGTATTGTTTCATCAATGTACGCTTGTTAAAGGGATCCTATGTTGAAAAAAAAGAAATATTCAAATCAACTGGTGCCACAAAGTTATACAGATTTTTAAATTATTTGTATTTAAAAGTCCCAAGTACTTTCAACTGACGTATGTCCTGCAGGAAGGGGAGGGAGCTGTCTGCCACCATCTTTGTCCATGACAGGAACTGTCAAAGGCAGGCAATTTTTTTAATGGGGATTTGCTGCTGCTCTGGACAGTTCCTGTCATGGACAGAGGAGGCAGCAGAGAGCACTGTGTAGGACCAGAAAGAATACACCACTTTCTGCAGCTGATAAGTAATGGAATAATTGAGATTTTTAAAAAGAAGATAAAAGTCCTTTGAAAGTATCTAGATCTTTTATTTTGGGGTAATTCACCTATGACAGATTAATTGCAGAAATTTCGGTCACAATAAATCAATTCCGATCATCTAAATAAGCATATTTTCGATAAATTGGACAACTGCTGAAATTTCTGCCTTGTGTGTATTGACCCAAATGGTAAAAAATACACTGTAGAGATAAATCTAAAACATCCATTATAGACTGGTTAATTTTTATAAGTTTAGATTTGTTCATGAACACTGTTGAGCAGAGAGGCTGATCGGGTTCGGTAACGTTCTCCAAACCTGAACGCTCGGCATTTGACTCCCACTGCCTGAAGAAGTTCAATGCAACCTGGTGGAGTCCTGGATAACATGTATAGACCCTATGGCCTATGGCTGTATCCATGTTTTCCAGGACTCCCTAGGGCTCCATCCAACTTCTCCAGGCAGTAGGAATCAAATGCCGAGTGTTTGGATTCAGCCTCTCCTCTCAACACTTTTCATAAATAGTGTATTCCTCAGAAGCATCCCGTCTCCTTATATAAAATGTATGTGCTGTCCCAGCTAAAATAACAAGTCAAAGTTAGCGTACTGTAGACATAGAGTGTGTAACATACAGTTATAAATATTGCTTCATACAGTATAAAAGACTATACAAAATAGGTGAAACCCTGAAAAGCGTAATCCATTTTCCAGAAACTAAACGTGCTCAGATGTTGCTAATACAGAAATGTCTAATTTGAAAGGCTTTAGATTACTTAATCCTATTTATTGTTTGCCAGGACTCTCTGATCTGAACCAGACAGAGCGTAAAGAACATGCCAAAGTGCTCTTGGATGAAGGAGCCAAAGTGTGATAAAATAAGCTATCATAAATATGCCAGAGTGCTCTCAAAGCGACGTGCCAAGACGTATGTTATATCAAATAATAAGCGTAATCAGTAACGTGGATAAAACCAGTCTAATTAATGGAGAAAGTGTTAACCGTCTATGACGTTCTGCTTTTATGTCGAAGCAAATTATAACCAGATGTTACCAAAATATAACCAGATAGGACGGTCATTTCATACACTTTGCTTTCATCTATCTGCACCTGTTGCACTGGATAAAGTAGTAAAGTCTGTACATATAAGTCTCTGGATAAAGGGACATCAATCTTTCTCTATCTCTTAGGCTATCTCCCTCTCTAAGGGTCCCTTTAGACACATAAGCGGGATATTTATCAAACGTGGCGTAAAATGAAACTGGCTCAGTTGCCCCTAGCAACCAATCAGATTCCACCTTTCATTCCTCACAGACTCTTTGGAAAATGAAAAGTGGAATCTGATTGGTTGCTAGGGGCAACTGAGCCAGTTTCACCTTACAACATGTTTGATAAATCTCCCCCATACATTTTTCAGCCGCGGGAAGCTGCATACGAGCACCGATCAGCGAGATTTGCGGTCATTTGCGATGTCTTTACGTGGCACCAGAAATCTAGTGGTCAGGATGCACAAATGATCTTTGTATTGTTCATGCAGCCATGGTTATGGATATATATCCGTGCTGTCAGTTTCCATATCACACAGCAGGACATACTTACCATTGCTGTTGTAATCTGCCTTCTTGTTCCTGTAGCTCTCCCGTTTAGCTGCTGTGTCTACAGGTCCCACCTACTCCAGAATGATTGACTGACGGAGGAGGCGGGGCCTGTACAGTGGCTGGATGGGAGAGACAGAGAATAGGATGCTGGATCGCAGAAGCAAGTATGTACTGCTTTGTTACATGGAAACTGACAGGACGATATATGTATATCCATGCTGTCAGTTTACCTTTATCATCATCTACCTCACAACATTGTTTGCACAGGAAGATGTGTGGCCGATGATGATCAATTTTAATGATCATCAGCTGAGGATCGAGCGTTTTGCCCATCCTCGGCTGATCACTGTCACTTTTACCCGGGCCGATTATCAGCAGAAGGAGCGTTTCTTGGAACACTCCTGGCCCGTGTAAAAGGCCCTTAACATTTTATGGACCATCACCCATGTCAACTGATATATTGACCAGAAGTGACGGGGAGGAACAGCGTTGTGAGTACAGAAGGAAGATCTTTTCCCTAATAAAACCTATTATAGAGTTTCTTATATTCACTTGTACAGTATGTTCACACAACGTTCCTTTTTGTAAAAGTACAGCCGTTGTCGCCGGAGCGCATACACATAATAGGGATCTCTCACAGCGCCGTAGAGAACTGACATGTCAGTTTTCTGCGGCCGCTATTCAGTGAATAGCGGCCGCAGAAAACCCTGTCAGTGCACACTATGGAGCGTGCGGCTCCGGCCACATGCTCCATAGTGTGCAGTGTGGAGTTCTAATGGGAGTTCTGGCACGGATGCGCCTGCATCAGAACTCTGCGGCTGCAAAGATCATCCGGCCAGTACTGCAGTACCGGCCAGGATGATCTTTTCAGAGACCGGCCGTTCTGTGACCTGGACGGGTCACGGAGTGGCCGGTCTCTTACGCAGTGTGAACATAGCCATGCACTGTAAATATGAGAGTCAATTCAAGAGTAGTCAATTCAAAATTTACTGTAGCATCCACTGAGTGTGTAAATATATACATATATATATATATATATATATATATATATATATATATATATATACATATAGTCATATTATAATTTCTGTTAGAACTCAATACTCTTACTAAGGGCCATATTACAGATGGGTACCTGCCCAACAGGACAAGAATTTTCCTGTGTAATGGACCCATTGCTCACCCCATGAAGGAGCAAATGCAGGGTTTTTCACATTCCCATTTGTTGACTGCACATCTCCCTGTGTAATAGGAGACATGCTTTCAAAAAATTATTAAAATATTTTGGGCCACCTAAACACTCCAACAACCCTGCCTGTAATAGGCCTATAATAACCAAGCCTTATAATAGGCTTTTTAAATAAGCACCAATCTAGCTGACCTACACACCCATCGGGAGGCACTCCACCCTAAGACATCAGTATATGTATCTTACCTGAAACAGCAACATTTATATGTAAAAACCAAGTTAACTTCAGGGATTAAAAGTCTAATACTAGAAAGCACACTGCATAATCTCACAAGTCATATGGTTACAATATGTGCTGGTGAATGTTCCCGAAAAGAGGCCAATGCCATCGGCCTAATGATGCAGTCCTATGATGCCGGCCAGGAAATAAACGAAAACTTCCCTTAGCTCAGACGTTACTAGCATTATTAGTTTTCAAATTAACACATTGCATTTGTCAACAACCCCTAAAAAAGAAAGTGTCCGAGAACTCAATGTTTTACCTATATTTCCACTAATGTTGATAATGGAAGGAGACCCGAGTGGTCTACAGCCAGCTCAATGATGTCAACCCTTAGAATAGAGAAGTCATAGAAAGTGAAATCTTACTGAGGTGATGGTGTAATAACAGCCTTCCAGGGAAATCTAAGGACATGCAACTGAGACATAGACTGCTACAAGATGGTAAAAACAACAACATGAGTCTAGGAAATTAGACTAGACTCCAACGTAAAGCAGGTCAACTGGTTAAGCCATGTTACAATGATGACAAAGATCTTTCCTGCATCAGCATTTCTAGATGTCTCCTTGGCAAGTAGCATTCTTACATTTGTATGAGTTTCCTGTAGTTACCCCAGCATTGAATTGGATCAGCAATAAACAGAATAATAGTTGGCATAGGTGCGAAAGTAAGAATGAAGCAAACCACAACACAATAGAAGTATTGTTAAAGGGGTTGTCCAGCTTTAGAAATGACACCCGCCCCAGCTGTCCCTACCTGTTTGCCTCGACAGCCCTAAGATGGCTGTGGACAACTGGGCGGCGATCCCTAACCTGATCCAAGTGGAAACACAAAACGGAGACAAGACTAACACACAAAAAGGGAATAGTCAGAGGTCCTAGTCGGTAACAGCCAGTAAATATAAATACAAAGTCTAGATCCAAAGAATAGTCGGGTACAAGCCAAAAGTCAGGTGATCAGGAGTTCAAGTCAGAGTGAATAGCTAGTTCAAGAAGCACTAGGTAACTAGAGTCTTTCACAGGCAAGGATCATGAGACATTTGATGGTACTTATGGAACCTGTAGTCCCAGCCCCCAGGTGTGATTGGGGCTGAGGCTTCAGGTCCTGCCCACATACCGACAGCTGACTAGTGTGTCAGCTGTTAATCACCAATCAGCAAACACACACAACACCTATGTGAGCAGCCAGGGAGAGAATACTTGCCACAGCTACAACAAGGAGCAGCAGAGTAGAGTATGACAAAAACATGGGAAGCATTCTGGCTGTTATTGATGCAGAGTTGAACGCATGGCCCGAGTCCTAACACTAGGGCTGCATCCAATTTCTTCAACCACCGCTAGTCAAATGCTGCACAATAGGCTCATTGTGTAAAGATTGGGGATGGAGCATGGACTATTAAAGAGATCTTCCAGGCTTATACAATTGATGGACTATCATTCTTTCTTTCCCCCCTCTTTTTTTTATCAGTATCCCACTACATTTCTTGCACCTACACCAGTACATACAGAATAGTTCACCCACCTTTATATGCATTACCCTATTTATAAAAGATGGCCAGCCATCACTCCTCTTGTTTGAATTGATAAGTGTGTATTTCTTCACTGTACCCTCAAAATTGTAAGACTCTGTGGAATCTGTGGGAGCTATGTATAGAAATATTATACGGCTGTGTGTGTATTTCAATTGTCTCAATTCATCTTCTTAGAATATATGTTTATACAGTTTGAATATTCCGAATTCAACCATAGAAAGGTTTTGGGATTTTGGGACTTCAATTTCATGTATCATTAGATAAGAAAAATCACAAAGTGGCGAGAATGGAGCAGTTTAACTACCCACAGCTTTCACCTAACCTATTATTATGGCTTAAACATGACTCACATACTTCACATATCTCCAAGCACTATGAGAAGAACCTTTGTGTATGGTTTTGCATGACAATACAGTTACATCTATGACTCAGGATACTGGTGTTTTATATGCAGTCATGAGCCTTAAAGGGGTATTCCCCCCAAGACCTAAAAAAAATAAAATGCTCCCAAACCTAGCTAATCTTACTCACCAAGTCCCCCTGAGAATTTTGAGCTGTCTCCCGTCTTTCTAGCTGTTTCCGTTCCATAGTTACAAGTTTTTAAAAAAGCCAAACTATATCCAACATGGCGCCGGCCAGAAAACTACATCTCCCATAATGCAATGCTTATACTGGTTGGTACATGATGCAGCAGAGCTGATATCCACAAGATATAGCAGAGCCCAAATGAGCGGCATAGCAGAGTCGAGTGAGTGTGAGCAGCATAGCAGAGTCGAGTGAGTGTGAGCGGCATTGCAGAGTCGAGTGAGTGAGAGCGAGCGGCATAGCAGAGTCGAGTGAGTGAGAGCGAGCGGCATAGCAGAGTCGAGTGAGTGAGAGTGAGCGGCATAGCAGAGTCGAGTGAGTGAGAGTGAGCGGCATAGCAGATTCGAGTGAGTGAGAGTGAGCGGCATAGCAGAGTCGAGTGAGTGAGAGTGAGCGGCATAGCAGAGTCGAGTGAGTGTGAGCAGCATAGCAGAGTCGAGTGAGTGTGAGCGGCATAGCAGAGTCGAGTGAGTGAGAGCGAGCGGCATAGCAGAGTCCAGTGAGTGAGAGCGAGCGGAATAGCAGAGTCCAGTGAGTGAAAGCGAGCGGCATAGCAGAGTCGAGTGAGTGAGAGCGAGCGGCAGAGTCGAGTGAGTGAGAGCGAGCGGCATAGCAGAGTCGAGTGAGTGAGAGCGAGCGGCATAGCAGAGTTGAGTGAGTGAGAGTGAGCGGCATAGCAGAGTCGAGTGAGTGAGTGAGCAGCATAGCAGAGACGAGTGAGTGAGAGTGAGTGGCATAGCAGAGTTGAGTGAGTGAGAGTGAGCGGCATAGCAGAGTCGAGTGAGTGAGAGTGAGCAGCATAGCAGAGTCCAGTGAGTGAGAGTTAGCGGCATAGCAGTTGAGTGAGTTGTGATGTGAGTGGGTGGGGGGGCTGTAGAGGCAATTGTGCTGCTGCAGGGGGGTGTTGCGGTGCTGCGGGGAGTCGTGTGTGGGTGGGAGGCATTGGGGAACAGCCTTAGCCGTGCGCCGCCGGGGGCGAGAGCGGTGGGGGTGCCGCGGGCTAGTCACATGGGGGGGGGATGCCGCGGGCTAGTCACACAAGGGGGGGTGCCGCAGGCTAGTCACACGGGGGGGGGAAATGCCGCAGGCTCGTCACACGGGGGGGGGAATGCTGCAGGCTAGTCACGGGGGGGGGGAATGCCGCAGGCTAGTCACACGGGGGGGGAATGCCGCAGGCTAGTCACGGGGGGGGGGGGAAATGCCGCAGGCTAGTCACACGGGGGGGAATGCCGTGGCCAATCACACGGGGGGGAGGGGGGGGGCCGCCGCGGTCTAGTCACACAGGGGGCGGGGCGTGTCTGATGTGACGCGGGTGAGGTGGATGCCGCGCGCCGAGTCACAGGGAGGGGGTGCCGCGGGCTGCCGGTGAGTCTTCCCCGCCGCCGCACCGATCGCGCCCGCCGGGACTTGCTGGGTGAGCACTGGAGCAGGAGCACAGCACAGGAGCAATCACCCGCGGCACACACACCCGGCGGGTGTGTGTGTGCTGCAGGTGAGCGCTCCTTTGCTGTGACACTTCCCCCTGCACACACACAGCCGACGGTGCCTGCTCCTGTGCTGTGATACCCTTGCTGACATTGTGCAGGATCGGGCTGGCACGGAAGGTAGAGCAGGCACAGTCGGCTGTGTGTGTGCAGGGGGAAGTGTCACAGCGCGGCATAGGAGCGGGCATGGTTGGATGTAGGGGGGAGCGGGCCGGGGGATCATAGGAGTGGGCATGGTTGGATGCAGGGGGGACGGGGGATGTCACAGCACAGGGGCAAGCCGAGGGGGCTGACAGGAGCGATCATGGTTGAATCTAGGGGGGACGGGGGATGTCACAGCACAGGGGCGAGCCAGGGGGGCTGACAGGAGCGGGCATGGTTGGATGTGTGTGTGGGGAGGGGGTAACAGAAGCACTGGAGGAAGCTGAGGGATACTGTAGCTATCCTCTCTCTCTTCAGTGGGCTGGGTTAACTCGGCCCATTGAAGAGAGGGAGGACACGTGATGCCGTCTCGGAGGGTGCGGGCCAGGAGCAGGGAGCGTGTCGGAGTGGACTGAGAGCTGATGATTCTATGCAAACGGTGGGGGTGAATGCATCTAGATAACAGCAAAACTGTGCAGAATCCATAATAAATTGATATTGGAAAGATGGAAAGCTACGGGTAGGCAACATATTAATGCAAAAATAATTTTGGGGGGAATACCCCTTTAACCTTAAAACCAACTTAATATTGTGGACGTCCCCCATGTGCTGCCAAAACAGTTCTGACTCATCAAGGCATGGAGTCCATGAGCTTTCCAAGAATGTCCTATGGCCTTTATTTCAAATTAGATTCAAAATGTCTTGTATTCAATTTCTTATATGCAAAATTCATTTAAACAACTTTGTCTATTTAGGCTATGTTCACACACTGTCAAAATGACAGCCGTTTTTATTATTATAATACACACCATACCCCCTGAAATTCATGTTATATACACCCCATACCCCCTGAAATTCATGTTATATACACACCATACCCCCTAAAATTCATGGTATATACACACCTTACACCCAGAAATTCATTGTATTGTAGAGTCCCAGTAATGAAGATGCAGCACACTCTTTTTTTTATCAGTTTTTATTGACTTTTCCACATAAATAATCACTACTTTATTTTATTATTTTTTATTCGTTTATTGATCTATGCATAGTGCACAAAAAAAGCGTATCTTATTGTAAACTGTATACATGTCTATATCAAGCAAAAAGAAAAAGATCAGCTCACCCTATCAGCAGGATATATGTGCTGTTAACTTTCCTCAGTATAGGAGCGCGTAGAGTCGTATTGCGGGCCGTCACCCAAACAGGATCCAAGGAAAGTAGTTGCTCACAGCTCCATAAAAACAGTGTTTTTATGTTTGTTATTTTAAGATGCATACGAAATAAAGAATACAAGTTTTTATGGAGCTGTGGGCAACTACTTTCCTTGGATATGCGGTTCAGGGAAGAAAAAGAGCTCTGCACCTCACACCTATGGCTGATACTAGTGCCCCTAGGCTAAATAAAAAACACATCAGAATTTTGTGTATGAATTGATCAAGCCATACTGCCCCATGTACCATCGTGCAGGTATCTGATACACATGGGTCCCTACACTAAGTCCACACCGTGCCAGTCAGTGGCTACCAACCCCGCAGGCGTGCACAGTCAGGGAACGGGGGCCATGGGACGGCCCTGCGACCCCCATGCCACAGGACCTAGGGGTGCCTAGGGGCACTAGTATCAGCCATAGGTGTGAGGTGCAGCGCTTTTTCTTCACTGAACCGACTTTCCTTGGATATACTGTATGTCTATATACTATCTATGCCTAAACTTTTTTTTGTCTTTGTTTTGTTAGTTTGTCGTTGGCTATGTAACAACTCTTGTTTATTCATGTTTTTTGTTCTACCGTCCTAATCAGCCTCGGTAACAAACATTCAAGAGACTGCTGGGTCCGGTGTTCCTTAGCCAGATGGGAGATATCCCCTACACTGGGAGACCATCACAGGGTCTAGATAAGAGGAAACAGATCACTGATCTCAGGGAGCCCAGCCAAAGATAACACTGCCGGCTGTTAGTTAAAGCGCTCAATGCAGTGAAATCCTAAGTGCATTGCCCCCTGGGAAACATAAATATGCAAAAAAAGAGAGCCTGTGGAGCCTTATTTAAGAGTCTCAAAAACAGATATCCCTCCGGTAACGAGGTAGTAGAAAAAAATATTAGCTTTAAGCCAATAGGTACGGAGGGTACAATGTCCCATCTGGTTCGGTAATTAATCGTTAGAGAATAGGCACACTTTGTATTTCGTCAAGATGTCTTTGGACAGTTATTGGTTCCCCATCCGACGCCTTTTCCCCCATGTGGTGTGCATGGGTACATCACAGAGCTATGTGAAGGTAATATAAGAGCTATCCTCTATTGTATATCTGTATAAAATGAAACAATTTAATCAGAACTGAGTGTGTGGGATTTATCTAGGCTATATACCTCACTTGTAGAGTCTCTGATGTAAAAGACCTTTTTGTTAGCAAAATAATAGTATATGTACTGTTCTATACTGTCATTGTCAAATGTAATGAGTATGCATATAACAGCAGCTCCGTATATGCATTGTTTAATGTAGGGAATATGTAAGGAATCGGTGAGAACATTATGTTCTGAAATGACCCTGTCATACATAGTATATTCCAAAACAACGTTTGCAATTACAACTCAGACCGCTAGACCCTGATCTCTGAATAGAAAAACAGTGAGGTGAAAAGAGCGGTTTAAAGAATGTAATAAATAGTATTGTGAGCTGCAGAGCTGCCAGTCCAAACCAAATAATTCAGTTTTTACTTCACATGATTTCACTAAAATATGACAAAATCTGCAGGAAATTTACAGCAAACTGGTTATAATGGTTACTGGATTATACTTTTTGGGGGGGTTATGCTTGGAGATGCCTCCTTTTCATTATGTAACCCAAGTCATAAATTAATGGAGACTAAAACCTCAACATTCCTTTATCCATAACAGCTAGCATACATTCACTTAAAGTGGTCCTGTCAGCAGGATTTTGGTGTTATAACAAAGTCCACAGCTATATTGGTCTTTTCAACCTGAATCCAGGCCTTTGTTTTGCCAGTTGTCCCCTCTAGTACCCAAGATTCTAATGCTTGTAATTCATAGTCAAATAAGGCTTAAAGGGATTGTGTCAAAGTTGGTAAAATCATCTGCATACCACATACATATATGTAAAGGAGAACAAATGTGCTATTTTTAGTAAAGTAACTTATATCCCTGTACTGTTTTCTTCCCCTTTCATTTAATCATTTCCTGATTTCCTCTCTGAACTGTGACCCTGCTGTTGCTAGGCAACAATGCACACAATCCCCCTTGGTTGCAGGCTCAGTGGAGACCAATTGCCAGTACTTCCTGGATTGCAGTTAAACTGAGCATGCCTTGCCCACCTTAGTGGGTCCTACCCAGAAGCAACAGGTTATCAAAACAATGCAGACATAAGGGATTAGTAAGTCTATATCTCTCAAACAGTACAGTTTCAGAAATGCTTGTACATGTAAAATATTTTTAGATTTCCCATAAGGCATCAGTTTAGACCCAGTTTTCCGACTGATACAACCCCTTTAAGTGCCCTTGGTCATGTCCTAAGTCAAATAAGCTCAGAAAAGTTCAGCCCATCCACTTGTAACCACCACTAGGGATGGTCCGAACCGAGTTCGGTTCGGGTTCGTACGAACCCGAACCCTCGGTAATGATTCCTGCTGTCTGCCCGCTCCGTGGAGCGGGCGGATCAAGCGGGAGGACCGCCTGGAAAACTGGGATACAGCCATAGCCATAGGCTGTATCCCAGTTTTCCAGGCGTTACTCCCGCTGTATCCGCCCGCTCCACAGAGCGGGCAGACAGCGGGAATCTGCTGCCGAGTGTTCGGGTTCATACGAACCCGAACCTCGGCAGGTTCGGACCATCCCTAACCACCACCATTTTTACCACTCCAGTGTTTTTTTTTTTCTTTCAAGTGAATTGGTGTCAGTAAGTTATATAGATTTGTAATGGTGCGTTTACACGTAACGATTATCATGCGAATTTGCGCGATAACGATCGTATTCAAATGATAATCGTACGTGTAAACGCAGCGAACGATCAAACGACGAACGAGGAATCGTTCATTTTGATCTTTCAACATGTTCTCAAATCGTCGTTCGTCGTTCACAAAAAATTCGCAGATCGTTCCGTGTAAACAGTCGTTCGCCTATTTAACCAATGTGTGAGATAGGCTTAAGCGATCGCAAAACGATTTTCCGTACGATATAATGTACCATCTAAACGCTGATCGTTATGAAAAAAAAAAATCGTTACTCCGACATCGTTAATCGTACGATCGGGTCAATTATCATTTTGTGTAAACGCACCTTTATTTACTTCTATTGAAAAATCTCAAGTATGCCGTATGCCCTGCAGGAAGTGGTGTATTCTTTCTAGTCTGAGATAGTGCTCTCTGCTGCCACCTCGGTCCGTGACAGGAACGGTGCAGAGCAGGAGAGATTTTCTATAGGGATTTGCTACTGTTCTGGACAGTTCCTGACATAGACAGAGGTGGCAGCAGAGAGCACTGTGTCAGACTGGAAAGAAAACACCACTTCCTGCAGGACATAGAGCAGCTGATAAGTACTGGAATACTTGAGATTTTTAAATAGAAGTAAATTACAAATCTATATAATTTACTGAAGCCAATTCATTTGCAAGAAAAAAAACACTGAAGTTCCCCTTTAAGGCTATGTTCACACACTGTCAATATTACAGGCATTTTTAGTGGACAACAATCGTTTAACAACAAATAACGGCTGTTATTTGCCATTAAATTATGGCCGTCCACTAAAAACGGCCATCATTTCAACCGTGTGATACATCTATCTGTTCAGCTTCTCTGTTACTAGTTTATGCTACTCTTAGGGTACTATTACACGGAACGATAATCGGCCAAATCGACCCGATTCGGACGATTATCGCTCCATGTAATAAATACAATGATCAGCCGATGACAACGATCATCTTGCAGATCGTTGCTCGTTTACAGGTATTAGCGGGCCCCCATCGGCCCGTGTAATACCACCCTTAGATAGGACAGCATAAACCTACTGACAGAGTCTCTTTAAAGGGGTTGGCCATTTTATAGTAAAATTGTTCAGTGTACAGTATTAGTAAGTGTACTTACTGCACTTACTAACAGCAGTGTCCACCACTGAGCTTGTATATGTCTATGGAGCACACTGGGGGCGGGGCATGGTCACATGCTCCTCCATGTCAGCCATCTTATGGACAGCCTCACCACAGAGCAGGGCAGCACAACATGGAGGAGGGGAGTCTGATGTTAGCTCTTTGAGGTACACAGGGAGCTGCTGTCAGTATATACAGTGAGTAAACTTACTAATACTGTACACTGAGAAATTTTATTGTAAAGTGGCCAACCCCTTTAAGCACCTAAACCCCAATCAATCTAAACCTTTGACATGTCACTATAACATATCAAAAGTTTTGTTATATGACCATAATACTTTAAGCCTTTAATTCTGGTCTACAATTTAAGACAACTGTAATGCAGGCAGGTAAAAAGACATAGCAGAAACAATCTTGTTCTGTTGGTATGCTATTATACGTTAAGTAATACATTCATACAATCCATATTCAGCTCTGGCAATAATTCTATACTATAATGGATTCCATAATCTTTCTTTATCCACTGGGTATAAACGTAGCTAGGCTATATTTGTTCATGCGTAGACAGCTCATAAATCACCTCCATCCAAGAATGTTACCATCTCCGGACCATTGGGAATCTCCAATTCTATTACATTGTATTTTAATAACATGGAATCCAGTTCAGAAAATATGGTATTAATAATGTATAATAGAGCAGAGGGTGGAAGGGGAGAGGACCTTTGTGTGTCACACTTCTTAGGGTCAGCAAGGCCTGGTCCATGTCCTTTCTGTCTCTTCTATGGGGTGGTGGACATGTCACTAGAGTTGGTCCTTCTTTTAATGGTTTCTTTGTGTATATATGGAAAGAAGAATGGACAGGTTCTAATCACAGGTGAGGAACAAAGTAATAGGGAGAACTCAAGCAAGCCAACATTGTAAATCAATGGATGTTTGCCAGTCCTCGTCCTAAAATCATCTTTTTCTCCAGTGTAATGCTGGGTTTACATTGTTATTATACATTATGCATTAGTACCCATTGGTATCCTATAAAAGAAATGCTTGCTTGTACTGTAGCGTACAGGAGGGAGTCCCTTTTATATCAGCGGCCTGAACGTGGTCACCAAGAGACTTCATTCAGCCATTGAGATGAATGGGGTCTGCTGCAGTATAATGTAATATACTGTATGTCAGAATCCCTTTGTTGATGGGATGTTGATGGACATTCATGACGTATTGCAAAAGTGCAGTGTGAGCCCAGTCCTAGTTAGAGCTACGTCCAATAATGTTGTAAAAACATATTTTGTCTATCACAGTTTTTCTTGAATCGATATACAACCTGTACAATGAACAGGTTTCTTTCTTTTTGTAACTGCACAAAGGACTGGCACTTCCTGTGTTTGGTCTCTTTTTTTTGAATGGAGAAAAGACCAAATATTAGCACAGAAGGAGCATTGAGCACAGTTTAGCTATATGTATAATATTGATATAAAGAGACTCTCTCAGATGGTTTATGGTATCCTACCTCTGGGCAGCATAAACTAGTGACAGAGAAGCTAAACAGAATGATGTAGCCCTTACATTGTTTTGTGCAGCTTATTCATAGATATCCCCTTGAATAACATGGACAATAAGTAGTCCTCTCCATTATGTGTGTGAGCCTGGTAGTCCTCAATATTCATAAGAAATGAAAACTCCACCCACCAGCTGCTGATCGACAGTTATCTATCCATGCGGTGTATAAGCAACCAACTGTCAATCAGCAGCTGGGGGGCGGGGGTGGGGCAAGAATACTTTTCTCCTGCATATTAGGAGAACGGCTGAACAAAATAATGCAAGTAATACACTGATCTATTTAGCATTTCTGCCAATAGTTTATGCTGCCCTCATTTAAAGCAACATAAACCTAGTGATAGATTCTCTTTAAACATAGAAAACTTTTAAAAAAAACAATAAAGTAAGTATATTGCAAAACTGGTTGCTATCATAACCCCTATTAAATCCTGGGACAGGTACACTTTAAACATATCCAGAATTAGCAGATACAAGTAAAATCTAAAAGCATGCTGTACAGAACGTGATGGTTGGCTTCCACTAGCGGGAAATTACACAACAGACATTTGAGGACTACGTTATTTGAGCTGAGAGTTATGTCAGCATCAGGGCGATGTCTGATGTAAAAGGTAATATTTTAGATATCATATTGCTGTAATTTATAACACCAATACAACAAATCAGCCACTGTAAAGTACAAGAAGTGCAGGACACACAGGAGCCCCATCAGCATCACTAACTACATAGTAAACAAGCCATAAGGTTTAGCGAGCATTTCCTGAACTGGAAAATGAAATGGAATTTTTTTTATGACATTGTGTAGTAAGTCAAATGCAGCAAGCCAAGATCTTTGTATCAAGTTCACCATGTAAGACATGAGGCTGACATTGTCAGAGAAAATTGCTGGAGCGTCCACACAGAAGAGCATGTTGTCATGGTGGACGGCAATAAGTACCTAATATATTCCACATAGACAGTGTCCATATTAGACAGTTCACATTAGAAATCTCACCGGCACTACAGGTCCCAGGCTTTTCCAAGGGGTCAGCACTTAGATACTCTCACCTTCGGTGATAAAGGTGGTGCTCAGATCAGAAAGTAGCCCATGCAAATAGTATGAAGAAGATTGGAGAACGGCATTTCACCTTAATATCTTCACTAGAGATGAGCGAACCTGGAGCATGCTCGAGTCCATCCGAACCCGAACGTTCGGCATTTGATTAGCGGTGGCTGCTGAAGTTGGATAAAGCTCTAAGGCTATGTGGAAAACATGGATATAGTCATTGGCTGTATCCATGTTTTCCAGACAACCTTAGAGCTTTATCCAAGTTCAGCAGCCCCAGCTAATCGAATGCCGATCGTTCCGGTTTGGATGGACTCGAACCCCAACCCGGTTCGCTCATCTCTAATCTTCACCTTTATATCATTAAACAGGACAGGAACATTTCAGAGATACTCACTCCCAGTTCACGTACATTTCCCACTGTCAAGCGCTTTCTTAAGGCGGTTGCCAGCACTGTAGGTAGTTTGCAGTCATGGGAGTACAGCAGATGAAGTGAAATAAAAAACACAGGAAAATGGTTTTAACAGCAACACAAATCTATTGGGAAATGACTAATAACCCATTTGTTTAATAATCAATGAAATAATCCACAGGAAATCCTATAATCTGACAATGAGATATTTATTGTATGTTTTTGGAGGAAAGTAAGCACCTATTGTGCTGCCTTATCTGGATGGATTATTCATTTAGTCTAGTGGAGATTATTTTAACTCCCAAATCGGAAAAGTAAGAACAAGAGGAAAAGTTGATACATTATAGATGACGGCAGGTAGCTCTGTCTGATATCTATGATACACAGCATTCAGATATAGATCACATCGTATAGATGACAGCAGGTAGCTCTGTCTGATATCTATGATACACGGCATTCAGATATCTCTGAGACTTGCATTGTTTGTTTGAGATATATTTTGGGGGTACCTCCCAATGTAAACCTCCGATGTGTACATATGATGAATGCCGCTTAGTAACTTCTGTCATATGAAGGGTTCCATTGTCAAAAAAGTATACTGTGTAGTTTATGTTTTTTAATGAGATCCAGCATAGTGGACTAGCACTGGGTAATCCCACCCAGAAAACCCAGATATATATTACTGACACAATTTTGGCTCCTTTTGACTAATAGGATGGGTATGTTTATTGCAAACACCAGGATCTGGGTGCTTATGGTAAAAGTGCTCTGCTAGGTGTAGTGAGAAATGAGCCTCATACAGTCACGCCTTTACTATTCATAAACTTGATAAACTCTTGTCTTTTTTTTACAATATTATGTCAATTCTTTGGGTGAGCGGTGGAATCCAAGGCGGGTTATCCGCCCGGATTCCACAGTGTGAATGCACTCTTAGGCTATGGTCACACTACGTAAAAGTACGGCCATTGTTGCCATCGGCAACAACAGCCGTACTTTGTGCGGAGGGGAACATAGCCTATCTTCTATGGGATCCCGGCCGGAGCGTACACACATGCGGCGCCACAAAGAACTGACATGTCAGTTTTCTGTGGCCGCAATTCAGCAAATTGCGGCCGTAGGAAACCTTGTCAATTCACGCATTGAAGCGAGCGGCTCCGGCCGCTTGCTTTATTGTGTCCTATGGGGAGCTCTGATGCGGGCGCGCGCTGGTGCGCCCGCATCAGAACCTTGCGGCCAAAAGTTCATCCGGCCGGTACTTAAGTACCGGCCGGGATGATTCGGGCAGAGACCAGCTGTTCTGTGACCCGGCCGATCTCTTACGTAGTGTGAACGTAGCCTTAAACAAGAGCCATTTTGGGCAAAGGGGATGCAGTTTATAAAGGGGACATTATTGATGAGCAAGATTATCCTGGGAGCCTTCCTGAATGTGGGAAAGAGGGATCTCTGATGAATAGGTTTTTCACATTGGTGAAGGTGCTGATCTGTAGGAAATGGTTTAGCGAATCCACCCCCTCTTTTGAGGAATGGCGGGCACTGGGGGAGAAGAATAGATTCTATGAAGAACTATTAGCCAAAAAGAAATCTAAGAAGGTATATCAGAAAAATTTAAATATATGAAGTAAATAGAAAAGGTTGATTAATTTAAAAAGCGTTTTGTTCTACGTTCTATGGCTTTGTGCTTAAACTTTTTGGTAGGTTGCAAGCGGTCAGCACTTTCATGTGGTTGAAGAGGTTAAAACATAACTTTTAATTCATAAATATATCATAAACCCAACACGTTTCGCGCTAGAGCGCTTAATCCGGGTCACATGGTTTGAGAGAAAGCACTGGAGTCCAGACCTGAATCCCATAGAACACCTGTGGAGAGATCTCATAATGGCGGTTTGGAGAAGGCGC
This sequence comes from Dendropsophus ebraccatus, assembly GCF_027789765.1. Classification (NCBI taxonomy): domain Eukaryota; kingdom Metazoa; phylum Chordata; class Amphibia; order Anura; family Hylidae; genus Dendropsophus; species Dendropsophus ebraccatus. The sequence continues at coordinate 46,383,995 of NC_091455.1, forward strand.
CCTTTAAATCTCAGGGACCTGGAGCAATTTGCCAAAGAAGAATGGTCTAAAATTCCAGCAGAGCAATGTAAGAAACTCATTGATGGTTACTGAAAGCGGTTGTTCGCAATTATTTTGTCTACATTTTGTGCTACCAAGTATTAGGCTGAGGGTGCCAATACTTTTGTCTTGCCTATTTTTGGAGTTTTGTGTAAAATGATCAATGATTTGACTTTTGTTTTTATTCTCTTTTGTGGTTTTCCATTGAAGACAAATTAAATGAAAAGATTAATACCAAGGCATTTGTGATTGCCATTATCTTCTGGAAGAAATTGAGTACTATCTGACAGAATTGCAGGGGTGCCAATACTTTTGGCCAGCACTGTATATATAATCATCATCATCATCATCATCATCTTAATATTCCACACTTTATAGTCATAGGCAGTGGCGTCGCTAGGCAGTTTTATTCGGGGCTCATGCCCCGAATAAAATGCCTGCTGCCCCGGATCTCTTCTGCCCCGCTCTTGCGAGCCAGATGCGGCTCTTTTGGTGGCCGCATCCGGCTCGCAGATTGCCGCTGCTGCTCTCCTCCTCCTCACCTACTGGCCGCCCGCAGCACCCGGACACGCTCCTCCATCCAATCAGCGGAGACCGGGAGTGTGGGGCCGCTGTGGTGGGCCGTGGTGCACGTATCCAATCAATGCGTGCGCCACGGCCCACCGCAGCGGCCCCACGCTCCCGCTCTGAGCTGATTGAGTTGTAGGAGCACCTCCGGCCGCTACGGTAGGTGAGGCGGACAGCAGCAGCCGCGATCCAGAAGGAGGTGAGCAGGCACGGGGGGAGAGAAACAGGCGAGAAGCACAGGGGGAAAGAAGCAAGGGGGGAGAGAGACATGGGGGAGAGAAACGGGAGAAAAGAATGGGGGAGAGAAACAGGGGAGAGAGAAACAGGGGAGAAAGCATGGGGGAGAGAAAAATGGGGGAGAGAAACAGGGGAGATAAGCATGGGGGAGAGAAACAGGGGAGAAAAGCATGGAGGAGAGAAAGAGGGGATAAAAGCATGGGGGAGAGAAACAGGGGAGAAAGCATGGGGGAGAGAAACAGGGGAGAAAGCATGGGGGAGAGAAACAGGGGAGAGAGAAACAGGGGAGAAAGCATGGGGGAGAGAAAAATAGGGGAGAGAAACAGGGGAGATAAGCATGGGAGAGAGAAACAGGGGAGAAAGCATGGGGGAGAGAAACAGGGGAGAAAGCATGGGGGAGAGAAAAATAGGGGAGAGAAACAGGGGAGATAAGCATGGGAGAGAGAAACAGGGGAGAAAAGCATGGGGGAGAGAAACAGGGGAGAAAAGCATGGGGGAGAGAAAGAGGGGAGAAAAGCATGGGGGAGAGAAAGAGGGGAGAAAGTAACAGAGGAGAGTAACAGGGGAGAAAGCATGGGGGAGAGAAACAGGGGAGAAAAGCATGGGGGAGAGAAACAGGGGAGAAAAGCATGGGGGAGAGAAACAGGGGAGAAAGTAACAGGAGAGATAACCATGGGGAGAGAAACATGGGAGAGAAACAGGGGAGAGAAACAGGGGAGAAAAGCATGGAGGAGAAAGCATGGAGGAGAGAAACAGGGGAGAAAGCATGGGGAAGAGAAACAGGGGAGGAAAGCATGGGGGAGAGAAACAGGGGAGAAAGCATGAGGGAGAGAAATGGAGGAGAGAAACAGGGGAGAAAAGCATGGGGGAGAGAAATGGGGGAGAGAAACAGGGGAGAAAAGCATGGGGGAGAGAAACAGGGGAGAAAAGCATGGGGGAGAGAAACAGGGGAGAGAAACAGGGGAGAAAAGCATGGGGGAGAGAAACAGGGGAGAAAAGCATGGGGGAGAGAAAGAGGGGAGAAAAGCATGGAGGAGAAAAGCATGGGGGAGAGAAAGAGGGGAGAAAAGCATGGGGGAGAGAAAGAGGGGAGAAAAGCATGGGGGAGAGAAACAGGGGAGAAAGTAACAGAGGAGAGAAATGGGGGAGAGAAACAGGAGAGATAACCATGGGGGAGAGAAACAGGGGAGAAAAGCATGGGGGAGAGAAACAGGAGAGATAACCATGGGGGAGAGAAACAGGGGAGAAAAGCATGGGGGAGAGAAACAGGGGAGAAAAGCATGGAGGAGAGAAACAGGAGAGATAACCATGGGGGAGAGAAACAGGAGAGATAACCATGGGGGAGAGAAACAGGGGAGAAAAGCATGGGGGAGAGAAAGAGGGGATAAAAGCATGGGGGAGAGAAACAGGGGAGAAAGCATGGGGGAGAGAAACAGGGGAGAAAGCATGGGGGAGAGAAACAGGGGAGAAAGCATGGGGGAGAGAAACAGGGGAGAGAGAAACAGGGGAGAAAGCATGGGGGAGAGAAAAATAGGGGAGAGAAACAGGGGAGATAAGCATGGGGGAGAGAAACAGGGGAGATAAGCATGGGGGAGAGAAACAGGGGAGAAAAGCATGGGGGAGAGAAAGAGGGGAGAAAAGCATGGGGGAGAGAAAGAGGGGAGAAAGTAACAGAGGAGAGTAACAGGGGAGAAAGCATGGGGGAGAGAAACAGGGGAGAAAAGCATGGGGGAGAGAAACAGGGGAGAAAAGCATGGGGGAGAGAAACAGGGGAGAAAGTAACAGGAGAGATAACCATGGGGAGAGAAACATGGGAGAGAAACAGGGGAGAGAAACAGGGGAGAAAAGCATGGAGGAGAGAAACGGGAGAAAGCATGGAGGAGAGAAACAGGGGAGAAAGCATGGGGAAGAGAAACAGGGGAGGAAAGCATGGGGGAGAGAAACAGGGGAGAAAGCATGAGGGAGAGAAATGGAGGAGAGAAACAGGGGAGAAAAGCATGGGGGAGAGAAACAGGGGAGAAAAGCATGGGGGAGAGAAAGAGGGGAGAAAAGCATGGGGGAGAGAAAGAGGGGAGAAAGTAACAGAGGAGAGAAATGGAGGAGAGAAACAGGAGAGATAACCATGGGGAGAGAAACAGAGGAGAGAAAGAGGGGAGAAAAGCATGGGGGAGAGGAAGAGGGGAGAAAAGCATGGGGGAGAGAAAGAGGGGAAAAAAGCATGGGGGAGAGAAACAGGGGAGAAAAGCATGGAGGAGAGAAAGGGGAGAAAAGCATGGGGGAGAGAAAGGGGAGAAAAGCATGGGGGAGAGAAAGGGGAGAAAAGCATGGGGGAGAGAAAGGGGAGAAAAGCATGGGGGAGAGAAAGAGGGGAGAAAAGCATGGAGGAGAGAAAGGGGAGAAAGCATGAGGGAGAGAAACAGGGGAGAGAGAAACAGGGGAGAAAGCATGGGGGAGAGAAACAGGGGAGAAAAGCATGGGGGAGAGAAACAGGGGAGAAAGTAACAGAGGAGAGAAATGGGGGAGAGAAACAGGAGAGATAACCATGGGGGAGAGAAACAGGGGAGAAAAGCATGGGGGAGAGAAACAGGAGAGATAACCATGGGGGAGAGAAACAGGGGAGAAAAGCATGGGGGAGAGAAATAGGAGAGATAACCATGGGGGAGAGAAACAGGAGAGATAACCATGGGGGAGAGAAACAGGAGAGATAACCATGGGGGAGAGAAACAGGGGAGAAAAGCATGGGGGAGAGAAAGAGAGGAAAAAAGCATGGGGGAGAGAAACAGGGGAGAAAGCATGGGGGAGAGAAACAGGGGAGAAAGCATGGGGGAGAGAAACAGGGGAGAAAGCATGGGGGAGAGAAACAGGGGAGAAAGCATGGGGGAGAGAAACAGGGGAGAAAGCATGGGGGAGAGAAACAGGGGAGAAAGCATGGGGGAGAGAAACAGGGGAGAAAGCATGGGGGAGAGAAACAGGGGAGAAAGCATGGGGGAGAGAAACAGGGGAGAGAGAAACAGGGGAGAAAGCATGGGGGAGAGAAACAGGGGAGAGAGAAACAGGGGAGAAAAGCATGGGGGAGAGAAACAGGGGAGAAAAGCATGGGGGAGAGAAACAGGGGAGAAAAGCATGGAGGACAGAAACAGGGGAGAAAAGCATGGGGGAGAGAAAGAGGGGAGAAAAGCATGGGGGAGAGAAAGAGGGGAGAAAGTAACAGAGGAGAGAAATGGAGGAGAGAAACAGGAGAGATAACCATGGGGAGAGAAACAGAGGAGAGAAAGAGGGGAGAAAAGCATGGGGGAGAGGAAGAGGGGAGAAAAGCATGGGGGAGAGGAAGAGGGGAGAAAAGCATGGGGGAGAGAAAGAGGGGAAAAAAGCATGGGGGAGAGAAACAGGGGAGAAAAGCATGGAGGAGAGAAAGGGGAGAAAAGCATGGGGGAGAGAAAGGGGAGAAAAGCATGGGGGAGAGAAAGGGGAGAAAAGCATGGGGGAGAGAAAGAGGGGAGAAAAGCATGGAGGAGAGAAAGGGGAGAAAGCATGAGGGAGAGAAACAGGGGAGAAAAGCATGGGGGAGAGAAAGGGGAGAAAAGCATGGGGGAGAGAAAGAGGGGAGAAAAGCATGGAGGAGAGAAAGGGGAGAAAGCATGAGGGAGAGAAACAGGGGAGAAAAGCATGGGGGAGAGAAACAGGGGAGAGAGAAACAGGGGAGAAAGCATGGGGGAGAGAAACAGGGGAGAAAAGCATGGGGGAGAGAAACAGGGGAGAAAGTAACAGAGGAGAGAAATGGGGGAGAGAAACAGGAGAGATAACCATGGGGGAGAGAAACAGGGGAGAAAAGCATGGGGGAGAGAAACAGGAGAGATAACCATGGGGGAGAGAAACAGGGGAGAAAAGCATGGGGGAGAGAAAGAGGGGATAAAAGCATGGGGGAGAGAAACAGGGGAGAAAGCATGGGGGAGAGAAACAGGGGAGAAAGCATGGGGGAGAGAAAAATGGGGGAGAGAAACAGGGGAGATAAGCATGGAGGAGAGAAACAGGGGAGAAAAGCATGGGGGAGAGAAATGGGAGAAAAGCATGGGGGAGAGAAACAGGGGAGAAAAGCATGGGGGAGAGAAATGGGAGAAAAGCATGGGGGAGAGAAAGGGGAGAAAAGCATTGGGGAGAGAAATGGGGGAGAGAAACTCAGAGGGCCCGGGCCCCGGATGTTTTAGGACCCTAGCAACGCCCCTGGTCATAGGATACATATACAGGCCATATCAGGAATTACAGAGTAACAAACTCATTGTGAATTCAAACAAATAATAAAGTTTACAATCTCTGGGGAAATATGGATGACAAAAGAGATCATGGTCTATCCATTATTCATAAAAACCAAGATTATGCACATAAAGTTAGTTATGCAGAGAGCTCTGACACGGAATCCTGCCTGCCTCAGTGTCTCTATGGGATGGCTCGCACATCTCCGCTCCCGCTGTTTTCCACTCAAAGAATTAAAGAGGATGTACCACCCGGTACATCCACTTTAACCTGAACCCACGTTCGATCCAGCGGTACCGGCCGGTGCAGAAGCAACGGAGGTCGGCTGGGCCGCCCCCAGTGGGAGGGAATTCCCTCCCCTCTATGACACTGCTCCATTCATTCTAAGAGAGCCGCGTCATACAGGGGAGGGAATTCCCTCCCACTGGGGGCGGCCCGACCGACCTCCGGTGCTTCAGCACCGGCCGGTACCGCTGGATCGAGCGGCGCCGTGCACGGGAACTGGCCGGCGGTCCGAAAAGCGGACCGCGGCACCGACTTCCCTGTGCCGGCGCCGATCGATTCGTTGGTTCAGGTTAAAGAGGATGTACCGGGTGGTACATCCTCTTTAACATGTCAACTCTTTGAGCAGAGAGCGAGGAGGAGGCACGCAAGCCATCCCATAGAGACCCTGTTTGACACTGAGGCAGGCGGGATTTCTCTGCTGGGGAATTCCGCCTATATTACTCAGTGTGAACATTCCCCTAAAGGGTTTGTTCAGTTTTTTAAAAAGAATAGCCATACTCACCATAGCATTTCCCCACTGCTTCTGTAATGATGCTTCCCAAGCCCCCCACCAGAACTGGTTGCAAAAGTCACATCTTTGTCAAGAGGAATCAGAAAATAGAAGAGTAATACATGTTTAAACAATCTTCCTGCAAATGTGGTTGGTAAATCTACATTAAGTATATATTATAATATATATATATATATATATATATAGATATAGATATATATATATATATATATATATATATATATATATATATGGATATAGCTAACCTAAAAATTAAAAAATTAAAAAAAAGGAATAATATAAGGGTAGACTACATTCTGATGTTTCTGATGACAGTCGTCTATGCTTCTCTGTTCCTTAACTAGTGTTATGGAAAGGTCTTTAATGAGCATTATACACAATGTTCAGACTTGAAAATTGTAGGCATACAGAAAGAGATATTACAAGGGACTCTGGGTTTCAAATATAAAGCATACTCACCTGCCTTGATCCCCTACTGCTGCACTGTCTACAAGTCCTCAGTACCCTCAGCTTCTTATTGCTTCCAATGACATGCCAACCTTGCAAAAACTGCCCACCTGGCCAGGTAATCACCCACCTAAGCCAGTAATCAGCTGAGCAGTCATTTTCTGCAGGGTCAGTGTGTCATTGGAAGAGCACTGTGAACCAGAGGCCGTCAAAACAGGAGAGGATCAGGGGAAGTGAGTATGCTTTATTTTTTTAGCAGAGTCTTTTGTAGGACAACCCCTTCAGTTGGCAAAATGAAGCATATATCACCATATAAGTGGGCACATGTCTGTTTTTCACTATATAAACTAATGTCTACACCCACTTTCTCAATTTTTTATTTCATTTTAAGCAATTCTAGAACATATCCTCATAACTTCCTTCTTCCTTCTGTCGTAGCTGGTATCTGGCTCAAATATTACTGTTGGCTCTTACTCTAATTCTGGCTAGAGCTCTTATTTCCAAAAAAAACCTCAGGGGTTAGGGTCAAATTACACTGAATGCCTGTATCCCTACATTGTGCTACCATTTATCATGTTTCCATACAAAAGTAACTCTATAACAAACTTCCAATTTCTTCTGGACACCATGTTCTGCTCTTTAAGGTGATTTAGCTGTTTTATACAATTCAAGATTTAACATTTGGACCTGGAGAATAATTTTTGCTACAAATTGATGTGCTTAATAATGCTTAACAAGAACAGATGGATAATAACACAGGATCTGCATTCATCATCTGAAAAATTCCTTGTTTTAGAACACATGAATATCAGTCTTTGGGTCCAGTTCATCAATGTCTAAATGGTGTCCAAGGGTGATTTACATGACCTACAATGGTTAAAATGTTTCCATATTCTATTCTGAAATTGCTGTATACAAACCACAATAAGAAATGAAGTTGTAACGCATGGTTCTGCAAGTTAGCACCCATAAAAGATGCATTAATGACAGGTAGAAGGGTGAACTTTCCAATTTAAAGGGTTTTTCAGCACTAAAGCCATAATTTCATAAATTATCAAAATCTGCCGTGTTTCCCCAAAAATAAGACATCCTCCTAACATAAGACACCCCAGTTAGCCTAAAGTAAAGCACCCCCACCACCCAAAAGTAAGGTCGTCCACCGCCCATCCACCCGCCATCGCCACCCGGGACTCACCTAATCCCCTCGTGGACCTTGACAGCCGGCGCTGCAGGCATACTGGTCCATGGCCCCCATGCCCTGCCGCACTTCCAGACACATGCCGGAGGTCACCTGATGCACGTCCTTGCACACGCTCCTGGTCTCGCTGCTGGTCACAATGAGGACGTTGGTAACTATTCCGGGAGGGTCGGGGGTCAGGGGCCATGGGGGTGGGAGAGAGAAATAAGACAGCCCCTGAAAATAAGACATAGTGCCTCTTTGGGAGCAAAGATTTATATAAGGGAAACAGGGTAGAAGATTGCATGAGTACCATGTCTCTGCCCAGACACAATTTAAAGGGGTACTCCAGAGACTGACCATAGTTTTTTTTTTCTTTAATAAAGTTATATTACTTTGTATTGTAAGTTTTAAAAAAGTACTGTTCTTTATTTACTACGTTCACACCTAACGATGGAAATCTCGCTGCGAGTTTAGCAGCGAGGTCCGCTACGAGCCGAGGTCCTTGCAGGTCCCAGTAACTACATACTCTTAGCGGTCTGAAAGACCCCTGCGAGTATGCAAGGCAGCCGCCCCCTTGACCCCTACATCCGCACCCGCCCGCCTCCCACTCTCTGTACACATTACCTGTCTCCTGCACGGGATCCCGGCTTCCTGCTCTCCCGCCCAGCCAACCAGTGTGTTGCCCAGCTGCAGCCACTGATTGGCTGGGCGACAGAGCAGGACGCCGGGACCCCGTGCAGGAGACAGGTAATGTATACAGAGAGTGGGAGGTGGGCGGGTGCGGATGAAGGGGTTAAGGGGGCAGCTGCATTATATACTCGCAGTCAGACCGCTAAGAGTATGTAGTTACTGGGACCTGCCAGGACCTCAGCTTGTAGCGGACCTCGCTGCTGAACTCGCAGCGAGATTTCTGCTGCGAGTCGTTAGGTGTGAACGTACCCATAGACTTCCTGTGACTAACACCAGCGTTTGTTTTTGGGAACTTCAGGACTCTAAGCCCTGAAATTCCTGGTTTCCTGCTCTGTTCTAGCACTGATGAACTGCACTGTACAGAGCAGGGCCCTATTCCCCCATGTAATGAATACTCTTTTATATGGTACCCAGGGAGTATACAGCAGACTCTGCACAGTGAACGGCGATTGCTATCACCCCTCACTCTGCTTCTAGCTTGAAGTACAGTGAGCTCTGAGAGCAGTCACCATTCATGTGCCGAGGCTGCTGTACACTCCCTGGGTACTGTATATAAGAATGTACAGTACACAGGGGGAATGGGACTCTTCTTTGTATAATGCTTTTCAGCAGCGTAAAGGCCCTATTCCACAGAACGATTATCGTTCATAAACGACCGCTCGTAACGATAATCGCTTCGTGGAATTGGTGTAAACGAGCGAACGACAAAGGCGAAATCGTTATACTGTCGTTCAAAATTGTTTTTCAGCATGTCAAAAAAAAGTTGTTGGTCTTTGAAAGATAATTCGCTAATCGGTTCGTAAAATTAGAAATCTTTCAGTCGTTCGTAAAAAGGTTTTAAAAAAGTAGGTGTGTCGTATGGTCATGATCACCCCGGCGAACGTTTTAAACGACCATGTAACGACCGCAAAATAATTGTTACACTACATATATCGTTCACGTTATGTGTTATCGTTTGCTAAAAAAAAACGTTTAGTGATCGTTAACGAGCGGTGGTTGGAGCGAGCCTATGAACGATAATCGTTCCGTGGAATAGGGCTATAAGAACAGAGAAGGGGATCAGGAACTGCCATATGTACAGGAGAGGAGGGGGATGGGTAGGCTGTCCCATAGAAATGAATGGGAGAATCTGCACACTGTACACACAGGTGACATCATTAGAGCTGTGTGTCTCCCCAGCAATACACAGGTGAGGGAATAAGCCTCGGCCAGAGCTATAGAGACATGGGTGTACAGATCCAAGGAACCACAATCCCAGATATGATAGCCAGGCCTGGTGGGAGCTCATGAAGAGAGGGTAAGGATTAAAATAAACCCATAGAAATAAATGGTAGAATGTTCTGGAGATCAGATTTTACCTCACAAATCCATCTCACACACACAAACATACACAGTACATAACTGTCAGGGTATATAGGGCTCCTGGCAATTTCCCCATAAACAAAAAATTAGGTCATAGATTTGCTTCCTGGGCACCATTGGAACAAAACTAACAAACACACTAACACATTTTCTAGTAAAATAAATAAAAATACACTTTTTAAAATAAAGTTGTATTATTAAGTAATATAAGCTTATTTAAAACATATTTTTAGTCTCCGGAGCACCCCTTTAACCAGTTTCTATGATGTTTCATGTGCTCCTCCTCATTCTGTGACTTTGACCACTCGGCAGTGTCCTGGAATGGTCTACATGCTAAAATTACTCCAAGGTTGAATTAAGAATTGATCTTAGAAGTGAAAAATATGCAATAGTGCTAGTACTGCCTCTCTAGGCTAAGATAAGTCAATAGGTCAATAGCAATGACATTAAGAAGTACATTTTTCAAAAATTAGATTCCTTTAAGAGTGTTAAGGCAGAAACCACTTATTGATGACCAGTAATGACTAATGATGAGTATGGATGAGTCAAGAATAGAATAGATGATTCTACAGAAATAGAAACAGTCCCATGAGATGTTATTAGTGGTGGGGGGGGGATCGGGGACGCTTTGCTGCCTCAGGATCTGGATAATATGTCGATCATTATTAAGGGAACTTTGATTAGTTTACTGAACCAAGAAAAGTTTTTGAATCTCATTTGTGATATCATGACCGACATAAAATCTTGCCAAACGATACACCATGCGGGAGGAGGAGACACCAGGGACGACTAGTGGAGACCATGTGCGACCGGGGACAGAAGCATGGCCGCAGCCTTGAGGGACACCTGTTACAGGACGTCCCTTCCTATCCACTAGGTGAGGAGGGGCAAGGGGAGAGGATAACACCACAGGCAGACTTGTGTGGGCAGGTGAGGGGCTAAGGAAAGGTGGACATGCACCCTAATCCTGGAAACCTAACCTCTTGTGTCCTAGGCAGAGTCTACATCCTGATAAGGACAGCCCCACACTGGACCCTATCCCTGTTCCGCCTACACAGACCCTTAATAGGGAGACTAGCTATCTCACTCAAACCCTTTGCTTCCTAGTAATGGTGTCATGAATGTGCCTGTGTTGAACTCTGTGCGCCCCTTAGCTCGTGCTGCGCTGATATGGCGCCGAGATGGCGCTGATATTCTGTGTTTTTGTATGTTTGTGCAGTGTCCTGAACCTTGTCTGAACACTGGCTTATTTCCTCTGTTTTTGTTCAGCCACACCCGCTTTGCATGAGATACTCCTGGCACTCAGGAGTTAACTCTGATGCTGGTTAGCTAGTCTGACAGACTGTTCTCCCTGCCAGTCAGGTTGCTCTTGCCCCAGGTGTTCTGAGGAGATTAGGGTTCTGGTCCAATCAGCTCCTGCACTGGACCTCTGGTCTCCTATATAGTGTCTGCCAGCTTGCCTCTCACTGCCGGATATTGAGCTTGTCTCTGCCTGGTTCTGTTTCTGCTACGCTTGCTATATTTATTCTGACCCTTTTGCCTGTATTTGTGACCATCCCTGCTAGCTGCCTGCCCCTGACCATACTGCCTGTTTATTGACCTTGCTTTTTGGATTGTGATTTTGTACTGTGCTGCCCGTTGGTTGTGACCCGGACTGTGGACTACTCTTTATTATGTTTTGTCTGTCTGTCTGACTTGTCTTTGTGTCGCACCAAGCCAGTACAGGGACCGCCGCCAAGTTGCCCGTCGCCATCTTAGGGCGGATTGCGGCAAGCAGGTAGGGACAGTGGGTGGGGTTCAGCGTCAGGGCTCACTGTCTTGTATTGTCCTGCTGTTCGGCTCCTGACAGAATATCCGGCCCAATATACTTTATTAATATATACTGCCCCCTCTGGTGCCATGGCTACTGTGGAAGATCTTGCTACCCGGGTGGAGGGGGTGTCAGGCCTGGTGGTCAAACTGGCCAACCAGATAACCCAGTTAATGGATTTAAACCTGGTGGCTAAGATGGAGGCGTTGTCTTGCCTGGTTGATGATCTTGCTAAACAGGTCCAAATTTTGTCTGCCAACCAGAATAATGTTGTGGTAGCGCCCCCAGTGGTGGAAAATCCTAGAAAACCGGTCATGTTGCTTCCTGATAGATTTTCTGGTGATATGGAGAAGTTTGAGTCCTTTAGGGGTGTTTGCATGTTGTTTTTTCGGATCAATCACTTCCCTTCTGAGCAGGAGAAGGTTGGTATTGTGGTCTCACTACTTCAGGGAGATCCTCAGGGTTGGGCTCTCAAAATCCCTCCTGAGGCGGAGGAATGGAGTAGCTTGGAGAAATTTTTTTTGTCCCTGGGTACTATATATGCTCAACCAGATCACATGGCATTGGCAGAGAATAATCTACTCTCTCTGCGTCAGGGTAAACGACCAGCAGAGGAATATTGTTCTGAATTTAGAAAATTTTGTGTGGTGACTACTTGGTGTGAACCGGCTTTAAAGGCTTTCTTTAAGCAAGGATTGGCAGAGGGCATTAAGGATGCCTGGGTAGGTCACCCAGATCCACCAACCCTTAAAGAGACCATGGCTTTGGCCATTTCTATTGACCGCAGACTCCGTGACAGGAAGAGGGCGAAAGCAAACTCTGACCTCTTCCAATCTTCCACTTCTCCTGTTGAAAAACCTTTCCTCCCCCCTGTTGTCTCAGAGGAGGAACCTATGCAGCTGGGAGTATTGAACGTCAGGACAAGACAAGAGTTTCGGAGACATAATGGCCTGTGCTTTTACTGCGGGAACAGTGGTCACTACATCAGCCATTGCCCCATACGTCCCCGGCGATCAGAACATCATCATCAGCGTCCAGGTGACTCCCAGGAAGGTCATCTGGGCGCATAGGTAACCATTGGTTAAATTGGCATCAATTGTTCCTCTGATAAACCTGCCATACCTGTGCCCAGGGGCTGGCTGGCAAATTTTAGCCCGGGGGGCAAGCACACAGCACTGGCCCATAAGTAGCAGGCTGGCGGCCCATCCTTTAAGGACCACTCTGGCCCTTACCTATAACATCTTCGTCATTTGTGACCAAATATCCTACTGTGCCCTGTGAAGGGATCAGAAGTCACTTTCCTGTATAAGTCTATGGGGCGGCTCAGCGATGACACGGAACGTACCCATAGACAGATGCAAGGAATGCTGGGTGACCTCTATCGTACTGAGTATATGATGCTGGAAAGCTGGTTGACCTTCATCAAACTGAGTATAAGATGCTGTGAAAGCTGGGTGATCTCCATCATGCTGAGTATAAGATGCTGGAAAGCTGGATGACCTCCATCCTACTGACTATAAGATGCTGGGAAAGCTGGGTGACCTCCATCATACTGAGTATAGGATGGTGAGAAAGCTGGGTGACCTCCATCCTACTGACTATAAGATGCTGGGAAAGCTGGGTGACCTCCATCATACGCAGTATAAGATGGTGGAAAAGCTGGGTGACCTCCATCCTACTGACTATAAGATGCTGGGAAAGCTGGGTGACCTCTATCATACTGAGTATAAGATGGTGGAAAAGCTGGGTGACCTCCATTATACTGACTACAAATACAAGATGCTGGGAAAGCTGGGGTTTCTGTATTTTTTTTTACAATAGTTTATATCACTGCTGTGGTCCTGTGGGTATGGGCATTCCTCTTTTTAGAACACCCCCCTCGTGTGTGCACCCCCCATTAGTAAAAATAATAATAAACAAAACAACAAACACACATACTTATATGTATCCTCTATGTACTCCTGTATATATGTATCCTCTATGTACTCCTGTATATGTCTCCTCCTGTATATATGTCCCCTCTATGTACTGCTGTGTATGTCTACTCCTGTATATATGTATTCTCTATGTACTGCTGTGTAGGTCTACTCCTGTATATATGTATCCTCTATGTACTGCTGTATATATGTATCCTCTATGTACTGCTGTGTAGGTCTCCTCCTGTGTGTGCGTATATACATATATATATACACTCACCGGCCACTTTATTAGGTACACCATGCTAGTAACGGGTTGGACCCCCTTTTGCCTTCAGAACTGCCTCAATTCTTGGTGGCATAGATACAACAAGGTGCTGGAAGCTTCCTCAGAGATTTTGGTCCATATTGACATGATGGCATCACACAGTTGCCGCAGATTTGTCGGCTGCACATCCATGATGCGAATCTCCCGTTCCACCACATCCCAAAGATGCTCTATTGGATTGAGATCTGGTGACTGTGGAGGCCATTGGAGTACAGTGAACTCATTGTCATGTTCAAGAAACCAGTCTGAGATGATTCTAGCTTTATGACATGGCGCATTATCCTGCTGAAAGTAGCTATCAGATGTTGGGTACGTTGTGGTCATAAAGGGATAGACATGGTCAGCAACAATACTCAGGTAGGCTGTGGCGTTGCAACGATGCTCAATTGGTACCAAGGGGCCCAAAGAGTGCCAAGAAAATATTCCCCACACCATGACACCACCACCACCAGCCTGAACCGTTGATACAAGGCAGGATGGATCCATGCTTTCATGTTGTTGACGCCAAATTCTGACCCTACCATCCGAATGTCGCAGCAGAAATCGAGACTCATCAGACCAGGCAACGTTTTTCCAATCTTCCACTGTCCAATTTCGATGAGCTTGTGCAAATTGTAGCCTCAGTTTCCTGTTCTTAGCTGAGCGGAGTGGCACCCGGTGTGGTCTTCTGCTGCTGTAGCCCATCTGCCTCAAAGTTGGAGGTACTGTGCGTTCGGAGATGCTCTTCTGCCTACCTTGGTTGTAACGGTTGGCTATTTGAGTCACTGTTGCCTTTCTATCAGCTCGAACCAGTCTGCCCATTCTCCTCTGACCTCTGGCATCAACAAGGCATTTCCACCCACAAAACTGACGCTCACTGGATGTTTTTTCTTTTTCGGACCATTCTCTGTAAACCCTAGAGATGGTTGTGCGTGAAAATCCCAGTAGATCAGCAGTTTCTGAAATACTCAGACCAGCCCTTCTGGCATCAACAACCATGCCACGTTCAAAGGCCTCAAATCACCTTTCTTCCCCATACTGATGCTCGGTTTGAACTGCAGGAGATTGTCTTGACCATGTCTACATGCCTAAATGCACTGAGTTGCCGCCATGTGATTGGCTGATTAGAAATTAAGTGGTAACGTGCAGTTGGACAGGTGTACCTAATAAAGTGGCCGGTGAGTGTATATTCACAAGGGAATATGCAATGCAGGAAAATTTGGATCAGTGTAACTATATATATATATATATATATATATATATATACACACACACAGGAGGAGACCTACACAGCAGTACATAGAGGATGCATATATACAGGAATACATAGAGGAGACATATATACAGCAGTACATAGAGGAGACATATTTACAGCAGTACAGAGGAGACATATATACAGCAGTACATAGAGGATGCATATATACAGGAGTACATAGAGGATATATGATGTATCCTCTATGTACTCCTGTATATATGTATCATCTATATACTTCTGTATATAAGTCTCCTCTATGTACTACTGTATATACTGTATGTATCATCTATATACTTCTGTATATATGTCTTCTCTATGTACTCCTGTATATATGCATACCCCCCCAACTTTTGCTGGGGGGAAAGAGGGACATAGCCACGCCCATAACTGCGCTCTATGACCCCAAAGCCACATCATCTATTACCATTATATAAGTAACAAATATTATCACCACTCCTTCACCACATAGTTACTTATACCACCATACCACTGGTGCCTCCATCTAGGTAGGGTGTAGTAGTGGAGGTATAGTGAATAAGGGGTGTAGTAGTACAGGTAAAGATGAGGGGTGAGGTAGTACAGGTATAGATATGGGGGGTATTAGTAATACAGATGAGGGGCATTAGTAGTAGTAGTACAGGTAAAGATGAGGGGTATGGTAGTACAGGTATAAATGAGGGGTGTATTAGTAGTACAGATGAGGGGGATTAGTAGTACAGGTACAGATGTGGGCTGTAGTAGTACAGGTAAAGATGAGGGGTGTAGTAGTAATACGGGTATAGCTGAGGGGTCACTGGGGGAAACTGGGGCAGCTGGGGGTGACTGGGAGAGCTGGGGGTGTACGGGGCAAACTGGGGGAGCTGGGGGTGACTGGGAGAGCTGGGGGTGTATGGGGAAAACTGGGGGAGCTGGGGGTGACTGGGAGAGCTGGGGGTGTACGGGGCAAACTGGGGGAGCTGGGGGTGACTGGGAGAGCTGGGGGTGTATGGGGCAAACTGGGGGAGCTGGGGGTGTACGGGGCAAACTGGGGGAGCTGGGGGTGACTGGGAGAGCTGGGGGTGTATGGGGCAAACTGGGGGAGCTGGGGGTGACTGGGAGAGCTGGGGGTGTACAGGGCAAACTGGGGGAGCTGGGGGTGACTGGGAGAGCTGGGGGTGTACAGGGCAAACTGGGGGAGCTGAGGGTGACTGGGAGAGCTGGGGGTGTATGGGGCAAACTGGGGTTGACTGAAGGGGGACTGGGGACAGTTGGAGTTGACTGAAGGGGGACTGGGGCAGACTGGGGATGACGGAGGGGAAATGGGAAAGACTGGGGGTGACTGAGGGGGACTGGGGCAGACTGGGGCAGACTGGGGGGGACTGGGGGGGACTGGGGCAGACTGGGGGTGATTGAGGGGCACTGAGGCAGACTGGGGGTGACTCTAGGGGGACTGGGGCAGCTGGAGGTGATTGGGGCAGGAGTGCACATAGCCCTCCTCCTCTTCCTCTCACCCTGGCACACAAGTTCCCCTCCCGGCAGGTCCCCAGTCTTTGAAGGAGGCCGCAGGGACTGTAGTGGTGATATCACCACTACAGTCCCTGCGGCCTGCTCCAGAGACCGGGGACCTGCACGTGTGGCCAGGAGGGGAGCAGGATGTGATTATTTATAGCTCAGGCAGGTCAGTCGCAGCTCTGTTAGGCGGACTGCCCGACCGCCCTGCACCTCACCTCCGGCCCGACACTCCACGCACCGCCATAAGCCCGCCATGCACCTCACCTGTGCGCCGCCCGCTTGACCTGCACCTCTTGCCCGGCCGCCAACCCGACAATCCATGCTGCTCCGCCTGCAATGATTTTTTGTGAAAATTTAATGTAAGATTTTTACAAAAATCTAATCGATTCTAACCTTCTGGGCGAATTAATTTGTTTACTCACCCAGCCCTAATTCCTCTGTATGTCTCCTCTTGTATATATGTATCCTCCATGTACCCCTGTATATATGTCTCCTCCTGTATATATGTATCCTCTATATACTCCTCTGTATGTCTCCTCCTGTATATATGTATCCTCCTGTGTAGGTCTCCTGTATATATGTATCCTCCTGTGTAGGTCTCCTGTGTGTAAGTATCCTATATGTCAGGGATAGGGAACCTTGGCTCTTCAGCTGTTGCAAAACTACAACTCCCATCATGCATGGACAGCCTATGGCTGCCCAGGTATGATGGGAGTAGTAGTTCTGCAACAGCTGGAGGGCCTTGGTTCCCTCCCCCTGCCCTATGTCCTGCTGTGTAGATGTCCTGCTGTGTAGGTACCTGGCTTCCTGCAGACACCATCTTCTCGGTCTTCAGGCTCTTCTAGCCCAGACACAGGAGAACCAGCTGGGAGGAGAGAGCGGCCTCTGGTGGCCGGAGGAAGATACTGCGTACAGCAGTTTGCTTTTTACCATAAGCCTCATAGGCTTATAGAAAGCATAATGGCCATAAAGGAGGCGGGGCTTACCGTCATGGGGGCGGGGCTTCAGCGGCCGCTTCCAGCACAGACCGGATCCACAGCACAGCCACAGGTAAATATGACTGAAGAGGGCCGGGGCTGTAAGCAGGGGAAGCACTGAGGACTCCAGCCAGCTGTCAGCAGCCAGGCGGCCCTGACAACTGGGGGAAGAGCGGCCCGGGGGGCATGTGCCCCCCTGCCCCCCGGCCCAGCCCGCCCCTGCCTGTGCCTGATGTAAATGTCAATTGTGGTGATGATAACTCGGTCTGTAACTCATCTGTCTGTAACCCAGAGTCCTCCACTGATGAGTGGGAGACTGATAATGACATTGATAGTGACATTGAAACCTGTGTGGTGAAAGGTCATTTTCCGCCTAAACCTGATTTATCAATTGAGGGTCCGGAGGCCCCTCGTAAAAGGGGGGGTACTGTCATGAATGTGCCTGTGCCGAACTCTGTGCGCCCCTCAGCTCGTGCTGCACGGCTGAGATGGCGCTGATATTCTGTGTTTTTGTATGTTTGTGCAGTGTCCTGAACCTTGTCTGAACACTGGCCTATTTCCTCTGTTTTTGTTCAGCCACACCCGCTTTGCATGAGATACTCCTGGCACTCAGGAGTTAACTCTGATGCTGGTTAGCTGGTCTGACAGACTGTTCTCCCTGCCAGTCAGGTTGCTCTTGCCCCAGGTGTTCTGAGGAGATTAGGGGTCTGGTCCAATCAGCTTCTGCACTGGACCTCTGGTCTCCTATATAGTGTCTGCCAGCCTGCCTCTCACTGCCGGATATTGAGCTTGTCTCTGCCTGGTTCTGTTTCTGCTACTTTTGCTATATTTATTCTGACCCTTTTGCCTGTATTTGTGACCATCCCTGCTAGCTGCCTGCCCCTGACCATACTGCCTGTTTATTGACCTTGCTTTTTTGGATTGTGATTTTGTATACGATGAGGAGTCTGTTAGGCCTTATGCACACGTTCATTGTTTTTCCCGATCTACATAAATGTCCGCTTTTTTTATTCCATGATCCATATCTACATGCATTCGTATCCACTAGAGATGAGCAAACCATTTCGGCAGGTATGGGATCCGGGTCGGATCTTCCAAAAAGTCAGAGTCCGATCGGATTCGGATTTTTGGAAGTCTGCTACGATTTTTTTTTTTTTTCTTGCTTTCTAAAATGGCAACCGCCATTTTAGAAAGCAGGAAGTGTTCCGGGCGGGAAAAGCTCTTTCCCATGATGCCCGGAACACATCCAATCAGCAGGGATGTTGCACTAGCCCACCCCCTGTGACGCCGGTACAGCTTTAAGAGGAGCGGTCACATGACCGCATGAGGCAGTGTGCTGAGAGATAGGAAGGAGACTGTTACTAGTGCTAACAGCTCGTCATCGACAAAACCCTGTTAATCGTCGTGCTGCTGTTCTGAGAAGATATTCAACAAACGCAAAGCCAAAACGATTATTAGGAAAGCGGAGAGGAGAAACATATAGTGATTGAGAAAGAAAAATAGAGAGGGAGGTAGATAGATAGATAGATAGATAGATTAGGCATAGGAGAGCAAAGGGTGCACAGAACAAAAACGCCAGAAAGAAAATAGAAACTAGAAAAGAGTTTTCTCAACCTTAGTGTCAAATATACCTCTAGTGCATGTCTGTATAATAGTAAAAAAAATGATGTTATACAGATATCCAAGTACTATAGTGGCACCCTTGCGAGAGTGTATATGACATACCTGGTTTCCTGAGACACAAATATATACCTCGTGCATGTCTGTATAATAGTAAAAAAAATGATGTTACTGACATGTAGAGCCCTAAGTTCAACCAAATACACTACCCCCGTATCATATAGATGCTTTAAACTATGAAATCCGAAGAAATCCGGTCGGAACGAACTTTAAAAAAAAAATCCAGAAGTCCAGTCGGAACGAACTTTTGAGAAGTTCGCTCATCTCTAGTATCCACGTCCACATCCACATAAAATGTTCAACTACTAGAAAAAAAAATTGACTAGTTTGCTTTGATTTGATCTGCATTTTTCACAGATCTGTGGAGTCCATGAAAAACCCCGATCCCGTAGACTTCTTTTGGATAATCTGTGCCATGATCACATCCAAGTTTTGACAAGTCCTCATAGGATTTAATGGCCCCTAAAATTGTCCGTGGTGGTGGATCCGCGTACACGGACAATTTCACGGAACATGTGAATGCAGCCTGAGGCTGGGTTCACACTACGTATATTTCAGTCAGTATTGTGGTCCTCATATTGCAACCAAAACCAGGAGTGGCTTAAAAACACAGAAAGGATCTGTTCACACAATGGTGAAATTGAGTGGATGGCCGCCATATAACAGTAAATAACTGCCATTATTTCAATATAACAGCCGTTGTTTTAAAATAACAGCAAATATTTGCCATTAAATGGCGGCCATCCACTCAATTTCAACATTGTGTGAACAGATCCTTTCTGTGTTTTTAATCCACTCCTGGTTTTGGTTGCAATGAGGACCACAATACTGACTGAAATATATGTAGTGTGAACCCAGCCTTAGTGTTAAAGGATACAATACCATATATTACTCATAGATAGTAAATAGTAATATACAACACTGCAAATCAATTAAAAGGGACGAGTGGTCATGTAGATGAAATGTTCTATGATATAGAAAAGTACAGGACCTCTTATCTTGTGCAACCAACAAACACATCCAGACTAAGTAGTGCAGCCAAAAATGATACAGGCTTATGTCCTGGATCATATAGATAACATGAGTCCAACAGGATCTATAACACAAAACTTTACAAGCTGTTACAATAGATACTTATATATTGAGAGATACTTATCATCTTTTCATGCTGGAAAAGAAGGTGGTCTCGACGTGTTTCTATCTCCCCATATCAGCAGGGGACCAGGTGCCAGGCCAGAGATAACATGCCACTGTAGAAAGAAAGGAAAGTAAATCTACTGTACATATGAATGGCTGGGAGGAAAAAAAGATGTTTCCTGTTGGCCTATAGACTAACATTGTAATCATCAGACATGAGCCGCTCATTCACACAAAATTACCAATGTGCCTAAATTCCAGTGTTTCTGCACAGAAAAGTATGCCACAATGTGAGGAGTCATTTGTAAACTTGATATCAGATTACAGGGAGCGCTTGGTTGCGATGATTTCTTCTTCCACAATAAACATTCATGATATTTCAATTTGACACGCCACAAATCTACAAAGAGCGGAAAGTTGGCCTTGTATGTGTGGTCGCTCTCCTTTCCATTCAAATCTATGCCCAATCTAAGAGCTTAGCTGTTTCAGTATCTCCAACCCAGCTCAATGAAAAGTGACCATATGCGCCAACTAGCTGACAGTCCTGTTCACAAGTCTGGGGGGCATCAAATATGTAGCATAAAGTATTTCTAACCTGACTAATCCTGGCTTCCTGGCTCATCTATAGAATCTCCCTCACTACACAATGTTCTTGCACTTAAAGAGATACTCTGCAGATTTTTTTTTTTTTTCTTCCAAGTTGCCTGTAGTTCTTTCCAGTGTAAGGCTATGTTCACACAACGTATGTTTTGCATTAATCACGGTCGTTGTTACAATTTTCAACAATGGCTGTGATTTATACAAAACATATGTTGTATTGGAATGAATGGAAACCCTGTCTGGAGCTTATACACATGGGGGGGAGATTTATCAATTATAGTGTAAAGTGAAATTAGCTCAGTTGCCCCTAGAAACTAATCAGATTCCACTTTTCATTCCTCACAGACTCTTTAGAAAATGAAAGGTGGAATCTGATTGGTTGCTAGGGGCAACTGAGCCAGTTTTACTTTACACCATGTTTGATAAATCTCCCCCATAGTATTTGCTCCAGCCGGGAGTCCATCCGGCCACACAAAACATGTCCGTTCACACAATGGAGCGTGCGTGGAGTCCGTATCTGAGTGCTCAGACCTGTACCGAATGTGAGAACGAGAGAGAGAGGCCTGTGTTGCAGTGCGGCCTGCTCACCCCTCTGTATCAGAAAAAAGAGCCGGGCTCCATAGACTCGCATTAGGAGCCTGACTCTTCAGTAACAGGGAACTGGGAGAGGACCGAGCTTAGCACAGTATTCCCCTGGCTTGTTCTTCTGATTAGTATGGTTCTAAACAATCAGACCCAGTCTGATCAAAACTTTTGATGTCTCTGACATGTCAGAAGTTTTTTGTATTGACAGGTACACGTTAAGGTTTTTTCACCTACGAAGTGCTATTCGACCAATTCACTATCATTACTGCAGGTAAAGGCCAAGATCTGTACATTCTTGGATTTTGATTTCCTTTGCCAAAAAACTTGTGTTACAAACCAATAAAAATGATTAGAATTTATTTTGGAACAAAACCGAAACTCACAGTAATAAGATGCATTCAGGGGCTACAATCAGCATGAGAGCCATGGTACACTGCTGACACCTGCTGGTAACAAGCCATGATGGTCTACTTTAAGGTATTTTATGGTTTTAGGATAGTAAAAAGTGATGGTAATATTAACAGTAAGGCCCCCTTCACACGCCCGGAAACTCCTTCTAGGATTTCTTATCAGCAAATCTTGACGGATTCCGGACCCATAGGCTTACGTTAGTTATGGACACCCTTTAGGCTTTTTCCTGAAGGGTGTCTCTTCCAGAAATTTTTTTTATATCCTGTCCCATTTTCGGAGCCATGTTGGAACATGTGTACCTGTAGGGTACATGTGATGTATGTCGGCATACTAGACTATATTGAAAACACTTTTTTTTCTCCTCATAATTCCTGATGGTTTCCTGAAGGTAAAAACTGAATGTCAGGATGTGTGAAGAGGAACTAAGTTCTACAACTTTCTAATACACTTAACATCCGTTTGAAGATGGTGAAGGGTCCTGTGGAACTGCAGAGATCCTCCTGTGGAAATGAGTAGCTAGGCCTTAAAGCGTAACTGTCATGTTTTTTTTTATTGCAGAAATCAGTAGTATAAGCGATTTTAAGAAACTCTGTAATAGGTTTTATTAGCCAAAAAAGCCTCCTTTTTTTACTCAAGAAGCAATCTCCCAGCCTCCCCCCCGACTTCTTATCTGAGCATTATCAGGCAAACACGTCTTCATTACAGAGAAGCCAGTGAAGACGGGTTCTGCTCTCTCCATTCTATCCTTATGGAGGTGGGAGGGGCCAAGGGAGATGAGGGAGCAGGAAGAGGTGACATGAAGGTCAGCTGTTTGTAGACTGTCTGGGGACCTAAACCGCAGGATTCTGGGGTCAGAAAGGTCAGTGCTTATCTATGAACTTAATGAGAGAAGATTTCACGGTGTTGTGCTTTGCAGAAATCCTCCGTGCTCAATCACTCCTAACAGCCCCTCCCCTCTCCATAGCCACATAATGGACACAGAAATCCTGCTTCATCTGAAGGGAGGGGGGAGGCTGGGAGATTGCTTTTTCAGTCCAGAAGAAAACTCTTTTAGTACATAAAACTTATTACAGAGTTTCTTAAAATCGCTTGAACTGTTGATCTTTAATGTTTTCAGAAAATGACCCTGAAATGACAGTTACACTTTAACTCCTCTCCCTGCTGCCAGAGGACTGAGTGTGAGTAAGGCTATGGCGCCCTCGTACTCCGATGTTCAGGCAGCCCAGGATCCTGTGTGCACAGACATTATGCAAAGTGGTGAGTACTCCCCAAAGTCTCATTTGGATATCTCCCGCTGCTACCATGCACGTGTCACCACCATCTTGCCTACACTGGTCAGGCTCGGACTGACCCACAGGGGAACAGGGGAATTCCCCGGTGGGCCCTGCCCCTTGGTGGGCCCCTGAGTAGGAGGTGTGCCTCCCTGTCTAGCAGCTCCAGGATGACATATTCAGCACATACCTTTCACCCAGTCACTCATTGCCTCTATGGAGTAGCCTGGGGTTTCATAATATTATATAATAGCAGGGAGTGACTAGGGTGACAGACAGCAGCATGTAGCATGCAGATTTAGCGCAGCCCCTCTCCTCTCCCTTGGCACCCTCCACCACCTCCTCCTCTCAGGCTACCCCCATCTGCTATATATGCTGCTGCTGGCAGTTGGGACACCGGAGGAGAGGAGGGAGAGGAGCTGCAGCCTGCACAGTGGAGCTGCAAGTCTGACAGCATGTGAGCTGTACCTGATGCTTTCCTGTAACAGAGGTAAATATGTGTGTGGACATGAAGTATGTATGTTATGTGAGTCTGTGTGCATGCTGCATGTGTGTATTATATATACATATATGTAATGTGCATTTGTTTAGATGTGTGTATAGTGCGCGTACTATGTATACATATAGGTAATGTGCATTTCTTTATCTGTGTATGAGGTGTGTATGTATTGTGCATATTTGTATGTAATATGTATGTACACGTTTTGTGCTCACCCCTAAAACTCCCCATCCCAAACCTAAACCAGCAGGTGTCAATTAAGCAGGGAGGGAGGAGAGGGGAGACTTTCCAGATTTTAGCTATTAGGTTGGAGAAGCCTCTTTGCCTCTTTGTACCAGAGAATAAAAACATTTTCTATGCTATAGAAGCACAGACAAATATATTTAAGGAAAACTTTACACTATGTGATGGCTGACTCCCCGCCCGGCTGCCGCTCTCCGATCACACATAGCGGACTTCTCCTCAACCCCTTTTGTACAGTCAGTGTGGTTTCTCCAGTGATCAACTAATCGGGTGATCACCGATTTCTTATGAAAGCCTGGGAAATGTAGTTTTACATGCCAGCCATACTGCTTGTCTGTACTCTCCAGGTAGGGATCCCCTCGTTCCCTATTCATCTCAACAGCTTTATTTATAATACTCTTCGGCAGCCCGAATTACATCAGATTGTCAGCAGTCTCCTTCATGTTAACAAATCTGCTGTATATAACCATATACTGGTGGATTCTAAACTGAGTGACCGGAAATGCTGGGAATTGTAGTGTATAGATTTGTCTGTGAACCACAAGTGTCCCTCCAAAAAGTTGGGAGGTATGGAGGAAGGGCTGACTGCAAAGCATTATGGGTAGGTTTGATGTCATGTGTTTTGAGTCATCATCATCATAAAGCTGCTCCATTGCTGAAAAGTTTATCAACCTGCCAGAGATTAGCCTATAGCAACCAATCACAGCTCACTTTTCATATCTTAACAAGCTCTTATTAAATTAAAGCAGAGCTCTGATTGGTTGCTATGGGCAGGTTAGACTGTCTAAGTTGCGCATGGCAACCAATCCCAGTTCAGCTTTTATTTTACCAAAGTAATTTGAGAAAGGAAAGCTGAGCAGTGATTGGTTGCTATGGGCCATATGAAACCATATTATTTAGTGCTCTCAGTGTGGCCTAACCATAAGCTGTTTGCTTGGTTACAAGTGTGTTTAGTGACCTCTGCAGTAAAGCTCATCGCCAGTAATTAATGGGTTAATGCTTCAGATGTGTTTACCTGCAGTTACCATAGTAACCGTGCACTGTGATGACAAGCGCTTATGTCATAAAGAAGGTTCCATAAAGCAATGCACCGCGCCCTGATCAGTGCCATCTTGGATGTGCCAGAGGACCTTGAGCTTGTATACTTTACTGCCCCCTACCCCTTGATGGAATTTGGAGGTTCTAGCAGGGGAAAAGGGGTGGTCTGCTTTAGACTACCCCTTCATCGAGTCTCCACCTTCTTGAGAAGTGGACCTGGATCTGTGAGGGAGAAGAGCTACAGCCGCCTAGCCATCAATAAGGTGACATTGCAGACAGATTTCTCTCACATCCAGATTACATTTATAGTATGGTAGTACCCTCTAAGCCCAGGGGAGGGGCATCTCTCCAGCCATGGCTCCCTCGAGGTTTCCCCCACAGGGGTTTTTTCCTCGCCTGAATGCTGGATGGTGACTCTTTGTGAGTCGGGGGTCTGCCATTTTCGGTGTCATGTAATTTTAAATAAAATTGGGACCCATTGACACCTGATTTCATTGTGTTGTGTCTTTATTTTGCGTTCTTTGGTGTAATTTATTATGCTTGGGAGTTGGGGATCCATGACATATTGCAGAGTCATAAAGCTGGTCATCTGCCTGCTACACAGATCTATCACCTGCACAATGAGGGCAAGTAGGATGGAGCAGTGGATAGTAGAACTCTTGAAGAAAAAACATGCATCGCAAGGTTTATACCTATATCTGCAAGGTTTGTCAAAAGTTTTTTTTCAAGTGACAGGGTCACAGCAATCATAGCATATCATAGCAACATGGACACCACTATAAATATACATCATATATACACAACCCCGTGGCTCTTGTGTGTGTAGGCATTATCAGGGACAAGGCAAAGTATTGCACCCCCACACACATACATCCAGGTGTGGCCTAGGTACCTACCCCCCCTCCCTAAAATCCACAGGATAGGCGACATCAAGCTGATTGGTAGGGCTACCAGTGGTCACGAAACTGTGGGGAACATGTTGCCCTCAAATAAACAATGGGGACGGTGCTTCAATGATTCTCTATGGGTCTTGTTATCCCTTATCCTGTGAATAACTTTGGGAGAGGGGTATGTTCTCATGTACTATATGGCCGGATTCATACTAGGCATTTTTCAGAAATAAGGCATTTTTGCGGGTCAAAAACGCTGTGACCAGATGTTAGCTCATAGTCAGTGGAGAATGGCCAAAACGCAATTGGGACATTTTTCTGTTATGTTTGTTTTTGTTTTTTTTTGTGAAATCGTAGCAGGATATGTGTTTGGTGTTTTACAAATCAAGCAGGGACATCGACCCGGGCCAGGCAGATAAAAGAGGACTTCTTCAGAAGATGAAAGTGGAACCAACCAAAAATGTAAAATAAAAACGCACGTATGCCGCTGAATGTGATTAGGACACAAACATACGCGGCATGAAAATGTATTTAATAAAAAACAATTGCAAGCGCTATGGCCTTTTAAACATGAGAAGTAAAAAAAAATGAAAGCACAAAAATTGTCTCCGTCCTTAAGGGGTCAAGGAAGCGCTACAAGGGCACGGGGTCGAGTAAGTATACTTTCATTATTATGTTCCCAAACACCCCTGCCTGCCTGAGATTTGTTACTTTCATGGGACTTCTCCTGTTCCCAGAGTGACTGACAAGTTACTAGCAGTGAACTAGCATTGATGGTCAAATACACAATGCCGCGCAAACTCGCTATAGTAAAGTGAAGGTTTGGCGCTGGTTATATCTGGTATATGAAGGGTGGGCCCCTGGAATTAAATTCCCTGGTGGGCCCAAGGTACCCCAGTCCGACATCTGCACGTGTTGCTGGATGTTCTATGACCGCTGCTTCCCTCTGACCCCTGAATTAAAGGGGTAGTGCGGAGGTAAACAATTATTCACAGAATAACACACATTACAAAGTTATACAACTTTGTAATGTATGTTATGTCTGTGAATGGCCCCCTTCCCCGTGTCCCACCACCCCCACCCGTGTACCCGGAAGTGTGGTGCGCTATACATACCTGTCACGTGCCGACTCGTCTCCGATCTTCAGTCAGCGATGTCGTCTTTGGCCGAATCCCTCCGAGCGTCCTAAGTGCCGGCCGCCCTCTGCGCCGGCCGCCCTCTGAGCATAACTGATGACGCTGAAGAGGGCGGCCGGCACCCAGGACACTCGGAGGGATTCGGCCGGGCCGTCCGAAGAAGACATCGCAGACTGAAGATCGGAGACGAGTCGGCACGTGACAGGTATGTATAGCGCACCACACTTCCGGGTACAAGGGTGGGGGTGGTGGGACACGGGGAAGGGGGCCATTCACAGACATAACATACATAAAAAAGTTGTATAACTTTGTAATGTGTGTTATTCTGTGAATAATTGTTTACCGTCGCAGTACCCCTTTAACCCCTTTACAGACAGCCGCTATAGGCACCCGGCACTAGTACCAGCAGGTTTGCAGCCACCTGGGGAGTTGTGTGTGAAAGGAGAGTTAACTGATTAACCCATTCTTTACTGTTACAGTGTTCTTTATTAATCCAGAACACCTTACCTACCTTTTTTTGGGTTGTGGAACGAACCGTCTGCGGTTCAGTTACTTATTATAGGAATGTTTGCTGTGATATACGAGTGATTTAGATTACAAGCACATACTGTACCCAGAATGAATTATGCGCATAATCCAAGGTTTCCCTGTATATCAGTTTTAAATATCTGCTAGCAGTCACTTTATTTTTCTATCAAAGCCTGTCTTGATGATGGGAAGGACACACAGGTGCACAGCTCATTACATGAGAAGGGTTCTGACTGCTGACTGATAACAGCCGGAGCCCTATGCCAGCTCGTCCATCACATGACCTCAACAAGTCTTTATCCACTGGAATTAAACAGTACACTAAAAAACTGCTACAAGAGATGAGCGAACCTGGAGCATGCTCGAGTCGATCCGAACCTGAACATTCGGCATTTGATAAGCGGTGGCTGCTGAACTTGGATAAAGCCCTAAGGCTATGTGGAATACGTGGATATAGTCATTGGCTGTATCAATGTTTTCCAGACAAGAGCTTTATCCAAGTTCAGCAGCCCCAGCTAATCAAATGCTGAACATTCGGGTTCGAATCGACTCGAACCCGAACCCAGTTCGCTCATCTCTAACTGCTACCAATAATAAAAACCATAGGAAAGTAATACAAACACTATATAGGTTTGTGTTAAGCACCTGGCAACCATTATTTACCAAAATTGTAATACTAATAAGGACAGTTCACACTTCAGAATTCTGCTCGGATTTCACTTGAATACCCCGCCCGCGAACCCCGCGTTGAATCCCGCGCTGAATCCCGCCTGCTATGTCTTTCAATGGGAGGTCTTGCGCACCTCCGCTCTCCGCACTTTTCTGCTGAAAGAAAGATTCTTTGAGCGGATGGCTGAGGTGCGCAAGACCTCCCATTGAAAGACATAGCAGGCGGGATTTGGCACGGAGTCCGCGGGCGGGGGTTCCGAACAGATTCCGGAGTGTGAACGAGCCCTTACGTTAAGCCCTGCGAAGGAGGAATTAAAGGAATTACTCTGGAGGGAAAAAAATATATTTTCAAATCAACTGTTAGCAGAAAGTTTTACAGATTTGTAAATTACTTCTATAACAAAACTTAGAAAGTTATACAGATTTGTAAATTAATTATTTTCATAAAACTTAAGCCTTCCATTACTTATCAGCTGCTGCATGTCCTGGTGTATTTTCTCCATTCTGACTCTCTGCTACCACATAAGGAAACCTCTCCTGCTCTGGACAGTTCCTGACAAGGACAGAGGTGTCAGCAGAGAGTACTGTGTAAGAATGAAAAGAACACACCACTTCCTGCAGGACATACAGCGGCTGATAAGTATTGAAAGACTTGAGTTTTGTAAAAAGAATTAATTTACAAATCTGTACAACTTTCTGACACCTGTTTTATCCCCCTGGGATACCCTTTTAAGACCTATTTGTCACTTAGAAAAACTTTTGACAGGTTACAGGATTATGTCACAATTTGTGACTGGCTGGGGTTTCAGCGCTGCTCAGGTCAGCAGAATAAGTGGGGAGAGCGATTTACTTCCGAGCTGCAGGCCATGGAATAAATCGCACTACTACCACCCACTTCTTTCACATTCTGAAACAGATCTAGAGTATATCACACAATACAGCAATATGAATGCCACATATATATTTTATTGTGATTAAATCACATGGGGGTGAGATGTGTATACTATGAGAATAGCTTTGTCGCACTTTATCCTAGTCATATGTTCTTGTCTTTTTAGATTGATATTTAACAGAATAAGATGAACTAAAAAAAGGATTTGGCCCTAACTGATGAAAATGCATTGAAAAGTCTTTTTCTAACACAGAGGAACACAATGTAGCCCGCCCCCGCCAGCAATCCCATCATGACGGTAGCGCCCAGAATAGAAGGGGCTCGTTTTTTGGCCACGCGGAATGCAGTCGGCAACACGGCGGAGATTAAAATGTTATTGACGTTTCCGAGGACTTGGTTGAACGTCTTCCTCTGTAGGATCCTCTCATAGTACGCCTCCAAATTAGGACGTTTCCCATTCCCCCAGTTTCTTCTGGCAAACCCAAGAAACTTTAATCGGTGAAGGGTGACGGCTAGTGATACATCTGCCAGGCTGAAGAACTGTCCACACAGCCAAGACTCACTGCCCGAACCTTCTTCTGTACACAAGAGAGACATAACTAGTATTAACATACAGAGCAGTGTGTTTAGAACTATCTATTTACCTGCACATAGGAGCCAGGACTGTTCATCCCCTGACTCTCAGCTCCTGTACAGTATGTGATTGGCAATGCATATAATAAATAGTGATGCACATAGAACCATATGCATATTATCTATTCAGTCTCCTTCCTCTAGTTCTAAGCTGCTGCTTTCTGCTGAAGACACAAAATAATGTGTGTGAGCCTCTCTCTTTGTCTCCCCCTCCTCCCGCCTCCCTTCTGAGACAGCTTATGTAAAAAAGTCCCTATCTTGCAACTGGGAGGATTAATTACAGTGAGATCATCAGCAACTTGATTTCATATTAATCCTTCCAGAATTAAAAGAAGTTACAAAGTTGCAGCTGCTAGGGACTTGTTCAAATCAGCTGTCTCGGAAGGGAGGGGGAGTAGGGGTAGACAGAGAGCAAAGCTCACATACAGTTTTTTGTGTCTTCAGCAGAAAGAAGCTGCTAAGAAATGGGGGAAGGGGACTGAATAGATAATAACAAGTATGGAATGAATTGTTAGTCTCTCCACAGACAACAACATATGAAAAGTTATGTTTGAGTGGAATACTCCTTTAACATACTTCCCTGATACAATTGTTGGTTAGGGATCATGTAACTCATGACTACATTTGTACATAGAATACTGTGTTCATTGCCATTCACCAATTGAAGGGAATCTGGAGATTTTGCTACAGATCTGCAGCACATTCTGCAACACCCCTTCACTAGTTGATCCTGACTCTTCCATTAAAGTCAATGACTAGGCCCCAGAGGAACACAGGTAAAAATGTAGGCTTCCAATCTAAAGTTTGCATTTACAACAAATCTTTAAGGCAACGTTCACACAACGTATATTTTGAATTAATCACGGCCGTTGTTGTGACTAGCAACAAAGGGCGTGATTAATTCAAAATATGCATTGCTCTAAAATCAATGGATACACATAGTATACATCCCGTCAGGATCCCTAGCAGTCACAAGAAAAACTGACATGTCCGTTTTGTGAGGCTGCTAGTCATTGAATAGCGGCTGCACAGACCTGTCAGTTCACACAATGGAGAGTGTGGCTCCGTTCGCACTTCCCATTGTGTGCTATGGTGTATTGGGATGCAGGCACACACAGATCCCAATTCAGCACAAATGAAGATCATCCGGCCAGTCCTGCAGTACCGGCCAGGATGGACTTTACTGACACCGGCCGTTCTGTGACATGGCCAGGTCACAGAATGGCCGGTGTCATACGCTGTGTGAACCCAACCTAATAGTCTTCAAAGCTGAACAGATTCTTAAAAGGAGTAGTTTACTTATATTTAAAGGGGTACTCTGGTAAAAAAAAAAAATTCAAATCAACTGAAAAGTATACAGATTTGTAAACTACTTTTATTGAAAAATCTCAATCCTTCCAGTAATTATTAGCTGCTGTATGTCCTACAGGAAGTGGTGTATTCTTTCCAGTCTGACACAGTGCTCTCTACTGCCACCTCTGTCCATGTCAGGAACTGTCCAGAGCAGTAGCAAATCTCAATAGAAAACTTTTCCTACTCTGGACAGTTCCTGTCCCAGACAGATGTGGCAGCAGAGAGCACTGTGTCAGACTGGAAAGAATACAAGACATACATCAGCTGATAAGTATTGGAAGACTTCAGATTTTTAAGGAGGAGCAGGTGTAGTTTTACTAATCTGTATAACTTTCTGGCACTAGATAATTTAAGAACATTTTTTTTCATCAGCGTTTCCCTTTAATAATTCACAAAACACTCACATAGTATTAAATATTAGCATCCCCAACAGCAACCATATAACACTGCCAAAAAGTACCCTGCTGTTTGCATCGTTATAAGTAGTTATAAGTGGTTATTATTACCTGGTGTCTCTTCGCTTCGTCTTTGTAGTTCAGTTTCAACCTGATCCAGAACTTTTTCCAGCTCATCCAGTATTTTCTTCAAGTACTTTATATTATCATGCTCCATCAGTTTAGTCTATAAATACATCGACATACTGGAATTACACCAATCCAATACTTCACCCAACTCTTTCTGCAAATATTCTGATTAAATGCATATGGTTATACATAATGCATAATCTGCAGGCCTTAGGGTGCGTTCACACATAGAGGATCCACAGCAGATCTGCAGCAGATTTGATGGTGCTGACTGGATGCTGTGTTCAGTTATTTAGATCAAATCTGCTGCGGATCCACTGCGATATGGTACGTGTGAGCGAGTGTACTACTATAATTACTCAATTAAAGGATTTGGCCACTTTATAGTAAAACAGTTCAGCGTACAGTATTAGTAAGTGTACTCACTGTATATACTGACAGCAGCTCCCTGTGTACCCCATAGAGCGAATATCAGATGTATCTCCTCCAGGCTGTGCTGTCCTGCTCTGTGGTGATTTTGTCCATAAGATGGCTGACATGGAGGAGCATGTGACCTTGCCCCGCCCCCCAGTGTCCAACACTGACCCTGTATATACCTATGGAGGACACTGGGAGCGGGGCATGGTCATAGGCTCCTCCATGACGGCCATTTTATGGACAGACTCACCACAGAGCAGGACAGCACGGCATGAAGGAGGGGAGTCTGATATTAGCTCTATGAGGTACACAGGGAGCTGCTGTCAGTAAGTGCAGTGAGTACACTTACTAATACTGTACACTGACCTATTTTACTATAAAGTGGTCAACCCCATTGAGATTTCCAAATCTCAGCGCCGCACACACTGTAACTATGCTTTCCGTTCCTCTCATCACCGCCCAGTTCCTGAGATCTCTTCCAGTTTGTGCTTATGCTAATGTCCAGTTTGGTGCACTGGAGTGCTATTGAGGGTGGAGATATTGGTGCATTGGGGGTGCAGGGCCCGCCTCCAGTGCACCAAACCAGACATTTGGATAAATACAAATCGGAGGAGATCTCAGGAACCAGGTGGCGATGGGAGGAAAGGACAGCACTGTTACAATGTGTGCGGCTGCACCGATCGGCTGATATGGCAATCTTAATTGAGTAGTTATAGTAGTGAATTTGCTTTAAGATACACCCACACATTTGGAAACAATGAACAAAAAGTTGCTATAAACCAAAAGTCCAGCATCCAGCACAAATCTGATAGAAGCAACCCAATATGACGTCTTTCAAGATGGCCGCCATGGTCTGGACATAGCCAAAAAGATAGACCCCCTCACCCATTACTTGCTGTGGTATTCAAATATGTAATTTTCCCTTTTGTTTCTGAAATAAAAGGGTGTCCTGAGACATTGGACTCCTCATATACACATGTAAATAACATATATTTCCTAACACTTACTTTTAGCCGTTTTTGTTTTGCAATGTAGGCATCTTCAAGGTCAGGGTTTTCTTGGGCAAGTTTCTTGAGTTCGGACTCAGTACTACCAATCTGACCTGTAAATGATTAACATTAAGGTGAGATTCTACAATAAGGAACTTCAGGACAATCCAGTTGCTTTTTTAAAAAAAAAACTGAAATTGTTTCTATAAAACTATATTTGGGTTTTTTCTAATTCTTATGTTCTTATGCCGTGTCATTAAAGGGGTTGGCCACTTTATAATAAAATAGTTCAGCGTGCAGTATTAGTAGGTATACTCACAGCCCTTACCTACATCAGCTTCCTGTGTACTTCCCTGTGAGCTAAAATCAGACTCCCCTCCTCCAGACTGTGCTGTCCTTCTCTGTGGTGATTCTGTCCATAAGATGGCCGACATGGAGTGACATGTGACCATGCCCCATAATAGACAAATACAGACTCAGTGTTGGACACTAGGGGGAAGGGCATGGTCATATGCTCCTCCATGTCAGCCATCCTATGGACAGACTCGCCACAGAGCAGGACAGCACAGCCTGGAGGAGAGGAGCCTGATTTTAGTTCTATGAGGTACACAGGAGCTGATGTCAGTATATACAGTGAGTACCCTTACTTAGGCCGGGTTCACACTACGTTTAACACTGAGACCAGTCGGTGTTACTGAAGATCATCCTGGACGGTACTGCAGTACTGGCCAGATGGTCTTCACTTTTTGTGAATTCGGATGCTGGCGCACCCATGTGCGCCCACATTCAAATTCACAACTGCACACAATGGAGCATGCAGCCAGAGCCGCACGCTCCATTGTGTGAACTGATATGTCTTGTGCGCCCACTATTCAATGAATAGCCGATGCAGAAAACCAACATGTCAGTTTTTCGTGCGGCCGGATGGAATCCCGGCCGGAGCGTATACCATGTGTATACGCTCCGGCCAGGATTCCATTCATTCCAACACAACGTATATTTTGTATAAATCACGGCCGATGTTGCAAATTGCAACAATTACTGTGATTTATGCAAAACATAGCCTAATAACTCTATGCTGAACTATTTAACTATAAAGTGGACAACCCCCTTAGGGACACAGGGTTTCATCTGCAAAAAGTCGCACAGCCTAACATGGCCACCCAATTATCTGAATGACATGTGAGTGACATTTCCCAGCTTTGTTGTGCAGCTATATGACTAGCTGTGACATCGCCTTTATATATTAGCTGTTCCCTGTCGGTTACAGAAGCCTGACCTGTGTACATCAACTTCATTGAAACATGGGGTTATTATCCATCAGGACGAGCTGGCTCTTTGTTTAAATCATTAACATTGAATCTTTACTAGACGTCAGTATTAGAGATGAGCGCAGCATTAGAGATCGTTCGGCATTAGAATACCAGAGGCTGAAGAAGTTGGATGCAGCACTAGGGAGTTTGAGAAAACATGAATACAGCCATAGGCTTTTCTTCAGGAAAGACATGCCAGGGGTTGTAATCCACCATCACAGTAGTAGTGACATCATCATTGTGAAATGCTCAGCAGGCTCAGGTGACTATATATACTATACATACTGCGAATTCTCGATGTAGCATACGCTGGTATCATGGAATCCACCGTCAGCTCCGGGTGCAGGATACAGCCGTGTGTATATGCGTCCATAGGCAATGAGTCCAGCAGTTCCCGGTAGTGCTGCACCCTGATGTAGTAGACGCTTCCTTCATCTGGAACTAGTTTTGGTGTTTTCTCTGCAAATGTATTTGGATATTATTAGGATTATATAGAGACATTGGTAATGCCATGAGACTTTAAAAAGAACATATCACACACACAGGGGCCGAGTCTATCAGTCGTACTGGCAGAATAAAATGGAGTCTAGTTGGCCGCAATTTAAAAAATTGTCACGATCATCATACGCTCATAGAAAAGTAACTAAAACTCACTTCTAATGATGAAGAAGAAAAAATCTCAAGAAATGTTTAAATCAACTGGTGTCAGAAAGTTACACAGATTTATAAATTACATTTTAAAAAATTCAAGTCTTTCAGCATTTATCAGCTGCTGTATGCCCTACAGGAGGTGGAGTATTCTTTCCAGTCTGACACAGAGTAGAAGAGATTTTCTATGGTGCTCTGCTCTCACAGTGCTCTCTGCTGCCACCTCTGTCCATGTCAGGAATTGTCCAGAGCAGTGAGGTTTTCTATGGGGATTTAAACCACTTTCTGTAGAGTTTTAGGCAGCTAAAGTAAAAACTTTTTTTCTCTGACCCCTTTAGGTCCTCTTACACTTTATACTGCTGGTGGCAGCTCCAGCCATCAGTAAAAAGTATATGTGGTTCTCCTGCTTCTTAACCGACAGAAGATGTTGGTGGAGATAGGGTCGGGTGTAATGGAATTTCACTGCCCGACCCCTTTGTTCTCGGAAAAATAATCTGCCACCAGAGCTTTCAGGCAGAAATCACAGGAATGTTGTTCCTGTTCATATATAAGAGGAGGACAGGAGGGAATGATTTATTAATTCTCTCCTCAAAACTGAAGCCGAAGGAGTCGACTGAATTTGTGTATATGTATCTATGACAGATCTATGACAGCCCAGAAGACTTTGTTATGGCTTGCTTTGCCCTTTAGTATAAGTCTGTACACAACCATGATCCATAAGAATCTTGTTACCATCTGTAAATGTCTGCTCCAGGTAGTCAGTAATCTGCGTGGCATCACAGATGATGTTCTCTCCGTGCACCAGCACCGGCACTTCTCCGGAGGGGTTGAGCCGCATAAACCAGGGTTCATTGTGCTCGCTCAGCGGCAGGCTGACATCGTGCTCTTCACACTTCAGAGACTTCTCCGCTATGACAAGCCTTACCTAGTAAGGACAACAGAGAGATACATTAGGTGTAATACATGTAGAGTATACTGTAGGGAGGCTGTATTACTGATCTTACCCCACGCTCCACCTTACAACTACTCAGTAGCCGGGGTCCATGTGTATACAGAAGTACGGGGCAGCAAGCATACAAGTGTAGATGATCAGACTCCATTATATGTATGGCAATAGTAATGCAATGTCTCTTATACCCCTGTACACACAGGGCACGCTATGTCTTTCTCTGTTGGATCCTGTATTTCTTTATAGGAATCCATAAGGACATGAAGGTCCAGTCAGCACCCATCCGGGATTAGCTATATACGAGGATTCCTTGTAATGTGTTATACTGAGCTGTAGGAATAAAGTCACAGCCCCCCGACTGTCTTATCACACAATTGTGCCGCCGCATTGCTGGACTTCACTGCATCCAGACCAATACACCTGCTGCAGTGTTCTCCAGCCAGTGACTCTCCAGCTATGTCCCACACCACCACCTAGAGGATGGGGAGAGTACTGCGCACCCTGTATCCTCTCCTCCCCAGTTCATAAACCCTCAATAATGGGATCTTATCTAATGGAAGGTATTTTTAAGCTGAATTTTTAAGCCTTGCTGATGTATTGCTAGGTGTCTCCATGATTACATGGGCATATAATACAATGCGATCTGCCAGGGTCCTGCTAGCCACAGAATGAGGGGTATCTGGGGCATAAATACATATAAAGCCACAGCCCCCCAGTCCTGGAATCAGTGGGGTCTGATCATAGATGGAGCCCCCTTATTCCTATGTAATGTGCACAGCCCCCTGGTCCTTGCAGGTCACTGGGGCAGATAATAGGCAGAGGTAATGCAGAGCACATATGGGAAAGTATATACAGCACCTATATGACAGTATACAGAGCACAGGAAAGTATGGAGCACCTATGGGACAGTGTACAGAGCACCTATAGGACAGCATGCATAGCATCTATATGATAGTATATACAGCACCCATAGGGCAGTATGCATAGCACAGTATATAGGGCATCTATGGGACAGCATATATAGCACATATAGGGCAGTATATATAGCACCTATGGGACAGTATATATATAGCACCTATATGACAGTGTATGAATATATGTGTGTGTGTGTATATATATATATATATATATATATATATATATATATATATATCACATCTATAGAACAGTATATATAGCACCTATAGAGCAGTATGCATAGCACCCATAGGTCAGTGTACAGAGCACCTATAGAATAATGCCTATAGAACAGTATATATACTGTATATAGCACCTATATGACAGTATGCATAACACCTATAGGACACTGAATATATAGCGCCTGTAGAATACTGTATATAGCATCTATAGGATACATAATATATAGCAGCTATAGGATACATAATATATAGCTGCTATAGGACACTGTGTATATAGCACCTGTAGGACACTGTATATAGCATCTATAGGACACATAATGTATAGCATCTATAGAACACAGTATATATAGCATCTATAGAACACAGTATATATAGCATCTATAGAACACAGTGTATATAGCATCTATAGGACACATAATTTATAGCATCTATAGAACACAGTATATACAGCATCTATAGAACACTGTGTATATAGCATCTATAAAACACGGTATATATAGCATCTATAGAACACAGTATATATAGCATCTATAGAATACAGTATATATAGCATCTATAGAACAAAGTATATATAGCATCTATAGAACACAGTATATATAGCATCTATAGAACACAGTATATATAGCATCTATAGAACACAGTATATATAGCATCTATAGGACACTGTGTATAGCATGTATAGGACACTGTGTATATAGCAGCTATAGCACAGTATATACAGCAGCTATAGGACACAGTATATATAGCATCTATAGGACACTGTGTATGGCATGTATAGGACACTGTGTATATAGCAGCTATAGCACAGTATATACAGCAGCTATAGGACACAGTATATATAGCATCTATAGGACACTGTGTATGGCATGTATAGGACACTGTGTATATAGCAGCTATAGCACAGTATATACAGCAGCTATAGGACACTGTGTATATAGCAGCTATAGCACAGTATATACAGCAGCTATAGGACACTGTGTATACAGCAGCTATAGCACAGTATATACAGCAGCTATAGGACACTGTGTATATAGCAGCTATAGCACAGTATATACAGCAGCTATAGGACACTGTGTATATAGCAGCTATAGGACAGTATATACAGCAGCTATAGGACACTGTGTATATAGCATCTATAAAACACGGTATATATAGCATCTATAGAACACAGTATATATAGCATCTATAGAATACAGTATATATAGCATCTATAGAACAAAGTATATATAGCATCTATAGAACACAGTATATATAGCATCTATAGAACACAGTATATATAGCATCTATAGAACACAGTATATATAGCATCTATAGGACACTGTGTATAGCATGTATAGGACACTGTGTATATAGCAGCTATAGCACAGTATATACAGCAGCTATAGGACACAGTATATATAGCATCTATAGGACACTGTGTATGGCATGTATAGGACACTGTGTATATAGCAGCTATAGCACAGTATATACAGCAGCTATAGGACACAGTATATATAGCATCTATAGGACACTGTGTATGGCATGTATAGGACACTGTGTATATAGCAGCTATAGCACAGTATATACAGCAGCTATAGGACACTGTGTATATAGCAGCTATAGCACAGTATATACAGCAGCTATAGGACACTGTGTATACAGCAGCTATAGCACAGTATATACAGCAGCTATAGGACACTGTGTATATAGCAGCTATAGCACAGTATATACAGCAGCTATAGGACACTGTGTATATAGCAGCTATAGGACAGTATATACAGCAGCTATAGGACACTGTGTATATAGCAGCTATAGCACAGTATATACAGCAGCTATAGGACACTGTGTATATAGCATCTATAGCACAGTATATATAGCAGCTATAGGACACTGTGTATATAGCAGCTATAGGACACTGTGTATATAGCAGCTATAGGACACTGTGTATACAGCAGCTATAGCACAGTATATACAGCAGCTATAGGACACTGTGTATATAGCAGCTATAGGACACTGTGTATACAGCAGCTATAGGACACTGTGTATATAGCAGCTATAGCACAGTATATACAGCAGCTATAGGACACTGTGTATATAGCAGCTATAGCACAGTATATATAGCAGCTATAGGACACTGTGTATATAGCAGCTATAGCACAGTATATACAGCAGCTATAGGACACTGTGTATATAGCAGCTATAGGACACTGTGTATATAGCAGCTATAGGACACTGTGTATATAGCAGCTATAGAACAGTATATACAGCAGCTATAGGACACTGTGTATATAGCAGCTATAGGACACTGTGTATATAGCAGCTATAGAACAGTATATACAGCAGCTATAGGACACTGTGTATATAGCAGCTATAGCACAGTATATACAGCAGCTATAGGACACTGTGTATATAGCAG
Source organism: Dendropsophus ebraccatus (assembly GCF_027789765.1). Taxonomy (NCBI): domain Eukaryota; kingdom Metazoa; phylum Chordata; class Amphibia; order Anura; family Hylidae; genus Dendropsophus; species Dendropsophus ebraccatus. The sequence continues at coordinate 46,423,259 of NC_091455.1, forward strand.
CTATAGCACAGTATATACAGCAGCTATAGGACACAGTATATACAGCAGCTATAGGACAGGATAGAGGACACGACAGCCGCTCCCGGGGCCGCACCACGCCCGCTCCCCCACCCGCAGGATGCGGCCTCCTCCCGGCGCTGTCCAGTCCTGAAGCCCGGGCCGCCCTCACCTTCTGCGATGTGAAGGAGTGAGTCCAGTGGTAGAGGATGAGCTGGTCCGGCCGGGCGGCGGGGAGCGGGCCCGGGGCTGCGCTCATCTCTGCCGGGGGACGCTGCCTCCTGCGCTGGAGATGGATCAGCAGCGGCCGCAGAGCAAAGCATCATGGGAAAACCTCGGTACTGTATGTGCTGTATACTACGTCAGGGCAGCGAGGAGAGCGCCATATATACTTATAAACATACATCTATACATACATATGATACATACATACATACATATATACATACAGAGCCATACATAATTATATACATACAGAGCCATACATACTTATATACATACAGAGCATACATACATATATACATACAGAGCCATACATAATTATATACATAATACAGAGCATACATACATATATACATACAGAGCATACATACTTATATACATACAGAGCCATACATACTTATATACATACAGAGCCATACATACATATATACATACAGAGCATACATACTTTTATACATACAGAGCCATACATACTTATATACATACAGAGCATCAGGGCCGGATTAAAGGGAGGGCACCAGGGGCACGTGCCCCGGGGCCTCCACCACTTAGGGGCCCCCACCAGCTTGAACCCTAGCAGAACGGTACTGCTTACCCAGGATATCAGGCCATGTAATAGCGCGCAGAAAGTGCTGTGTTCTCACATTGCGTTATTAACACAAACACAATGTGGGAATACACTCTGATACTTAGAACACCCCCCACCCCCCTCTGCTCCTGTCTCTAGGGCCTGGCATCTTCCCCTGTACTGCAGCCTCTAGTGACCACGTGCATAACAGAGGAGGATGCTGACCCATACAGCCAGGAGCGAGAAGGGACCTGTGCTAATTCACCTACAGTAAGCAGCCATCTGTACAGATCGCGGTATAGTTAATTTTTTTTTTTGGGGGGGTGGGGGATTGTCGCCCCGGGGCCTCCACCAACCTTAATCCGGCCCTGCAGAGCATACATACTTATATACATACAGAGCCATACATACTTATATACATACAGAGCATACATACTTATATACATACAGAGCATACATACAGTGGGGAAAAAAAAGTATTTAGTCAGTCACCAATAGTGCAAGTTCTCCCACTTAAAAAGATGAGAGGCGTCTGTAATTTACATCATAGGTAGACCTCAACTATGGGAGACAAAATGAGAAAACAAAGCCTGAAAATCACATTGTCTGATTTTGTAAGAATTTATTTGCAAATTATGGTGGAAAATAAGTATTTGGTCACCTACAAACAATCAAGATTTCTGGCTCTCACAGACCTGTAACTTCTTCTTTTAGAGTCTCCTCTTTCCTCCATTCATTACCTGTAGTAATGGCACCTGTTTAAACTTGTTATCAGTATAAAAAGACTTCTGTGCACACCCTCAAACAGTCAGACTCCAAACTCCACTATGGTGAAGACCAAAGAGCTGTCAAAGGACACCAGAAACAAAATTGTAGCCCTGCACTAGGCTGGGAAGACTGAATCTGCAATAGGCAACCAGCTTGGAGTGAAGAAATCAACTGTGGGAGCAATAATTAGAAAATGGAAGACATACAAGACCACTGATAATCTCCCTCGATCTGGGGCTCCACGTAAAATCTCACCCCGTGGGGTCAAAATGATCACAAGAACGGTGAGCAAAAATCCCAGAACCACGCGGGGGGACCTAGTGAATGAACTGCAGAGAGCTGGGACCAATGTAACAAAGCCTACCATCAGTAACACACTACGCCACCAGGGGCTCAGATCCTGCAGTGCCAGACGTGTCCCACTGCTTAAGCCAGTACATGTCGGGGTCCATCTGAAGTTTGCTAGAGAGCATTTGGATGATCCAGAAGAGTATTGGGAGAATGTCCTATGGTCTGATGAAACCAAAGTGGAACTGTTTGGTAGAAACACAACTTGTCGTGTTTGGAGGAAAAAGAATACTGAGTTGCATCCATCAAACACCATACCTACTGTAAAACATGGGGGTGGAAACATCATGCTTTGGGGCTGTTTCTCTGCAAAGGGGCCAGGACGACTGATCCGGGTACATGAAAGAATGAATGGGGCCATGTATCGTGAGATTTTGAGTGCAAACCTCCTTCCATCAGCAAGGGCATTGAAGATGAAACATGGCTGGGTCTTTCAACATGACAATGATCCAAAGCACACCGCCAGGGCAACGAAGGAGTGGCTTCGTAAGAAGCATTTCAAGGTCCTGGAGTGGCCTAGCCAGTCTCCAGATCTCAACCCTATAGGAAACCTTTGGAGGGAGTTGAAAGTCTGTGTTGCCAAGCGACAGCCCCAAAACATCACTGCTCTAGAGGAGATCTGCATGGAGGAATGGGCCAACATACCAACAACAGTGTGTGCCAACCTTGTGAAAACTTACAGAAAACGTTTGACCTCTGTCATTGCCAACAAAGGATATATAACAAAGTATTGAGATGAAATTTTGTTACCGACCAAATACTTATTTTCCACCATAATTTGCAAATAAATTCTTACAAAATCAGACAATGATTTTCTGGATTTGTTTTTTCATTTTGTCTCCCATAGTTGAGGTCTACATATGGTGTCAATTACAGACACCTCTCTCATATTTTTAAGTGGTGGAACTTGCACTATTGGTGACTGACTAAATACTTTTTTCCCCCACTGTTTATACTTATATACATACATACTTATATGCATACATACATACATATATACTTATATACATACATACTTCTATATATACAGAGCCATACGTGATGAGAGGTAGACACATTACAGGATAATAGAATTCAGCAGAGGAATGAGGGTCCTATCTATAGACCCCATCCCATTCTAAATCCATAGTTATTAAGCCCTTCCAAGTTAATTTAAAAAATGTTCCTTACTTTTTAACACCTGAGGTTTTTGTTACATATCCGTACACTTAGGTATAGCCTAGGGCTTCATGGTGCCCTAATTGACTACTACCGAACTAGTTTGCTAAGTTACATTCTTTCAGCGGGCCCTAGGGGTGACGGAGCCTTAGGATCCTTTAAAACAGCCCGGTTGCTAACACCAAGTAGGTAGTATCCCCCTTGTATAGTTAGGTAGAAGACGGCACTCTGTCCAGTGAGTGGTGCTCGTGGTAGGAGGAAAACCCAGGCAATGTAGTAGATAAATTCCGGCACTCACAATTAGATAATGTTTCTTTTATTAAAGTGATTCAAGCAGGTACATGAGAGAGGACGCGTTTCGGCCTAAAGCCTATAGGCTGAAACGCTATAGGCCGAAACGCATCCTCTCTCATGTACCTGCTTGAACCACTTTAATAAAAGAAGCATTACCTAATTGTGAGTGCCGGGATTTATTTACTACTGTGTTCCCCTTGTAGGCATTCCCTTCTAGGTGGTCCTCTAGGAAAGGTATCCCCCATGTAGGTAAACCCTATGTAGGTAGTCTCACTGGGTAGATAGACCCCCTTGGCCATAGAGGTAAGCCCCCCACTATTAAATTGCACCCTCTATGTTGGTAATACCCCCCAATTAGGAATACCCCCTCTGTATTATAAAAAAAACAAAAAACATCCATACTCACCTGGCTCGCATGCAGTCCACCAGTGCCTCCTCTACTTCCCTACTCTGCAAGCGGCATCACTCGAGCACCAGAGCTAAATGGGCGAGAGCATCCTCTCGAGATCACAGACATAATACTGCCTGCAGCCATAGTCTGACATGGCAGAGAGACAAACGCACCCCATTTATCTGTAAGTGTTCATTACAAACACTTACATAAAGAGCTAGGCACAGCACCCGGTAGACCTCCCAGGAGCAGGGGCCTTGGCACTTGTCTGCTTTCCAGGTGCTGACGTCAACCCTGCCACTGGGTCCAAACGGATGCACACAATTGCATCTGTTTTTGCATCTGTTTTTTTGCCATAAAACGGGTATGTTAAATGGACTACAAAAGCTAAGTGTGAACCCAGCCTAAAGCATCACCCCACTAGTTTCACTCCACTAGGAGTTTCATCATGTACCATTGCCTGATAACACTGTTGTTAGAGTGAAAATACTTGGCGATGTAAAGCCTGTATGCAGCTGCTCAGCCAAGGAAACCCTGGCCATGAAACTCCCGGTGGGGCACAGTTTTGGTACTGATTTTAATGCTTTAATGGGTTGGGGTTTATACACCTGTGTCAATAAAGCTGAATGAAGAATGTACACATCAAGGTTCAGTTCACACTTGATGTTAGGCCTAGTACATAATGGGAATATCACAGTTTTTGCAGCGCTAAGCTAAGTTCACATAGTATTTCCATCAGTCTTTTTTACACTAAAACCAGGAGTGGAACTGACAGAGCAAAATTTTACTGGAAAGATTTGTACAGTTTCTCACCGTAAGACTGATGGAAATACTAGGTGTGAACATAGCCGTAAGCATGCAGAATATATGTGAATGAGATCAGTAATCATCCTGCTCACATTACACGTTTCTGAATATACAGTACTTCCAAAAGATAGAAGGATGAGGCACTCACCATTTCATAAATACTTGATAATTTATTTCATCTCGTGATACAACAGGTGATTCGGACGCGGTCGGCTTAGTGAATGGGCTACAGCCTGTTTCGCGTGCTGACGTGCACGCTTCCTCTCGGCCCTCCGCATTTCTGAAGCCTATGTTTATTCTGGCTGAGTTGGTGAGATTGGTATATTCTGTATACTCTTCTGTACTATTCCCCCATTGTATAAATCATCCAGTATTATATCTTTTACCACTAGATGTCTCTCTCTGCCTACATTCAGCTACTAAGCCAAACACGCTGCCTTATATTTCTTTGCTGCAGATAAAAATAGATAATGTATTTCACAATAAACTTTGTTTCCCAAGATAATGATGACATCAATATATAGCTTCAAGGCTATCTGTTAACATGACAATATATATCAGACGCAAACACAAAGATGCGGCAGCACTCAGCAAGCACTAAGCCGTGTGCAATTCTGTAATACCTTTATAATTCTATATGGCTTTACTGCTATATTTACTATACTAATAGGTTCTTTGTGCAAATTTTGATAAAACTACGTAAGCCCACCTGCCAAGACAATGAGAACTCTTTATATTTATTTGCTTTCATATTGTGGTCACAGCAGATTTGCACCCACCCATATCTTGCATTTTGTTAGGTAGAGATAAGCGAACCTTCATCGCAATTGTGTTCATCCAAACCTGAACGCTCTGCATTTGATTACCGGTAGCTGAAGAAGTTGGATGCGGCCCTAGGGAGCCCTTGAAAACACATATACAGCCTATGGCCGGGTTCACACAACATAGTTTTTTAATTACTAACGGCCGTTGTTGCAGATTGCAACACCAGCCGCTATTTATTGAAAAAATACATTGCACTGTTTTCTATGGAATTCTGGCTGGAGTGTATACCTTTGTATACACTCCGGCCCGGGATTCCTTGTGACCGCACCAAAAACTGACACTGAATAGCGGCAGCACAAGACTGATAGTCAAGTCAATGTAAAGTGCAGCTCCGGCCACACTTTACATTGTCTGCAATGGCTAATTGGAAGGCGGGCACACCCGAATGTCCCTGCATCCCAATTAAAAAGAAATGAAGTTCATCCACCTGGTACTGCAGTACCAGCCGTGTTGGACTTCACAGACAGTGGCTGTTCTGTGACACGGCCGTGTCACAAAGCAGCCACTGTCATACATTGTGTGAATGCAAGCATGTTTTTCAGGCAGCCTTGTGACTGCATCCAACTATGATTCACAAATAACATATAGAATGTTTGATTCTATGTCCTGAATGTACAGTAATAACAATGAACACAATACAATAAAAATTGGATGTGCACATGTTCTGTGCAAGTGATGAGTGGAGCCCCAAAACCTTTCCCTCCGGTAGGTTTAAAGAGCCTTCATACAAGGACATAATAATGTCTCTAAGGAGTGTAAATGAACAACTCCTATATTCTTTGAGACAATGTAATATACACAGTTGCTAACATTTTCAAAATTGGGACATTTAAACCCAAACCTGAGCCCACATGGGAACCAGAGGCGTAACTTAAAGCCAATAGGCCCCAGTGCAAATTCTGTTACAGGGCCCCTGAACTATAAGGCTTCGTTTATAGTATTGGCCTTCTCATATAGGGACGAGAGACTTTATGGGCCCATCAGGCTCCTGGGCCCAGCTGCAAATGCGTCCCCTGCACCTCCTATAGCTATTCAGCTATTCCACTGCTTGGAACATCAACAAAGCACCCACCTTTGCATCCTATTTGTGGAATTGTCCCAGAAAGGGGGCCTAGTACTGACATACCTGTTAGTGCTAGTAACTAACCCCACCATGCTAAGTGGGGGGACCCATTTAGGTGATGCAAAGGCAGAGTTCCTTGCACCAAAGGGAAAGAAGACAGCTATGACAGAGGCAGTGATGATGCGGTTGGCCTGTGTGCATGGTAGGCCTGGGCTTAGGCAGAAGACAACTGGTGTGTTTCTGTATAGAAGAATAGACTGTTAGCTTATAAAGTGACTGCTTCTATTGTCTTGGGGATACATACCTGGGAAAGCTGTAACTGGGTTGGCTTTGGTAGCTGGGGGGGGATGTTCCTAGTCTTACTGGACCAGTGGACAGCTACATTGCCTATAAAGTTGTACAGTAGCCTGAGAAGGTAGGAACCTAGGTCATGGTGTCTAACTAGTAGGATCACTTGTGACAGTCCTATAAGGGTTAGGCTGAGGAGGTAAAGTGGGATCCCCCAGAGTAAAATCCAGATATACCGATTTCCTAACAGTTAAAAAAGGGCAGGAAACATGATCGCCTCAATTACATTATTCTGTGCTTGTGACTTTTTTTGCATCTTGATGTTTCTCAGGGGACAGTGCACCTAGGATTTCACTGTATTGAGCACTTTAACCATCAGCCTACTGGCATTGCTCCCACCTAGCCAGAATCCTACTCTACACTGATGAAGGGCAAAACCTCCCAAACCACTGTCTGTGGATGGATACCTGGCTTTGTTATTTTCCTGGACTCCTAATTGAGTTGGATATTGACTGACCCAAAATCATTATCGGCGGCATTCGGCTGATCATTGCTGTCGATTGTCTTCCAACATGTTGAAAGACAAACAACCTAGATAGCAGCAATCTGCTGCGGTCGCTCCGTGGAATAGGAGCGTCAGCAGCAGACTGCTGCTATCTGCCATTTGCTGCCCAGAAGATCAAGCGATCACCCGGGCAGCTCCCCCAAGACCACACCCCCACTCCCAAATGCCTCCCCCCCCCCTGTATTCACCCCCTCGCTGCCAAAGCGTGTAATAGCATCGGCAGCGAGAGGGGAAAGTGGAGCAAGTGAGCGAGCGCTGACATCGATCACTTGCTCCTCTCTGTCGTCCCTTGTAATAGGGGCTTTAATATGGTGATTTTGGTGGTCTCTGTACAGGAGCCATCCTTTTGCTAAGTCCTTCCCTGGAGGGATATCTGGCTACTCCTGTGTTTTGAGACTCGCAACTGAAGCTCCACTGACTTTTTTTGCATATTCGTATTACACAGGGAGCAATGCACTTAGGATTTCACTGCATTGAGCGCTTTAACCAGCAGCCGGCAGTGTTTTCCTTGGCTGGTCTCCCTGAGATCAGTGATCTGTTTCCCATATTGTTTTCTTTCCAAGGGAAACCAGCTTACAGGAAGAAAGCTACTATTATATTTTATTGAACTGCTTCATTCCCACAGCCATTAGAATCATAAAGCATCAGTAAAATAGCATAGTGACCTTGTCAGTGAATGATTAACCCACAATGAATAGAAGGAAGATAACTAACAATGTTTCTTTTGTTGTGTTTACAAGAGGATGTTTTTAAGCATGAAATATGTTTAGCTACATGACCAGTTATAGACTAAAGTGTATTGGCTCAAAGATCTTTACACTACTTTAAAGTTTTAAGGTGCTCGTGCTGACAGCTGTTATCCAAACTGTTCCTTCTAACTCGCCCATACACACCCACGTTAGTCTTCCTTATACTGCTAGCACTAGGAGGTGATACTGCACACCTATATTTCTGCAGCACACTCAGAGCAGTAACAGCATGGAGGATATTATAGAGTAGTACTGTGCAGTGTAAGCAATGAAATAGGCCCTGGGAAGAGATATAATACTGCAGTGTTATCTCTCTGCTATCTATTTAATGCTTCTGTCTCTCTCTAACTTTTCTTCCTACCTCTTTCTTTTCCTGGCTGGATGCTCCAACTCTGGCAAGCAGTATTTCACACTTTAAATGTCTGTATGGTAAGGGTGGTCTAACGTATTCCCATGCCTCTATGGTGACCATTCATTAATAATTTTTCTTATACTCTGCTATACTAGCTATGTTATGGACCTTATTTAAAGGGTTTTTCTGATTTGAAAATACTTGTCCCCTATCCAAGGATTAGAAAAAAAGTATGAGATTGCGGGGGTCCAACCGCCATGCCCCCAAGGGATCTCTCTGTGACCTGGCTCCTTTGTTATGAATTGAGCCGTAGGTCACACATGACCTGAGGCTTTATTCATTCTCTATGGAGCTGCCAGAGAGAGCAGATTACAGCACCTGTGGATAAGTATTTTTAATTTGGAAAACCCCTTTAATAAATACTAAGTGTGCATCAGGTATGGCCTGTGTATGTAGTACTCTATACTCAGGTCTATACAGCTTGCTACATACAGCTCATGTACATACAGGAAAGATCTATTATTACAGTAAGCTGCCCATACTATACATCTCAGCTCAGGCATTGAATGGCGTGTAGAGCATTTCGTTTTCAGTAAATTGAACATTAAATATTAATGCCATTGAATTCCTTTAATGGCCTAAATCCCCGTCCCTACTCACCATGACTCAGGATTGCCATATGACATGCATGTCTCTCTAGAACAAGAAAAAAATGTAATGCATTGAACTTTGTGTCCTTTTACCATAATTCAAAAGAGATCTAATAAATTATTTCATCGAAAGGAAGGACTTAAAAATACACATCAGTGGCCGTGCTTTCAAAGGGAAACAGCTGGTAAAGAGCTTTTTGGACTTTACCCCTGTCTAGAACAGGCTCGCCTGCTGTCAGATCTTTATATTACAGCTTGTTTTACTCCTGCCCAGAATTGCCTCCATGTACACACAGTGTAAGCTGTAATATTCAGCCATTACTGTACACTGGTGTCACTTCAAAGGGAAAGTGTTCCAGGAGAATGTTCCGGCATGGTACAGCACAGAACACACAGTTAATTGACCTAAGGAAAAGTGTAATTTTTACTTACCGTAAATTCTCTTTCCTTTAGTCTGAAGCAGCAGCACGAATGGGGATCTAGTCCGTGCTGCTGCTTAGGATGTAAGGGAAATAAATGTTTAATCAATTACCACAGCTTCTCCATGAAGAAGATGGGTAAAGTAGTCTAGGGCAACTGAGGGTAGTAGTTCCTCAGGTACTGTCTGGAATGTTGTCATGGATGGCTTTAGGCTATGGCTGAGGCTATGTTCCCACTTTGCTAATACCCAAGCAAGGTATCCATCTACAGACAGCTGTTTCGGCTTCGTTCGCTTGGCTTGGTTGTTCCTTCTCTGTAGAAGGTATGGTTAGCTCACTGAGGTTGAGAAACATGATGGTATCTCTGCAGTATCTTTGCATATCTACATAGAAAACAAGCTTGATAATGGTTCTGTGAGAGAACTGAAACGTTGCATCCTGTATTTCTGCACATTTTTGTAATAAACCACTACCTTTTTTCACCTTATGCTGGAGTGCTTTGGATTTTCGTGTGATACATAGAAAACAATCTATGACCAAAAAGAGTCATGTGATCAATGTCCCGTTCTTCCTTACAGACACAAACCACCAGTTTGCAATATAACTTTAAAATAAATGTATCTTTTTTTCCAATTCAACTTCCATTGAGTGACAGCAGTAAGGGGTGCCCTGGGCTCCTTTGCTGCCACCAACATTTATGTCGAAAACTGTAGGGCTGACTAAGCCCTCTCTAAGCCCTCTTGATCAGAGCAGGGAATAGGACACTTAGACAGCCCTACAGTTCCCGAAACATACGTTGGTGGCAGGAGAGAGGCCTGTGTCGCCTTTACTGCTGCCATTTAACGAAAGTTGAATGGTGGATTAAAAAAAGAAACATTTATATAAATGACGTTACATTACAAAGTCATATAAAGAAATGTATTAGCAAAAAAAAAAAAATTGTTGTCTCCAGAGTACCCCTTTAATCCATGCACTTCCTAATACTACAGTATATACTGTTAGAAAGACAGCTGAAAAGAGAACTCCTCTACCACACAACAACCTTGTGCTTCGGCAGCTTGGCCTGGGAGGTAATACCGGGTCACATGGTATGGTTACATGGTCACACATGAATTTTACTGAGCGCCATGTAATACTACATCTGCCGGAGAAATTGTCCAGATGCTGGCAGCTTTATCCAGTGATCACCAGCCCCCTAAACCGGGTATGTCTATACCGAACAATAATTCCAACATGATCTAAGGTTTCCATACCATATCATGGCAATCACAAAAGTATGATTGATAACCACATATCCAATGCTTAATGTAACAGCATGAATAGCTATCCTATTTCTCATACTGAGAAGTCCATGTGTGTACAGTTAGCAAATGTGCTATTATCTTAGTATTATCATAGTACTCTACAGTTTTCTATTCTTTTCTGCTTTATGAAGTCTTTTTCATGGATGTATTACACTGCACCTGTTAGAAATGTGGAGTGAAGACAGACAATATATGGGCCGAACTAATGTTTATGAGAATAAACTGACTGGGCACAAGTGGTGTATGAAATAGTAAGTCTGTATGGAAAACAGGTGCACCATGTGGTATTTCTGCTGAATTGTATTTGTTTTATGGAGACCATGAAACTACCAGCACCTTTTCTGAAAATGTAACCCAAGTTCCAATATATATAATTATTATTTATATATATATATATATATATATATATATATATATATATATATATATATACTGTATATATATATATATATATATATATATATATATACAGTATATATATATATATATATATATATATATATTTTTTTTTTTTTTTTTTTTTTTTTAGATCTTCGGGAGAGATATTAGTTTTGCTATAAATAGAGTGCCACAATGTCTGTTCTTCAGGATGCTCCTATAAGTAGAAGAGGTTTTAAGGTGCCCTGGATATTAGAATGAGCCTATACGTACCCCGGGGTAAGGAAATAGCCTGTAGGTATAGTATCCTGGCTATTAGACTGAGCGGCAGGTACAGATATAACCAGCACCAAAAGTAATATCTTAGAGATGCAGCATGCCATTGTGCTGCAGCCCTCGCACTCCTCTATGCACTTTGCATAGAGCTGTGTACATGACCAGCAATACATACACTTTGCTGGTCACTTACACAATACAGTGGTGCCTTGGATTATGAGCATAATTCGTTCCCGGACTGTTCTTGTAAACCAAATCGCTGTTAAATCAAAGCAAATTTTCCCATAAGAAATCACTGAAATGCAGACAATTGGTTCCACACCCCAAAAATAATGATTTATTATTCTGAATAACATGTAAAACTAATTAAACAAGCATTTAGAAACAGCTAAATATGTCATATTATAAGTCACTGTACAGTATAGCAATCAGCATGTGGTGTATAATGTACTGTATAGTAAACCTGAAAAACAGCAGCAATTTGTAGATACAGGATTGAACAGCAGATCCCCATAATGCAGTAGTGTAGTACAACAGGCTAGAATAGAGAAGCAGGGCTGCTGTCAGAGGTCTGTGTAGTCACATGACAGCAATAGGGAAGGGGTGTGTGTTCAGCGTGGACCAATGAGGAAGTAAGAATCACAGAGCTGTGCAGGAGGACAGTAACAGAAACTTTTCTATACAGCAGTGTTAATGGCTGAGTGTTAGTGCAGGCACAATATAGCAGCAATGGAGATGATGGGAAACACAAGGGCTGACAAAGACTGCAGGGAGCAGGAAGGAATGAGCAGGACATATGTGGGCACATAGAGGGGTTACAGCTATGGAGAGATTACCTCCACAGTCCCCTCATGTAAGCCCCAGCCTGAAGTGGATCTGACATGATTTGGAAGGCGATGGAGACTTCCTGGGTCAGAGTACAGGGCTGTAGACCACACTATGCAGACCATGTTCCTCCCCCACTTTTCCTCCCACCCAGTACAGGGAGCTCTTAAACCAAAGCAATGCTCTTAAACCTACTTACAATTTAGAAAAACTGTGGACTCTTCTTGCAAACCTCTCTCAATACAAGTTACTCTTAAACCAAGGTACAACTGTAGTTTCTCTGGTGCCATACACAAATAATGTAAACCATCATGCAAATTTCATAATTGTAGAATAGACTCCTGTGAAAGTAAGTCGGCAATGCTTTATGCACCACCTGCTTACTGATAGTAGACTAGCTGGCCTGGACATGCGACCAAGGGAACCTGTGCTGCTGCTCAGACCTAAGCTAATGTTTCTTTATGCATTGGCAGATAACTTCTAAAGATTTGCTTGTATGGAGTGGAGTGTCCTTTTTAAAAGATAAAGCAAGACAATCAAAAAAGTTGGCACTGGCTACATCTGTACCCTGGATATTAAAATATTCCCATAGGCAGGGCCGGACTGGCCATAGTGCACTTCTGGCAAATGCCAGAAGGGCCGGTGGCCTCCGGCGGCTGGTCCTGTGCTCCTCATGACCCGGCAACTCCTTTCCCCTACCGTGGGAAAAGGAGTCACTGGGCCAGGAGGAAGACGAGATCGGCCGGCCCACACCACTCCAGTCACCCCCGGCTGATGCGCGTCTGCCGGGGGTGTCCCATGCTATCCCTATCAGCGCGCGCATCATAGAGCTCCTTGTGACCGTGACTTTCGGTACAGAGAGACACTCTCTGTACCGGAAGGCCCAGCCCCGGCACGCAGGGAGCTCTATGATGCGCGTGCTGCCGGGGATAGGACGGGACACCCTCGGCAGCCGTGCATTAGATGGGGACAGACGGAGGTTGGAGAAGAAGAGCGGACCGGCGGGGGAGCGGGTTGTTAGGTGAGGTGTTTTTTTTTATCTGCTTTGCACGTGGAGAGAAGAGAGAGGGGACCATCTATAACGGAGGGGGGAGAGAGGGGGCCACCTATAAGGGAGGGTGGGGAGAGAGGGGGCCATGTATAAGGGTGGGAGAGAGAGGGGGCCATCTATAAGGAAGGGTGGGAGAGAGGGGGCCATCTATAAGGAAGGGTGGGAGAGAGAGGGGGCCATCTATAAGTGGGGGTGGAGAGAGAGGGGGCCATGTATAAGGGGGGGAGAGAGAGGAGGCCATCTATAAGGGAGGGTGGGAGAGAGGGGGCCATCTATAAGGGGGGAGAGAAGGGGCCATCTATAAGGGGGGACAAGATAGGGAGAGAGGGGACCATCTATAAGGGGGGGACAACATAGGGGTAGAGGGGGCCATCTATAACAGAGGGGGGGAGAGAGGGGGGCTACATAGAGGGATGCATATACTATAAGGAGGTCACATAGAGCCAGCCTACCTACTAAACATGTGTAAAGGGGCCAATACAGATGTGCAGTTAGTATAGAGATGAGGATGGTGTCAGAGTGAGGAGCCTAATATGTTTCTCTGGCAGATTCTGTGGATTTGTGGCTCGAAGAAGTTCTAATGGCCCAGGGCAGAAGAAGATGAAGATGAAAAGAAAAGAACTCCTATCAGAGAAGACGTCCCCTGTGAGTCACCTGATGTAACTGCAGTGTAATGTATATGGTGTACAGAACCTGTGTAGAGCTGCGTCCACCTCTATATGACTGTATGAGGTGCTAGTAATCTTTGTACAGTGGATGTTATTTAGTAGCAGCGGTGGTATTAGTCAGTATGTGGTGACATTAGCCAGTATGTGGTGGTATTAGTCAGTATCACCGCATACTGACTAATGTCACCACATACTGACTAATACCACCGCATACTGACTAATGTCACCACATACTGACTAATACCACCTCATACTGACTAATGTCACCACATACTGACTAATACCACCGTATACTGACTAATGTCACCACATACTGACTTATACTACCACATACTGACTAATGTCACCACATACTGATTAGTCAGTAAGCGGTGGTATTAGTCAGTATGTGGTAGTATTAGTCAGTATGTGGTGGTATTAGTCAGTATGCGGTTGTATTAGTCAGCATGCGGTGGTATTAGTCAGTATGTGGTGGTTGTGTTAAACTCAGCTCGGTGACCGGAGCCGGAAGCTTCTGTCTCTGTACACTGTGTGGTGGTGACGATCTGTAACTACAGCTCAGCTACACAGTACAGTGACAGAAGCTTCTGACCCCATTTACTGTGTTATTATCTGTAATTCCAGTCATGGCCGTGATGATACAACATGTAGACATGCTGCGCTCACAACATCGTCTCATAACTTATCACCGCACAGCGAGTGGGCCTGTGTGCTCGGAAATGCCAGGGCCGATTTTCAGTCCCAGTCCGGCCCTGCCCATAGGTATACTGAAAACTGGAATGTACCTTCAATTTCAGTAACTATTGGAATGCAGGTACCTTGGATATAACAAAAAGTCTGCATGTAGCCTAGATATTACAATGTACCTGTAAGTATCCTGAATGTTAGAATGAGCCTACAGTAAGTATCCTGGATATAAGAATGAACCTGCATATTCCCTGGATATTACAATGGGCCTGTAGATACCTTGGACAGTAGAAGGAGCCTGCAGGTGTGCTGGATATTTCCTGGATCCTCCTTGCACCCTGTACAGCAGAGCGATCCTACTCTCAGTACATATTTATAGCTATGCACATCCATGGTATGCCTGTATGTGTGTGGCATCTCTTTGCGTAACAAACACGTAATCCACGCTGCCAGATATTCTCCAGAATAACTCAGGATTACCGATTGTCTAAATATTTAATAGAAAGCTCTGGGTGTCTGTGGGTGAGCGCTGGTGTGTGAGCAGAGTGAATGTGATCTGTGCTGTAGGGACATGGCCATATCCACTAGTATCTATTCTTGGGATATGCCCAGCGCAGAGCATTCCCGCTGCAGCACAATATACGCGCCCCCCTCCTCTGCTCAGATTCCTCACTTCTTAGCTGTCTCCCTGCACTGGATCGGATTGTGCTAATGTTACTGCTGGCTTACTACTGCCATCAATCCTATCCATTATTATATTACATTATCATGGAATGTATAGCCTTACAATGAGAGCATAACTTATACTCTGACAGTGGTGATGTCATCATATCACTTACAGCCGTATAACATGGATATTCATTATTGTCCCATTATTTATATCCTACTATTATTGTTTCCACAGTGCTGTGTCAGTTCTATCCCCAATGGTGCTCATTATCCATTATCCCCTATCTTAGGGTTTGGAGCTATGACAAGAAATTGGAGAAGCGGGAATAAAACCCAGGAAGCCCAGGCAGAACACACAAGCTCTGTACCAATGCTTCCCATATTGAGTATGAACTGACAATCGATACCAATAAAATATACCATATACTTTACATTGAAAAATACCATGTACATTGGTTATCATGTAAATTGGTTTTATTTGTACCACAACTGCGTTTTAGGGCCCTAATACACGGGACGATTATCGTGCGAAAAATCGTTATATCGTTCGAATTTAAACGATAATCGTTCTGTGTAATTGCAGGCAACGATCGAAAAATCGTTCGTATGTTGTTGATTTAGATCTGAACCTAAAATTATCGTAAATCATTCGCTGTAATTCCACGTTCGTTTGCTCAAGTTCCGCATTTTTTCAATAATCGTTCAGTGGAATAGCACATTGTCCATTGTTTTCCTGAGATCAGAAGCAATAAACAATCGCAATAACGATGACAATAACGATCGTAATAACGATCGTATCTAACGACCATCGTTCTGTGTAATATGGTGAATGATTTTAACGAGGTTAACGATAAACACTCTTGTTTACGATTGTTTATCGTTAGTCTTTTATCGTTAAAAATCGCTCCGTGTAATAGGACCCTTAGGCAATGTCATCAACATTTGCTGTGCTGATGACTGATTTATATATTATTTCTATTTAAAAAATCTCCAGTCTTCCAGTACATATCAGCTGCTGCATGTCGTGAAGGAACTGGTGTATTCTTTCCAGTCTAACACAGTGCTCTCTGCTGCCACCTCTGTCCATGACAGGAACTGTCCAGAGCAGGAGAGGTTTTCTATGGGGATTTGCTACTGCTCTGGATAGTTCCTGTCATGGACAGAGGTGGTAGCAAGGAGCACTGTGTCAGACTGGAAAGAATACACCACTTTCTGCAGGACATACATCAGCTGATAAGTACTGAAAGGCTGGAGATTTTTAAATAGAAATAGGAGTATAATTTTTCTACACCAGTTGACTTAAAAAGAAATTCCCTGTAATTCCCTGTTTAAGTATAATTCATTAATAAAGTTATATAATCTTGTAATGTAATGTACTGTTTTTTTGTGTAACATACTTTTATACATTGAGTGGCTGCAGTAGGAGCCGATACAGGGCTTGCTTCTGCCACCAATGTCTGTGTTGGCAACTGCAGGACTACTTATGACCTGGACCTGGCACATCACTGACATTACTGTGCATGCAGTGCACCTATGCTATTCTATATATTCTAATGCATTACACTAGGATAGGCTCTCTACTATACTATCTACTATAGTCATGCAACCAACACTATTTCTTTACACTTAGGGGGCATTCACACGTCCACAGAAATTTGTCCCAGATGGTGTTCTGTGGACAGGACCTCGGAGCTCCCAGCATCATAATTAATTCATATGTCAGGAGCTCCGAAACTGTTGAAAAGTTTACACTATTGGTATTGACACAGCCATGCCGCAGACGTGTGAATGTCCTCTTAGGGGCCTATTTTACGGAGCGATAATCGGACGAATTGGCCTGATTCAGCAATTATCGCTCCGTAGAATAGAGACAACGATCAGCCGATGATCGTGTCATCGGCTGATCGTTTATTTAGGTTCAAACCTAAAATCATTGGGCACCGCAGTCATGCGCGATGGGCGACCGACGATTTCACAAGCACCATGCTTTACCTTAGCATGTTGCAAGGCTTCTCCTGTGCTCCTTCTTCCTCCCAGTCCTGCACGCAGCAGCAGCTTTGGTGCGGCCTGTCTTAACAGACAGACCACTCAGCCAATCACTGGTCAGGACCGCCGTGGCCAGTGATTGGCTAAACAGCTCAGACAGGCCGCACCGAAGCTGCTGCTGCCCACAGGACCGGGAGGAAGAAGGAGCACAGGAGAAGCCATGCAACATGGTTAGTTAAAGTATAGTGTTTAAGCAAGGGCTGCAAGGACATCGGTAACGATGTCCCTGCAGCACTCGCTAAACGATTATCGGGCTGTGTAATAGGCCCAGTAAGCGAGCCCCGATCTAGCAGATCGGCGTTCGTTTAAATTATTGATTGGGCCCCCATCGGCCTGTGGAATAGGACCCTTAAGGCCCTATTCCACCAACAGATCTGACGACAGATTATCTGTCAAAGATTTGAAGCCAAACCCAGGAATGGATTTGAAAAGAGGAGAAATCCAGTTTTTCCTTTATGACCTGTTCTCTGATTATAGTCTGTTCCTGGGTTTGGCTTCAAATCTATCTCCGGAATACCCCTTGGAAGTTTGCAACATCTGTATATGATGTAAGAATGCAGATGTCTTGTCATAAAACTTGTAAGTTATCATGATCATAACCATATATTTAGGAGAAAACTGAATGTGCTGATAAATATTCATCTTTCTTGATGCTATCTATATGAAATATATATATATATATAGAGAGAGAGAGAGAGAGAGAGAGAGAGAGAGAGAGAAAGAGAGAGAGAGAGAGAGAGATAGTGATGGGAGCTTTGTCTTGTTGTATACTCTCAAGGTGAATAAAGTTTCAATCTTTTATAAGCTTGGTATTCCGGTTGGCTTTCCGGTTCCAGTGACATCCTAACACCATGGCAGCCGACATAGTCAGTAAATCAGTGATGGAGGCAGGATAATGCTGTCACTGATTGACTGAGCGAGCCTGTTCCTGTGGGTTTGGCACTTCAAGGGCACCTAGTCAGCCCAGAAGCTGGAGGCCTTATTACTGGGACATATAAGGATACACACAACAACTGTGGCGGTTGCTCAACCGGTCACTTGCTAAATTGTACTTTGCGACACCCCTATATAGTGGATGGTCGGTGGAATATAACTCAGCCGGTTATGATGTTGTTGTGACGCCAGTGCTAACTCAGCACACAGGTGTGATGGTATACCTGCTTGTTGTGTGTGGCTGGCTATATTGCTTCCCAATGGTCTGTGACCTGCCGGGTTGTGATGGGTCCCTTGGGCACTTATCCACAGTACCACCACCCGCAGAAAGGGAAAAGGACCCAAGGACGGGGTAGCCTGTGTGTAGGTGCTGGTGCAATGATCAATGAGGCCCAGTAGAATAAATGAAACTTTCTTCACTAGCAAGTCTGTGGTGATACAGGCTAATAAATGACTGTCGAGATACAGATTTGTGTTCACCCGATCTGTACTGAGAGATACTGAGGTAGAGAGTAAGATAGCAATGCTGACTTGGTTGCGTGCTGAGAAGAGTAAAGAGTTCAGAGGAGTGGAGAGGAGTTTGTCTTGAGAGTCCTAACCCAATGTAGTACTGTGCTCTGTCGGAACTTTAGAAGAAGAAGAATACTTGAGAATAATACTTGAAAGAAGAAGAAGAATACTTGTGCCTGTGTTTCGACCTTTGTGGCTATAACCACTAGAGATGAGCGAACCTCAAGCATGCTCAAGTCCATCCGAACCCGAACGTTCGGCATTTGATTAGTGGTGGCTGCTGAAGTTGGATAAAGCCCTAAGGCTATGTGGAAAACATGGATATAGTCATTGGCTGTATCCATGTTTTTCAGACAACCTGTCAGGAACTTACCTTGTCCGGCTCCAGCGGCGTCTTCTTCCAGCTCGGCTCCGGCTGACGGCTCAGGAGCGCGCCGCTGCTCCGCCCGCCGGAGCCGAGTGACGTCACGGAGACCCGACGGCGTCCCTAGCAACCGGGGACGCCG
This sequence comes from Dendropsophus ebraccatus, assembly GCF_027789765.1. Classification (NCBI taxonomy): domain Eukaryota; kingdom Metazoa; phylum Chordata; class Amphibia; order Anura; family Hylidae; genus Dendropsophus; species Dendropsophus ebraccatus. Next base: position 46,442,576 of record NC_091455.1, read on the forward strand.
TGGTGTCACGTGATCGTCAGCCGGCCGGCCGGTACGCAGCTGGGGTGTCTTGCACTCAGGCTGAGTGACAGGTCGCCCGGCCGCTCAGCCTGCAGTGCACCAGCTGCAGTGAAACTGGACTCAGGAGGCCGGACCAATCAGCCTTTGGTCCGGGCTCCTGGTCCAGTATAAAGTGTCAGTATTGCCAGCAGGTTATCGCTGGCTATTAGTTCTTCTAGTCCCAGCTCCCCTGCTCCGTCCCAGCGTTCCCTACCCTATATCCCATTCTGCTTGTCTTCTCGTGTTCTTGACCCTCCGCCTGACCTGTGACTATTCTTTGCTTGCCGATTCTGTACTGCGTTGCCCGTGTGGTTTGACCTGGCTTGTTGACTACTCTTTATTGTGTTTTGTCCGTCTGTCGTGTTTTGTGTTCCACGTATTCAGTACAGGGAACGTCTTCGTGGTTGTCCGCGACCGCCTAGGGTCGACTGAGGCAATTAGGCAGGGACAGTGGGTGGGATTAGATCAGGGCCCACTGTCTGGTTGTGTTTGTCATTGCTGACAGAATAGCCAGCCCCATACTGCCCATTGCCCCATGGACGACAGGACCGCCATGTCCAATATCGTGGACCAAATGCAGCAACTTAACACCATGGTCCAAGAACTTGCTATGAGAGTCCAGGATCAGGAGACGACATCACGACAGCTCACTGTAACCTCCCCATTACCTCCCGAACCACCCGTCCAGCTCCCTGACAAGTTTTCAGGGGACCGTAGTAAATTCCGTACTTTTCGGGAGGGGTGCAAATTGTTTTTTAGGTTACCGCCACGCTCCTCAGGAGATGAGACCCAGAGAGTGGGTATTATCATGTCCCTCCTCCAAGGACCCCCGCAAGAATGGGCTTTTTCTCTATCCCCTGACTCTCCTAACCTAAGGACCACCGACCAGTTCTTTTGTTCACTGGGATTGCTGTATGATGACCCGGACTGTGCAGCCAATGCCGAACGTCAGCTAACTGGATTAAGACAGGGTCGCCGTCCAGTGGGAGAGTACTGCTCTGAGTTCAGGCAGTGGAGCTGTCTCTCCACGTGGAACGACCCAGCCCTCCGGTTTCAGTTTCGGGAGGGTCTTAGTGACCGACTGAAGGACATGCTAGTAGCATACCCCACTCCCGACTCGCTCGAAGAGAGCATGACACTAGCGATCAGAGTTGACCGTAGATTAAGGGATCGACAAAGGGAGAAGGGTACTCCTGACCATCACAAAACCCCTATCTCTCCTGTTCCGTTCTCCAAACCTCCCCTTCCTGTCTCACCCCCTTTCGAGGAGCCGATGCAGGTAGACTCCACCGATGCCAAGGCCCGACGAGCCCATCGCCTGCAGAATAAGCTGTGCTTTTACTGTGGAAAGACAGGACACCAGGTTCGGCAGTGTCCCAACAAGCCGAGATCTTCGACGGAAAACTTCAACGCCTGAGAGATTATCGAGGGGGTCTCTCAGGCGCTCAGGTATCCTTCAAAAATAAGCTGTTGTTGCCCATTTCCTTGGTGTTGGGAGGTAAATGTATTAGTGGGTATGCCCAGATCGATTCTGGATCCTCTGCAAATTTCATTAACCCCATGTTTTTTTCAGGCTTAGAGGTATGTCCCTTGCTGCTCCAGCGTCCAGTTGGTGTCACTGGAGCAGACTCTGCTCCCTTTTCCCAGGGGGATGTACGGTATAGGACCCCTTCCATGGAGGTTAAAGTAGGGTCTGTCCATGTTGAAAATCTGGATTTTCTTGTTATGCATAATCTGTCGTCTGATGTTATCCTGGGGTTACCCTGGCTGGATGCTCATAACCCGGTCTTCGATTGGTCCAATAGGGAACTTGTGCGGTGGGGGCCTGGGTGTGCATCACATTGTATCGCGGTTTCCCGAATTCTTGTTGGATTATTCCGATGTATTTGATGAAAAAGCAGTGGACGGGTTGCCACCCCATAGACGGTATGATTGCGCCATTGATTTAGTTCCCGGTTCCAGATACCCCCGAGGTCGAATATTCAATTTGTCCTGCCCTGAAAGAGAAGCCATGCGAGAATACATAAAGGACAGTTTACGCAAAGGCCACATACGTCCTTCTTCTTCTCCCATGGGTGCTGGCTTCTTTTTTGTAGGCAAAAAGGATGGGGGTCTCCGGCCTTGTATCGATTACCGGGAACTAAACAAGATCACTGTTAAAAACCAACACCCCCTACCATTGATTCCAGACTTGTTTAATCAAATTGTGGGCGCTAAATGGTTTTCCAAGGTTGATTTACGGGGGGGGCTTATAATTTAATCAGAATCAGGGAAGGTGACGAGTGGAAGACCGCATTCAATACCCCAGAGGGCCATTTCGAATATCTCGTTATGCCCTTTGGGTTATGCAATGCCCCGGCGGTCTTCCAACACTTTGTTAATGATATCTTCCGTGAGCACCTTGGACGTTTTCTTGTTGTCTACCTTGATGACATTTTGATCTTCTCCTCAGATTGGTCTTCCCACGTAAAGCAGGTCCGCACGGTAATGGAGCTTCTGAGACAAAATAATCTTTACGCCAAGGTGTCAAAGTGCCAATTCGGTATCCAGGAGGTCTCGTTTTTGGGTTATAGCATCACCCCCAATTCTTTTGGTATGGACCCCCTTAAAGTAGCGGCTATTGTAAAATGGGAACGACCTAGTAACCTGAAGGCCTTACAAAGGTTTTTAGGTTTCGCTAATTATTACCGGAAATTTATTAAGGGGTTCTCAGTTATAGCTAAACCCCTCACAGATCTTACTAAGAAAGGGGCGGATCTGGTACACTGGTCCACAGAGGCAATCCAGGCATTTGACACCCTTCGGCAATGTTTTTCAGAAGCTCCAGTACTAGCCCAGCCCGACTTCGAGCGCCCTTTTATTGTTGAGGTGGACGCATCCGAGGTGGGTGTGGGAGCAGTTTTATCCCAGGGAACTGACACTCTTACTCATCTTCGGCCAGTTGCGTACTTCTCGAGGAAGTTCTCCCAAGCGGAACGCAACTACGATATTGGGAATAGAGAATTATTGGCTATTAAGATGGCATTTGATGAGTGGAGGCATTTCTTGGAAGGGGCCAAACATAGAGTCACAGTGTTGACGGATCATAAGAATCTCATTTATCTGGATACCGCCAAACGACTCTCTCCACGTCAGGCCCGATGGGCCCTGTTCTTTACTAGGTTTGACTTTGAGATCACATATCGACCTGGCTCTCGTAATATTAAAGCTGATGCCCTCTCTCGCAGTTTTGATTCCGGGAACATTCCTGAGAAACAGGTCGATACGATCTTGAAACCAGGGGTTGTGGTGTCTGTCCTACAACCGGACTTGGTTACTCTTGTTGCTGAATCTCAGGATTTAGCCCCCCATAACACTCCTGACTCCCTCCTATTTGTGCCACCGAACCTTCGCCTCCGGGTCCTGGAGGAAATCCATAGTTCCGTTTTGGCAGGACATCCAGGGATAGCAGGCACTAAATACTTGCTCTCGCGCCATTTCTGGTGGCCAACTTGGGCCCGAGATGTCAAATCATTTGTTGAAGCATGTGAGGTCTGTGCTAGGTCCAAGGTTCCCCGTAGGCCACCGGAGGGATTGTTACATCCCTTGCCGGTTCCTACGAGACCTTGGACACATATATCAATGGACTTTATTACCGACTTACCAGTATCTAGGGGTAAGACTGTCATTTGGGTAGTGGTGGATCGATTTTCCAAAATGTGTCACCTTGTTCCACTGCGTAAACTCCCTAGTGCTCGTTTATTGGCCACGTTGTTTATCGGTCATATTCTGCGGTTACATGGTGTCCCGGAGAATATTGTTTCCGACAGAGGTGTCCAGTTTGTGGCCAAATTCTGGAGGGAGTTCTGTGGGAAGCTGGGAATCTCTTTGTCCTTCTCGTCGGCTTTCCATCCTCAGACGAATGGACAAACTGAGAGAACCAACCAGTCTTTGGAACAATTCCTGAGATGTTTCATAGCTGATACGCAGGATAAATGGTGAGATTTCATTCCTCTAGCTGAATTTGCTATCAACAACCATGAACAACGTTCTACTAATATGTCACCTTTTTTTTGTAATTATGGTTTCAATCCCAGGTATTCGTCCGTTCACTCTGCAGAGTCTGTCAATCCCTCAGCTGAGACAATCTTTTCTAAACTGTGCACAGTTTGGGCCCAAGCTCATCAGAGCTTGGTTAAAGCCCAAGAGTCCTACCAAAAATTCGCTAACAAAAGACGCATATCTGGCCATCTATATGCAGTGGGTGATAAGGTCTGGCTCTCTACTCGGAATCTTAAATTAATGGTACAATCGGGAAAACTGGCGCCCAAATACATTGGGCCGTATACTATAGTGGAAATCATTAATCCAGTTACTTTCAGACTTAAATTACCTGCATCTCTTAGAATTCATTCTGTGTTTCACAAAGCTCTGTTAAAAAAATATGTGCCGCCGGTGTTTCCATCACCTCCTCCTGCCCCCGTGGTCGTTCAGGGTGAATTGGAGTATGAGGTGGAGAAAATTCTAGATTCCCGTTGGGTACAGGGATCATTACAGTATTTGGTCCACTGGAGGGGCTATGGACCAGAGGAGCGTACATGGGTGGCACTTAGGAACGTGCACGCTCCTCGACTGATCCGACGATGCCATACGCAAAACCCGTCTAAGCCCGGTCCAATGGATAAGGGTCCTGAGGCCCCTCATAAGAGGGGGGGTAGTGTCAGGAACTTACCTTGTCCGGCTCCAGCGGCGTCTTCTTCCAGCTCGGCTCCGGCTGACGGCTCAGGAGCGCGCCGCTGCTCCGCCCGCCGGAGCCGAGTGACGTCACGGAGACCCGACGGCGTCCCTAGCAACCGGGGAAGCCGTGGTGTCACGTGATCGTCAGCCGGCCGGCCGGTACGCAGCTGGGGTGTCTTGCACTCAGGCTGAGTGACAGGTCGCCCGGCCGCTCAGCCTGCAGTGCACCAGCTGCAGTGAAACTGGACTCAGGAGGCCGGACCAATCAGCCTTTGGTCCGGGCTCCTGGTCCAGTATAAAGTGTCAGTATTGCCAGCAGGTTATCGCTGGCTATTAGTTCTTCTAGTCCCAGCTCCCCTGCTCCGTCCCAGCGTTCCCTGCCCTATATCCCATTCTGCTTGTCTTCTCGTGTTCTTGACCCTCCGCCTGACCTGTGACTATTCTTTGCTTGCCGATTCTGTACTGCGTTGCCCGTGTGGTTTGACCTGGCTTGTTGACTACTCTTTATTGTGTTTTGTCCGTCTGTCGTGTTTTGTGTTCCACGTATTCAGTACAGGGAACGTCTTCGTGGTTGTCCGCGACCGCCTAGGGTCGCCTGAGGCAATTAGGCAGGGACAGTGGGTGGGATTAGATCAGGGCCCACTGTCTGGTTGTGTTTGTCATTGCTGACACAACCTTAGAGCTTTATCCAAGTTCAGCAGCCCCAGCTAATCAAATGCCGAATGTTCGGGTTCGGATGGACTCGAACCCGAACCCAGTTCGCTCATCTCTAATAACCACTTTTTGCCCTGTAGTTTCGAGTTACCCCTTCTGCCAAAGTGACACAAGCCCCAGTCTTGGTTACCTGAGTTGAGTAAAGTGTCCAAGTGTGTTGCAAGATTAGAGTACGTAGGCTCTTGGCTGCTTTGCTCTATCCGGATCAGTTCCTCTGTCTAGGATACTGTCCTGCACTGTGTTAAGATGTTCACAACATGGGTTGGGGTTTTCTCCAACTTGTCCTCTATTTAGGTGTTAAGCACTGCATTGTTAGTGGGAAAGTTGCTTTAGAAAAAAAAAGTCTCTGTGTTCTCCATGCGTGTCTGTACACTACAGTTGGTCTGTCCCGGTTCCTGGATAAACTCAGCAGGGATGCCTGATTGGTGTGTCTTGCTCCACTGAGAAACAAAGAGAAACTACACTACACTTCCTTTCCCTATGTGACTACTTTCTACAGGATGTATGTAACAGCTCCTGTGAGTGGTGGAGAAGAGAGTATGAAAAGAAAAAGGAGTACAGATAGGTAGAAGGAAAGAGTCTCTCTCATTGGTGTACAGAATCACAAGATACAACACAATACCCCTTACATGACTACAGATGTTCAACATATATACATAAATATACATAATACTGACAATCTAGTGGCAAAACTTATACATGACTTTATCACCACTTTACTTTCGAGATATCCTATGGATATCCAATACTCTGTGGATCTGGTAAGAGAACAATAAAGGGCGCCTTCTGGTGCAGTATCTTGGGATCAGTACCCTCAAAAACCAACAGGTGCACACACGCTCACCTTTTTTTGTGGTTGTGCAAGCAACTCTATAGCGGGCTGTATATTAGCTCCTATGAGGTTCACCATTGGGGTTCCCGTGGTGTCACAAACAAGTAGCAAGAAGGCTGGGCAGGACCAAATGAGCATAAAACAACCTCTTGGATAAGCAAGTGCAGGAGGAGAGAAATGGTGCAGCCCAAAAACTGCCACAGTACCTCTGCAGCAACAGGGCTAGACAGACCAGCTGTAGTTTATCCTTATGGAAAACACAGAGACTTTATTTCTTAAAGCAACACTTCTACCTATAATGCAATGCTAAACAACTAAAGAGAGGACAAGTCTGAGATCACCCAAACCCACACTGTGAACATCTTTAACACAGTGCAGGACAGTATCCTATAAGTAGACAAACTGATCCAGATAGGGCAAAGCAGCTAAGAGCATACATACTTTATCTTCCAACGCAGATGACACGGGGAAACGCTCGGACACTTCGCTCAACTCAGGTAACTAGGACTGGGGCTTGTGTCACCCTGAAAGGACAGGTAACTCAACACTGCAGAGCAAAAGGTGGTTATAGCGACAAAGGTCAAAACATGGGCACAAGTATTCTTCTTCTTTCAAGTATTCTCAAGTATTCTTCTTCTAAAGTTCCGGCAGAGCACAGTACTACATTGGATTGGGACTCTCACAACCTACTTCTCTCCACTACTCTGAACTCTCTCTACTCTTAGCACGCTACCAAGCCAGCACTGCTATTCTACTTTCTACCTCAACAGTTCTCGGTGCAGATCTAGTAAAGTCAAGATTGTATTATACTATTCACTTGTATCACGGAAGATCTACCAGTAAAGAAAGAGTTTTTCATTTTCCCGGGACTGCTATCTTACTCTCTACCTCAGTATCTCTCAGTACAGATGGGGTGAACGCAAGTCTGTATCTCAACAGTCATTTATTAGCCTGTATCACCATTTATTCTAATTATTGCACCAGCACCTGGGTGACGGTACCGACAGTCCGGGTGGGTCACAACTCCAGTCCGGACCACCGTGATAATAGCCTAAGGGATCCATCACAACCCGGCAGGTCACGACCATTGGGGAAAAGTATAGCCAGCCACAAAAAAACTAAAAACAGATGTGCCTTCATACCTGTGTGCTAAGTTAGCACTGGCGTCACGAGAACCTCCCACCTGGTTGAGCTATACTCGACTGACCAACCACCACAGAAGTGGAGTCACACAGTACCATCTAACAAGTGACCGGTCGCAGCTGCAACACCACACGGCAGCCCACCACAATGTTATTGTACAAAAGCATAAAAAAACAACATATTTTTGGTCTCTCCCTAATTATATCGTCCCACAGAACAACCCAATGTGAAACAAAGGCGGTGCTTCCAATGAATGATCTTGATGTAGTCTATAATTTAATGGTTTTTATTATGCTATTAGTCTTGATAAATTGTTGTCTAGAGTAATGAGAAGTGACTTTGTGAGTCATGGCAGACACATCCAGCCTCGCCTTCCTTTTACACCCCCTTTCCTCTGTCATTCACCTTTATTTATATCTGATTACCAAATACCCAGTGAATGAGTCGCTGGCAGGACTGAGCGGCAGTCACCCAGAGACCAGGGTGTTGAAGGCAGAAAATCAGCGTATGCCAGGGATCTCAGTGCTTTCCTTGAAATACTGGAATCCATGAAATGCCCAGCTAGTTTTACAGGCAACATACACAAGTAAATTATGTTGTATCTCATAGTAGCAAGAAGGTTTTAAGTATACGCACAGATGCCAAATGCAATTTTTTTTTTTTTTACACAGGGGGTGGTGACACGTAACCATCAGGCCCCATAGCAAAATCGGGACTGGGGCCCCACTCAACAATGCACAGTAGTTTGACAATAGGGTAATAATGTGCAAAGTGATGTCACTATAACTTAGGCTGGGTTCACACTACGTATATTTCAGTCAGTATTGTGGTCCTCATATTGCAACCAAAACCAGGAGTGGATTAAAAACACAGAAAGGATCTGTTCACACAATGTTGAAATTGAGTGGATGGCCGCCATTTAATGGCAAATATTTGCTGGTATTTTAAAACAACGGCTGTTATATTAAAATAATGTCAGTTATTTACTGTTATATGGCGGCCATCCACTCAATTTCAACATTGTGTGAACAGATCATTTCTGTGTTTTTAATCCACTCCTGGTTTTGATTGCAATATGAGGACCACAATACTGACTGAAATATACGTAGTGTGAACCCAGCCTAACAGGGATATTGCACTATGATGTCACCACATAGAAATAATAAATAATTTGATAATGTTGCAGTTCAGGGATCGTGCACACAGAGGAATAGACATCACTAACTTTACCTCTTGGGAGTTGGGCTTCCATAGCTGTTGGGCCCAGTAGCCGCTGCTCTGTCTGCTGCCATAGTGGAGGATGTGGAGGGAATCGTATACTAGTGAACAATGATTTTTTAGACATAGTATCATTTGCAGGCACCTACTTACTAAAGAGACCTACCTAGTGGGGCAAATTACCCACCTAATGGGGACTTGTCTACCTACTGGAGGGACCTATCAATCAACTGTCAAAACCTATATACCTACTGTGTGGACCAATCCTTAAACTGGGGGACTACATTTCTATAGCGAGGACTTACCTTTCTTTTGTAGGACCTACGATCCTGCTAGGAGCATCTACATACCTATTATGGAGGACCTACGTACCTAATAACAACCCCTGCCCTACACTCAACCCACTATCCCTACCCACTTACCTTTCAATCTAACTGTGCAGTGAACCAATGGGAGTGGGGAGAGGTAACGTACACAGTTGATTATTTTGAGTTTTCTGCTTGTGTCCATCATTTTACAGGAGTATAAATGTACCAAAAGGTGGAGCCTCTGACAGAGTGTGAACTTAGCCTTAGATTGGGGCCTGTGAAACCAATTAAGAAAAACTTAAAAGCACTCTTCCTCATGCCCAGTAGTGCTGTTCCCGGGTCCTGCTGCCAGTTGCCGGTGTCTTACAGCTCTTCTAGCTCCAACATCATGTACCAGGCTGAGTGATTGCCTGCTCAGCCAATCAGTGGCTAGGACGGGTTACCACCCAATTACTGACTTGCTGAGTGAGGGGGCCGTGACATTGCAGCTGGAAGAGGATTCCATGCAAAAATGGCATCAATGGCCGTCAACAGGACCTGGGAGTAGCACTACAGGATACGAGGACGGGTGAGATCACTTTGTTTATTATTTTCACGCCCCCCCCCCCCCCCTTCCTCCCTTTATAAAATTTTGCCTGACTTCTATCTTAAGAGTGCGTTCACTAGAGATGAGCGAACCGGTTCGGCCGGTATGGGATATGGTTTGGATTTTTCCAAAAAAACGAGTCCGATCGGATTCGGATTTTTGGAAATCAGCTCCGATTTTTATTTTTTTTCTTGCTTTCTAAAATGGCAGCCGCCATTCTAGAAAGCAGGAAGTGTTCCGGGCGGGAAAAGCGCTTTTCCATGATGCCCAGAACACATTCAATCAGCAGGGATCTAGCTGATTGATTTAAGAGGAGCAGTCACATGACCGCACCACGCAGTCTGTACAGAGAGAGGAAGGAGGTTGTTACTGGCTGCAGTGCACACAGCTCGTGATTATCAAAACGCTGCTGCTGGTGCTGCTGCTGTTGTGTACTACAGACTACTGAGAAGATATTGTAGCAAAGGAAAGGAAAGATTAGGAAAGCGGAGAGGAGAAACATCTAGTGATTGAGAGAGAAATATAGAGAGGGCGAAAGATAGATAGATAGACTAGGCATAGGACAGCAAAGGGTGCATGGAACAAAAACGTGCTGTACAGATATACAAGTCCTATACTTCTGATAGTGTGTATATCACATCCGTCTTATCTTGAGAGACAAAAATACCTGGTGCAGGTATATAGCATAAAAGTCTTTTAAAGGGAACCAATCACACTAAAATTGGGTAAGGAAACGTGCTGGTACATCAGCCAGCACGCTTCCTAACCATCCCCCTGCCCCCCCCCCCCCCCCCCGTCCCATGAACAATTAGCCCGCAAAGTTAGTTTAATCGTGTCCCGTGCTCTATGCAAATTACCATACAAGTAGTCACGGTGGGCGGGACGGCTGTTCGAGTAGTCACGGTGGGCGGGGTCTTCGTCAAGTAGTCACTGGGTCCTGGGCCGGCTCCTGCGCTGTAATCACGCCCCTCCAGGCGTGTTGTAAAGCGGCGCCTGGTGACGTCACTCGGCAGTACAGTGGGTGAAGCCGCTGCCTTACTACACTGCGCAAGCGCAGTACAGCAGCGTCTTCTCAGGCTGCACTGCGCATGCGCGGTGCAATGCCGCCCCCCCCCCCCCCGAGTGACGTCACCAGGCGCCCGGAGGGGCGTGATTACAGCGCAGGAGCTGGCCCAGGACCCAGTGACTACTTGATTAAGACCATGCCCACCGTGACTACTCGAACAGCCGTCCCGCCCACCGCGACTACTTGTATGGTAATTTGCATAGAGTGCGGGACACAATTAAACTAACTTTGCGGGCTGAATGTTCATGGGACGGGGGACAGGGGGATGGTTGAAAAGCGTGCTGGCTGATGTACCAGCACGTTTCCTTACCTTTATGCCCAATTTTAGTGGGATTGGTTCCCTTTAAAAAGTGCTATACATATAGACAATTTCTATACTTGGACCCTTGTGTATATTACATTTGTCTTATCCTGACAGACAAAAATACCTGGTGCAGGTGTATAGCATAAAAGTCTAACTGGCATCCAGGTTGACTAAGGTGTGCCTGCCCTTGCCTCCATGTTGACTACTGCTGCTCCTGTACTGGCCTCCGTGTTGGCTACTGCGGCTTCTGCCTGTCCTCCATGTTGGCTACTGCTGCTCCTGCCTGGCCTCCAGTTTGGCTACTGTACTCCTGCCTTGCCTCCATGTTGACTACTGTTGCTCCTGCCCTTGGCTCCATGTTGGCTACTGCTGGGCCTTAACTGGCATCCATGTTGACTACTGCTGTGCCTGCCCTTGCCTCCTTGTTGGCTACTGCTGGGCCTTAACTGGCATCCAGGTTGACTACTGGTGTTCCTGCCCTTACCTCCATGTTGACTACTGCTGCTCCTGCCTGGCCTCTATGTTGACTATTGCTACTCCTGCCTGGCCTCCATGTTGGCTACTGCTGCTCCTGCCTGACCTCCATATTGACTACTGTTGCTCCTGCCTGGCCTCCATGTTGGCTACTGCTGCTCCTGCCTGACCTCCATGTTGACTACTGTTGCTCCTGCCTGGCCTCCATGTTGGCTACTGCTGCCTGGCCTCCATGTTGCCTACTGCTGCTCCTGCCTAGCCTACATGTTGACTACTGTTGCTGATGCCTGTCCTCCATGTTGGCTACTGCTGCTCCTGCCTGGCCTCCATGTTGACTACTGTTGCTGATGCCTGTCCTCCATGTTGACTACTGCTGCTCCGGTACTGGTCTCAAATGACTATTGCTGGACCTCCACTGGCCTCCAATGACTACTGCTGCTCCTTCACTGCATTTGTGACCTTTTTCCTGCATAGACCCTGTAATGGTGAGTTTCCTGCATAGACCCCGTAATGGTGAATATTGAACTCTAAAAAAAAAATTGACTTTGAGATATCGAAAAGATAATGATGTTACTGACATGTAGAGCCCTAAATTCAACCAAATACACTACCCCCGAACGGAACTTTCCAAAAAAAATCCGGTCAGGTCAGAACGAACTTTTGAAAAGTTCGCTCATCTCTAGCGTTCACATGTACAGGATCTGCAGCAGATTTGATGCTATGTTCAGTTATTTAGCCACATTAAAGTGTCACTGTCGTTATAACTTTCAAAATCTAAATCAGCAGTAGATGTGATATAAAGCAAGTTTGCAATTTACATTCATTATTTTTTTTGTTGTTGTTATCATGCTGTAAAACAAATCTGACTTGTGCTGGGTGCAAAAATCAGACTAAACACAGGAGTTCTGGCCAGTACAGAGTGTCCCGCCTCAGAGTGTCCATCAATCACATGACTCCCTTCTCTGTGAGCGCTCAGATGGCCTGGGATACACTGAACTTCCTGTTTTCTGACTCTTTGAGAAAATAAGAGTCAGAAAACAGGAAGTGCCGTGTTCTCCATGATAACTAAAAAAAAAAAAAAATGAATGTATATTGCAAATTTGCTTTATATCAGATCTACTGTCGATTTAGACTTTGAAAGTTATAACGACAGGTACACTTTAATATCAAATCTGCTGCGGATCCTCTACGTGTGAACGCACCCAAATAGTATATATCATAGTTGTCTTGCAGTATTCACAGAGGTCACAGAAATCATTTGAATTTACAGGTTGTATTTAGGTAAAATTTCTCCTTTTTCATAGTGAACCAAGACAGCAAAATCAGAACTGCGGAAGAGCGTGGCAGCTTTCATGGCCGCACCAATGGCCTATCCACTTATAGGACTATGTAAGGGGAGTGGGTATATCCAGAATGAAGCAGCTGTCTCAAGCGGGGTGGATTTAGAAAAGCATAGACCTGTCACCTGTCCCACTTTGTTGTTTTGCTAAATAGCCTTAAAAGGAATGTAATGTCACCCAAAAACCTACAAAGGCTGCGGTTTCTGGAGAGGGAGCAGGCCTGCTGGGAGTTTAGACAGATCATTGGCACTGACTATCCCAGTGCTCTTATACTCATGGCTCTCCAGGAATTGCATAACTACAAGTCCCAGTCTCCCTTCTGCAGGTATCTCAGTAGAGCAGTGTTTCTGTATAGTAACGTTCTGTATCCTGTGCCCACTCACTTGAGACTTTTTAGTGTCCTGCCACCTCCACACTTCAGGCATTCAAGTAAACAATGTAATAATACTGAACTGGGATATTTTTATGAGACTTGTCACTGTTATGACTAGTCTTCTTACTTTCCTTATGTGTTTTGTGTATTATACATGTCACATACAGAATGTTCTTGTTCTGTGTTTTACCATGTAAATATATTTCGGGTGTTTTCCTTAGTTTTGAGGAACTTTCCTTTCTTGGAGGCACCATTAGTACTGTTTAATCTTTTCTCTTCTTTCATGAATAAATGCTGGAATTACAGGACGGACAGATTTTATGTAACACATAGGGTGTGGGTTGTTTTGTGGCATTTTGAAATGTATGTAAAAAACGAGATTACTTTGTTTTGCTAGTCGATTTTGTGTCAATAATTTAAAAAAAAGAAAAAAAATTCAGTAAAAATAGGATTTCTTGCATGGTGGGAAATCCTCTTTTTTTCCATGGTCTTCTTTGGGCATTTTTTCAGAGTGAATGAAAGTTTAGCAGGGGAAGGAAAAAAAACTTGAAAAGTGGAGAAAGAAGCATGTGTCTTTGTAAGGGTATATGAACACAGAGTAATTCTGTCGGAAAACTCCATGTGGAATCCGCTGCTTGTCCCTGTGCGCTTCTGCTTTCCTCCCCGCCAGTTCCATAGACTCCATTATATGCTCCAGTAGATTCCACTGTCTACCCAAAGAATTGTCATGTCAATTCTTTGGGTGGACAGTGGAAACCGCCAGAGCATATAATGGAGCCTATGGAGCTGGCAGAGAGGGAAGTGGGAGCGCGCAGGGAGAAGCGGAGTATTCCGCATGGAGTTTTACGACAGATTTACTATGTGTGTCTATACCATAAGAGCTATTACGCTTCTTATATTCACTTATAGGGTAGCTTCACACATACCGTATTGCAGCAGATTTGATGATGCGGATCCACAGCAGATCCGCAGCAGATTTGATCTAAATAACTGAACACAGCATCAAATCTTCACCATCCAATCTGCTGCGGATCTGCTGCAGATCCTGTATGTGTGAACGAACCCCTACTGTAGTTTTAATGCATACAAATTTTTTTGAAACAACTGTGACCATTTACTTCAGGCGACTATTTAAAAAAAAAAAAAAAATTTTAAGATACACCCAGGGATGGCTATTATGAAAATAATAAAACATACTTACCTCTCTGGCTCCCTCTCCACTGCTAACTTACCCATTTGTCCTACTGTTTGCTGCTTCTGGGTTCTAGGGCCATGATGTAGCTAGCCCGCACAGCTAAATAGCAGATGCAGTGTTGTCCTGCAGGTCGGAGCTGTAAGATGGTGCAGGAGCCGGGGAGGTAAGTGTTCTTTATTAATTTAACACAATCCATCCCCTAGCATATCTTTAAAAAAAAAGTCCCTTGCCCAGAGTACCCCTTCAGACATTTCTGTATCATAAACATACTGCTGTTCATAGAATAAAAACAAATGCATTATCTGTTTTAAAAAATATTCAGCTGGTTTACATAATGTTACCTGTATGTGTTTCCTAACCCTTATAATAAAATGTTAAGCATACTGAACAACTTTCTATGCAGTCCAAGTATTTTGAGATATAGCATCCAGGGGCGTAGCTATAGGGGTCACAGGGGTCGGCATGGCGACCGGGCCCCTATGCTAGGGGGGCCCGCACGGCCCCCCTTGCCACTTGTCTCTTTAAGCATCGCTTTGATGTTCTGCCCGCACAGTGAGCGGGCGGAACATTAAAGCGAGCAGAATGCAGAAGCAGGACCTGTCAGCATCCTGCTCCTGCATTCCCTCCCATAGGCTACCGGCACTTCATACCAGCAGCCTATGGGACGCCGGGACGTGACCTCTCCGGCAGGTGTGATGATGTGACGTCATCACACCTGCCAGAGGTCGCGTCCCTGCGGCTCGCAAGATGGAGCCAGAAGAGGAGGAGAGCTGCTGCCTGCAGCCACACAGCGTGGATTAGGTGCGTAGGATGTTTTTTTTTTTTTAGGGGCACCTCTGGCGGCATTATTAGTTCATGGGGGCACTTCTGGGGGCATTATTAGTTCATGGGGGCACCTCTGGGGGCATTATTAGTTCATGGGGGCACCTCTGGGGGCATTATTAGTTCATGGGGGCACATCTGGGGGCATTATTAGTTCATGGGGGAACCTCTGGGGGCATTATTAGCTCATGGGGGCACCTCTGGGGGCATTATTAGTTCATGGGGGAACCTCTGGGGGCATTATTAGCTCATGGGGGCACCTCTGGGGACATTATTAGTTCATGGGGGCACCTCTGTGGGCATTATTAGCTCATGGGGGCACCTCTAGGGGCATTATTAGCTCATGGGGGCACCTCTGGGGGCTTTATTAGCTCATGGGGGCACCTCTGGGGGCATTATTAGCTCATGGAGGCCACCTCTGGGGGCATTATTAGCTCATGGGGCACCTCTGGGGGCATTTTTAGTTCATGGGGGCCACCTCTGGGGGCATTATTAGTTCATGGAGGCCACCTCTGGGGGCATTTTTAGTTCATGGGGGCCACCTCTGGGGGCATTATTAGTTCATGGGGGCACCTCTGGGGGCATTATTAGCTCATGGGGGCACCTCTGGGGGCATTATTAGCTCATGGGGGCACCTCTGGGGCATTATTAGTTCATGGGGGCCACCTCTGGGGGCATTATTAGTTCATGGGGCACCTCTGGGGGCATTATTAGCTCATGGGGCACCTCTGGGGGCATTATTAGCTCATGGGGCACCTCTGGGGGCATTATTAGTTCATGGAGGCCACCTCTGGGGGCATTATTAGTTCATGGGGGAACCTCTGAGGGCATTATTAGCTCATGGGGGCACCTCTGGGGGCTTTATTAGCTCATGGGGGCACCTCTGGGGACATTATTAGTTCATGGGGGCACCTCTAGGGGCATTATTAGCTCATGGAGGCACCTCTGGGGGAATTATTAGCTCATGGGGGCACCTCTGGGGGCATTATTAGCTCATGGGGGCCACCTCTGGGGGCATTATTAGCTCATGGGGGCACCTCTGGGGGCATTATTAGCTCATGGGGCACCTCTGGGGGCATTATTAGCTCATGGGGCACCTCTGGGGGCATTATTAGTTCATGGAGGCCACCTCTGGGGGCATTATTAGTTCATGGGGGAACCTCTGAGGGCATTATTAGCTCATGGGGGCACCTCTGGGGGCTTTATTAGCTCATGGGGGCACCACTGGGGACATTATTAGTTCATGGAGGCCACCTCTGGGGGCATTATTAGTTCATGGGGCACCTCTGGGGGCATTATTAGCTCATGGGGGCACAGCAGGGGGCATTATTAGCTCATGGGGGAAACTCTGGCGGCATTATTAGTTCATGGGGGCACAGCAGGGGGCATTATTAGCTCATGGGGCACCTCTGGGGGCATTATTAACTCATAGGGGCACCTCTGGGGACATTATTAGTTCATGGAGGCCACCTCTGGGGGCATTATTAGTTCATGGGGCACCTCTGGGGGCATTATTAGCTCATGGGGGCACAGCAGGGGGCATTATTAGCTCATGGGGGAACCTCTGGCGGCATTATTAGCTCATGGGGGCACCTCTGGGGGCATTATTAGCTCATGGGGGCACCTCTAGGGGCATTATTAGCTCATGGGGGCACCTCTGGGGGCATTATTAGCTCATGGGGGCCACCTCTGGGGGCATTTTTAGCTCATGGGGGCACAGCAGGGGATCCTACATACAGGGGGCATCCCACATTCCTACTCGCTTTACTGCACATAACACCAAACAGTGAAGTTACTTTGGGAGTCTACAGGAGGGAGAAAGGAAAGGAAGTTGCTAGAAATGTGCGGAGCCTAAATTGTTTGTCTCGCAGGTTCTGAAAAGATGAAACATATCTGGAAGGAATCATCATGGAGGACTGGACTGGATGGAGAGGAAAAGGGAAAGTGACGCCTCAGATCAAAGAAGACGTCACCTGTGAGTTACTGTATGACAGTTTTCTTATTTTGTAGAACATTATTTAGTAGGGGTGCCCGGAGCAAATTTTTTTTTCCAAGGGGTGCCCTGAAGTGGAAAAGGTTGGGAAGCACTGCACTAATCTGTCCCGCTGCGCCCGCTGGCACATGCTGTCATCTGATTGGGCCTCTTACCTAATCAGATGACAGCAAGTACCAGCGCCCCCTCCTCCAGACATCTGCGTTGGCGGCCCAAGCTGTGTCCTATGGCCGTACCTCTACCGCGTTAAGCTCCAGCTTGTGCTGCAATCCACCTCTCCTCAGCATTGAGGCCCCTCCCCCAGGTCAGGTGACATCACTGTACAGCCGGCAGGTAACATCAGAGAGTACAGCAATGTTGTGATCCGGTGGGGGAGGAGCCTCAACCCTGCGGGAACCACTTACACCACTGAGGAGAGGAGAAGTGGATTGCAGGTGACATCTACATTATCTGTACTCAGAGATATCACTGTGTTATCTGTGGTGTTACATAGGACTGCAGGTGACATCTTCATTATCTGTACTCAGAGATATCACTGTGTTATCTGTGCTGTTACATAGGACTGCAGGTGACATCTACTACATTATCTGTACTCAGAGATATCACTGTGTTATCTGTGGTGTTACATAGGACTGCAGGTGACATCTACATTATCTTCTCATAGATATCACTGTGTTATCTGTGCTGTTACATAGGACTGCAGGTGACATCTACTACATTATCTATACTCAGAGATACCACTGTGTTATCTGTGGTGTTACATAGGACTGCAGGTGACTACTAAATTATCTGTACTCAGAGGGATATTACTGTGTTATCTGTGGTGTTACATAGGACTGCAGGTGACATCAGGTGACTTATCCAGGTTGCAGAAGTTCAAACTTCATCGTGCCCTGCTGACAGTTTATTATGGGAGTTGTAGTTTTGCAGCATGTGGCTCTTCAGGTTGCAGCACTACAACCCCCATTGTTTCCAACTGGCAGTTCATGATGAGAGTTGTAGTTTTTCAGCTGGAGAGTCAAAGATTGGAATACAATGATTAGACAATGACACAGTACAGTCCATTAATTATAGGGGGCAGTAGTGCAGTACATGAGGTGGAGGCAGTGACAGGGCATTAGAACATGGTGGCACATTAGAGTAATTGGATATAACGGTAGATATGACTTTGCCTGATCGGGTGAGATGGGGGGGCCCCAAGCTAAAATTTTGCACCAGACTGCTTCCTACTTACGCGTCCTTTTCTCCTGGCTTGAAATCCCTGGTGGCGCGTGTCTGGGGGGATGCGGGGTTATTTCAATTTGCTGATGTGGTGGATCCGCTGACCCGTACACTATTGCCTTTTGATAGAATTTTTTGACAGATCACACCTTCCTCGTTCTGAGGGCTATACTCATACATGCCTTCAGCACTTCATGAGGACCGTCATGGGATCTAGCACGGTCTCCAAACCTACGGCTTTTGAGCAGATTTGCAGAACAGGCACGTCCACCAGGGGTCTGAACTCGGACATATATCGAATTATGGAGTCTGGTGGAGGTGACGCGCCAGCTAGGCACAAATACATGGCTAAATGGGAATCAACACTTTCCAGAACGATATCCCCTGAGTCTTGGGAAATTATATGGAGCAGAGCGGCGAAATCTTCCATTTGTGTCACCTATAAGGAAGTCCATTATAAGCTTATCATGCAGTGGTACCATACCCCTGAGTTACTGCACAAACTTAATAGTTCCATCTCCCCTATTTGTTGGCGATGTGTTGGCTCGATAGGCTCTCTCTACCACATTTTTTGGACCTGTTCGGGCATTCGGGGTTATTGGTCACGAGTTAACTCCTTACTCATGGAGGTACTTGGTACAAACTTATTCTTGGACCCCCTGGTCTATCTTCTTAACCTCACCCCTAAATCGCTAGGGAAGAAGCCTACTAAGTTAGCACTTCAGGTTCTCTCGGCGGCCAAGACCTTGATTGCCCGTAACTGTAAAAATACTTCTTCCCCGTCCCAAACTGAACTTATTTCTAGAATAAAGGAGATGTGCTCACTGGAACACCTTACAGCCTCTCTTAATAACAAGCTTCCCCTGTTTGATTCTATCTGGGCTCCTTGGGACGCATATTGTGCCCGGTCTGGGTATACATGCTAAGCTGTGCTTCTCCCTGATCTAGCCTGTTCCCCCTCTTTACCCCTCCCCTCCCACCCCTCTGTCTGTCTTCCCTTTATCAGTGTTTCGTCTTGTTGTGTCTCTTGTGATTCTAGTATCTACAGTATCTTCAGATTAGTTATGTATGTTTTCTGACTGATTCCTGGGTGGTTCGCCCCTGGTCGTGTCCCGGTGGTGCCCCGGTTGGTGTCCCGTTGACGCCATCTGTACTAGGCACCAAGTGCGCCATAGGCTATGATGCCTCTTTTTGTGTATTTGAAGTTGTTATTGTATTCTAATTGCCACCTCTGGTATGGTTGTGTGTACCTCATTATTTGAAAAGCCAATAAATATTATAATTAAAAAAAAAAAAATTTGCACCAGGGCCCATCAGCCTTTAGCTACGCCCCTGATAGCATCCATTTATTACTGTGGTCTACTGTATGTGCACACAGCTTTTGCTGCATTATAGGTATAGGTGGAGGTGGATAATATGTGGTAGGTATACAGCATGAGGTCAGTCTCATACACTGTCCATTCTAAGCAGATACTCTCTTGAAGGGCAACTTGTGTGTGTTTTAACGCAAATGAATCAATACACTGAAATGAGATTTTTCATGGATTTTTTTCCCCAGAGTATAATGTAATGTAATTTAATGTAGTAATTTAGGCTAAAGGTAATCTTAGACAATATTCAGTGTATGTTGTGTGTTTGATGAGGAAATAAAGGCAGCTATCATCTCTGTGGGGATGCTTCTTACAAGGACTACAAAAAGGGATTGCTATCATTTTAATAATGTAGCATGAATACTTATAGGAAAGATGAAAGAACGTCCCAAATAAGGTATATAAATATATTTTTTTGCATCAAATCATATATCCTTATTAGAGGACAATATAAATAATTCATGCCACATAAATTCAGCATTTTCCTCCTATGCATACCAATTCCAGCTAAATATGGAAACTCTTACACATTCAAAATATAAGAGATAGTATGAGGCTTTATTCACACCACATTTGGGGCATAGGGTAGGGATACTTCTATTTAAAAATCTGTATGTCCTGTAGGAAGTGGTGTATTCTTTCCATTCTGACACAGTGCTCTCTGCTGTCACCTCTGTCCATGTCAGGAACTTTCCAGAGTAGGACAGTTTTTGTCATGGAAAGAGGCGTTAGACTGGAAGAATATACCACTTCATACAGGACATGTTCACACTCGGTAAATTAAAAGTAAAATACGGCTGTATTTTTCAATATAATAATGCGCTCTATTGAAGTTAACAGAAAATTGGCCAGTAGTCCATACATTTTAGAGAATACTGTACGTAATTGATTACAGCCACCCAAATAATGAATATGCTCATTATTAATGACCTGTTTTGCATAATACAGACATTTTTTGGTTTATTTGTTTTTTCCTCTGTTTACACATTGTTTTATTTCCTCTCAAATTTACGGTCATATTTCTCTTTTATTTTACTGTGTGTGAACCTAGCCTTATATTACACAGCATCAGTAAGAGTGACACAGCCTCTCTGCTGCCACTAATGGTTGTGTTGGAAATTGCAGGGCCACACAAGCACTGCTACCGAATTATCGCTGGCACTGTTGCATGCAGCTATTGGTGGCAGCAGAAGAGCAGGGTCACCCCTTACTGGGGTAATAGTGTATTATGTTTCAATAACAGGGGGTGCAAAATGCATTAAGGGGCCACAGTGTAGTAAGGGATATGCATTATAGCTCATTAAAGGTCCGTTCACACTGAGTAATTCTGGCAGAATTTCAAGCGGAGCCCACGTTGCGGACTTAATGAGGCATCCTATTTAATGCTCCGCTTGAAATTCCGCTAGTATTACTCAGTGTGAAGGGGTCCTAAGGGGGACCCACTACATTATTTTTTATTTGTATGGTGCCAACTTATTCCACAGCACTTTACATAGATTTGAACCCAGTGCTGACCACTAACAGCACTAACCTACATACTAGCCAACATACTGCCTATAATGTGTATTATACTTTATTTCCATGTTTAGCTGTATTATATATTCAGAGAGTGCAGTCTGTTGCAGAATTATACTAGGGAGGTATAAAGTTTTGCGGTATTCAGAGGGTGCAGTTAGTGTCGGTATTATATGTAAGTGTTGTGGTGTTTGGCGGTATTCCCAGGGTGGCATATGTGACACTAGGAGGAGCTTTCCTTAGTTTAGAGCAGGGATAGGGAACCTTCGGCCCTCCAGCTATTGCAAAACTACATTTCCCATCATGCCTGGACAGCCAAAGAGAAGATGGTTCCCCGTCTCTTGTTTAGAGGATGAGGATCTGCTTCAAATGTGAGGACTGAAGATATCTTGGCTTCAAACACTGCAGAGATGAGACATAGATGGAAGAAGTCATGGTGGTGGTGGATTTCTGTAAGTTATGGTTGCCATATTATAAATTATAAGTTACAGGTAAGACAAGTAACCATACAAGTGGAAGATTGTAGTAAACCCTAATATAGTACTGTGCAAGAGCCTTCACAAAGTGTAGTGCAGGTGTAATAAAGGACGCCAGTTACAACTTAAAACAAGCTAAAAATGAATGAAAATTCCAAGAACATAAAAGATTGTTAATGTTTGTTGTATTTGTTGTAAACAAAAAAAAACAAACAAAAAGGAATTGCCCTTTAAGGATACTACTAGCAGAGCAGTGGAGATTTGTGCTTATATGTGATGCCCAGATTCACAAGTGCATCATTATTAATATTCATTAGCTTCAGGCTATAGCTCTCACATCTGCATCCATGATCATTGGGTCTTAGAAGTCATATGGCTACAACATTTTAATAAAAATCTAATGATTGTCTAGTAGCCAACATAGAAGTCATGGAAAGAAATATATTTGTAATCTATAACGGAAACACAAGCACCAAATATGATACTGCTTGTAGTGTAGGGACATTAGTGGAACCAGATGATGGCACCAGCATCGATCATGTATCCTAACACGTTATATGTCCAGAAGGGTGATGAGCGGCCACATCTATCACTTACCCAGACACAGGAAAATAGAAGTCATAGTTTCATATATGCATGACTTATATATCAGAGAGACCCATTGCAAAATTAGATGGGACCCCAACACCTAATGACAGGAAACTGAAACAGCAGCATAAGTAACAAAAACTAAAGGTAAAAATATTAGCACAGTATATTAGAGAGACCAACAACTTTTTATTAGAGATAAAGCGGCCTTTTCGGATTTCTGGTTCGTGAGAACCAGAACGATCGGCGTCGGATTCCCGCTGTCTGCTCGCTCCGTGCAGCGGGTGGATACCTCCTAAGGAACGCCTGGAAAACTGGGATACAGCCAATGGCGGCGTTTAAGGAGTTAATGACACGCGGCAGCGCGATCGCTGCAGCGTGTCATTACCGGTGAGGTCCCGGCTGCTAATTGCAGCTGCCCCCCACCTGCTATGAAGCGCGCTCCGCTCCGGAGCACGCTTCATAGCCGGAGAAACACCCAGGGCGTACAGTTACGCCCTAGGTCGTCTGGGGACAGACTTCCATGGCGTAACTATACGCCCTGGGTCGTCTAAGGGTTAAGGAGCCTTGGAAAATTGACTGGGGATTTTATGCCAAGCTTAAAGTGACACTGTCACCCCCTTTATGCATTCTGACTTCTCTACACAGGTGTAAAAGGTAAATTTAGCAGTTTTCATACCTTATTTTATATTATGGTACTTGTTCAAGTAAAAAGTGATCTTTTATCATCTGCGGATTATGCTAAGTGGGCTGGGGTTCACGGCTACAGCGCCACTTAGCCCCACCCACAGAGCCACCATTGGCCCCACCCCTCCATTACATCATAGACACGTAGGCCCTGCCCCCTCACCAACCATTGGAACAGGCTGGCCTAAAGGTCTAGGCCTATGTTTCGATGACGTCACAGAGGGACGGGCCAGCGGCAGGGCTGTGGGCGGGGCTAAGTGGCACTGTTGCCGTGAAGCCCCGCCCACTCAGCACAATCTGCAGTTGATAAAAGATCACAACAAGCACCATGACTTATGACATAAAATAAGGTATGAAAACTGCTAAATTTACCCTTTACAGCTGTACACAAAATTCAGAATGCAAAAGGGGATGACAAAATAGGGGATTTCCCATCAGCTGTTAGGGTGGTTTTGCCCCTCGTCAGTGCAAAGCAGGGTGTTGGCTTGGCATAAAATTACCAGTCAATGTTCTAAGGCTCCTTGATTGAGCGAGACTTGACTTGAAGGGACATCTCTTTGCTCAAGAGGAGTGAGAGCTATTTTGCATATCCTTTCTTCACAGAATTCTTAGTGGAGCAGCAATGGTCTGTAAAGGCCCTATTCCTTGTTCCCCGCTCGCTGCCGCCGCTATTCATCGAGGCTGCAGCGAGCGGGTGAGTGTGGGAGGGGCGGCGGGGAGGTGTGGGGGGGCTGTCCGGGTGATCGCTGATCGTCTGGGCAGCCCCTAGGATATAGCAGCGTCTGCTGCCGATGCTCCTATTGAACAGAGCGACAGCAGCAGATCGCTGCTATATCAGTCGCTTGTTTTTCAACATGTTGAAAAACAAGCAACTGCAACAATCAGCCGACATGAACGATGTCGGCTGATCGTTGCACTCTATTCCACGGGATGATTATTGTCCGTAGCGGCCGATATTGGCCGAATACGGACGATAATCGTTCCGTGGAATAGGGCCTTAAGTCTCCACACGTCTTTATGATGAGCTCTCCTTGAAGGACAAGTGCCATGAAAAACTTTTTCCCAGTAATCGAAGCACATTACAAAGTTATATAACTCTGTAATATGCTTCAATCACCTATCTGCCTCCCTTCCCTGACTTTTCCCCCCTCCAACCCCCACCAGGAAGTGTCCTAACTCACACAGACCTGATTACTGCCGTCACCGTCACCAGGCAGCTCCTTCTTGTGAGGATGAGTCATCAGCAGGAGGGCTGCTCTAGGTCCTGTTACAGCAGCCCCCCCCCCCCCCTCCCCAGTCCAAAGGATGGCTTGCAGTTGTTCAGCCAATGGGAGCTGAGCAAGCTGAGTCACCTGACAAGGCAGGGGAGGGGGGGGGCTGCTGTAACATGACAAGGAGCTGAGAGAAGAGCTTGGTGACGGTGACGACAGTAATCAGGTCTGTGTGAGTTAGGACACTTCCTGGTGGGGGGTGGAGGGGGGAAAAGACAGGGGAGGGAGGGAGGCAGATAGGTGATTGAAGCATATTACAGAGTTATATAACTTTGTAATGTGCTTCAATTACTGGGGAAAAGTTTTTCATGGCACTTGTTCTTTAACCCCTTCTGGACCAGGTTAATTTTCATTTTTGCACTTTTGTTTTTCCTCCTCGTGTTTAAAAGGCCATAGCACTTGCATTTTTTTACCTACAGACCCGCATGAGCCCTTATTTTTTTGCGCCACTAATTGTACTTTGCAATGATAGGCTGAATTTTTGCATAAAGTATGCAGCAAAACGCATTTTTTTATTTTGGGGAGGTTTTGTGTTTACGCCATTTGCACTAGGGTACAACTGACTTGTTATACATGTTCCTCAAGTTGTTAGAATTACAACGATATGTAACATGTTTAAAAAATTAAAACCTTTATTAGAAAATAAGCATTCCCTAAAATCAATCTATTACCATGCCTATAGCGCTTTTATGCTTTGGTCTATGGGGCTGTGTAAGGTGTCATTTTCTGCGCCATGATCTGTACTTTCTATCGGTACCTTGTTTGTGTATGTACGACTTTTTGATCGCTTATTACAATTTTTCTGGATTTGATGCGACCAAAAATGCACAATTGTGCACTTTGGAATTTTTTGGCGCTTACGCCGTTTACCGTGCAAGATCAGGAATGAAATAAATTCATAGTTCGGGTGATTACTCACGTGTCGACACCAAATATGTTTGTTTATTTATTTTTATTTATAAAATGGGGAAAGGGGGGTGATTCAAACTTTTATTATGGGAGGGGATTTTTTTATTAATAAAATTAATTAATTTTATATTTTTACACACTAACTAGAAGCCATTACGGCGCAGACCCCGGCCCGGGTAAAGATGCTGGGATCACTCCTCCGCTAACGTGTCGCGACAGGGAAGGTATCTGCAGAGGATACAGTATGTGTGAATCTAGCCAAAACAGGCATTTGCACTAAAAATGTGCAAGTTTTTGCCATCTGCACCACCCGCACAGCATGATAAATCCCCTCTGTGTATACACCACTGCACTCACAAACACCCCAGCTCTGGTCCTGCCCCTGGAAATAAAGGGAATGAGAAGTAGCTGTGCACTATGGGTATGACTCTTAGGAGCCCAATAGGAGAGCAATAAAACCTTGTCACCACTCTGAAAGGGTTAATATACCCAACCAGGAAGGTTTTTAAAAGATCTCTGGAAATGACACGTATTCTTTAAGGGCAATATATGCAGATGAAAAGATGAATAAAGTGCAAAGAGTGCCACTAGAGTGAAATGATGCTATATCAGAGCGGGAAATAAATCTCTGTAGATAAGAATAAGAAATCCATGAAAAAATAGTCCATACAACAGTGTCCTATGGCTCAATGTGGGTGTATGAGCCCCATGAGTTTTCAGGGATGCCAAATTCTTAATTTTTCTTTTTCTTGGACAACTTACTCAGAAATCCTATATTGATATAAAATCTTTAGCAGAATTTACTATAATAGTAGTCCCATCACCAGGACCTACACATGGATTGTTCTCATAGACACTAGAAGAAAATCCCAGATATTTTACACAATGTCCTGTAATTTATGGATAGTTGGGAACCCTGGGTGGATCGCCATCAGGAGCCTCTGGGGTACGTCTGTTTGTCTATTCACACTGTAATGGAAGGTCTAGGTTAGGCTGGGCTCACACTGCGCTTTTTATGGAAAAAATAGATACAAAAATAGATGCAATTGTGTGTGTGTGTTTGGATCCGTTTTTCCATTGACTTACATTATTTATTTAAAAAAAAACTGATTAATTTTTTTTATTTAGTTTTTACACAAAATAGTGGACAGCGTCCGGAAATAATTGACAGGCACATTATTCTAACGCCCGTTCTAAAGATCGGGCGTTAGAATACCGATGTATGAACACAGCGGGCGGCATTGTATTGACTTCAATGCAATGCCGCCCCTGCAGTAAAGAACGGATGCTGAGGCAATTGCAATCAGCGTCCGTTCTTTACTAAAAAAAACGATGTGTGAACATAGCCAATAGGTCCTAAAAAAACAACTTTTAAACTTGCAGCCCTGTGTCACATTGGCCTGGCCTAGAGTACTCATGTCCTAAGATTGCACTGCCCAGCCATCCCTCCCCCCTGCCCTCTTTATCATTAGCAATGCCCATTGAACAATTTCTGCCATTCATCACCTGTGTGAACACTGCACATGGGTTGGATCGTTAAGGCACCTGTGCAGACAAGTGAGGAATAGGAAAAATCCTACCCAGGGGCATTCCTAATGATGAACGGGGTGGGGAGGAGGAACGGAGGAGCGGTGCAGGCCTAGGGAGCACACACTCTAGGCCACACCAATTTGACACAGGGCTGCAAGTTTAAAAGTTGTTTTTTAGGACAGTAACTGCATCACCTGCCGAACGGACCCCAGGACAGATTATGGATTAAAAGCAGCTATCCGAAGGTACAAGCGGTTTTGGGGGGGGGGGGTCAGATTGTGGGAACAAAGTCGCTTTAAAAGTAACCATTTAAAAATGGATCCGTAAACGGACTGCAAAGACGCAGTGTTTACCCAGCCTTATCCATGCAATAGCGTACTTCCCATGAGAAGGTTTCACTCTTCTGCTGGGGCTCTGCTCGAAGTCTTCTCCACACAGTCGGACAGTCTATTAAAGAACAGAAACTAACAGACAAACACAGATACCCAGGAGATCCCGTTAAAGGGGTTGCCCAGCAAAAATATTTTCTGTCAAATCAACTTCTGTTAGAAAGTTATATAGATTTGTAATTTACTTCTATTTAGAAATCTCATATTTCCATACTTATCAGCTGCTGTATGTGGTGCAGGAAGTGGTGTTTTCTTTTCAGTCTGACACAGTGCTCTCTGCTGCCACCTCTGTCTGTGTCAGGAACTGTCCAGAGACTTACAGGTTTTCTATGGGGATTTGCTACTACTCTAGACAGTTCCTGACATGGACAGAGGTGGCAGCAGAGAGTAGTGTGTCAGACTGAAAAAAATACACCACTTCCTGCAGGACATATAGCAGCTGATAAGTATAGGAAAACTAGAGATTTTCAGACAGAAGTAAACAACAAATCTATATCACTTTCTGAAACCAGCTGATTTGGAAAAAAAAGATTGTCACCAGAGTACCCCTTAAACTTTCATGGGGTCCGTCAGGTTTTCATCTGTTGTCTATTTATTTTGCAGGATTCGAGCAGGCAAAAAAATGCTGCATGGAGGATTTTTTTTTTATCCACTCAGATCCTGCAAAATAAATAGAACTTCCAGAATCCCAGCGGAGGTGTGCACCTAGCCTTTCCTGTTCCTTCCCCTTATGTATTATAGATACCTGGGGTATATGGATGGGGCAGGTGGTTTAGCTACACTGGGGCCCTATTACGTGGGCCGATTATCGTTCGAAAAAACGTTAGATCGTTCAGATTTGAACACTAATCGTTTAGTGTAATAACAGACAACGATTAAACGAACGAGTAATCGTTGGTCGTTTGATAGAATTTGGACTTATTTCTATCGTTGATCGTTTGCAAATCGTTCACATGTAATAAAACGTTGTTTGGTCGTTCGCAGTAGCGACGACAGAACGACGACAGAACGACTGCAAGAACGATCATAAGTCACGATCATCGTTCGGTGTAATTGGGTGGACAATTTCAGGTCGCTCGCCATAGCGGTCATTTCAGACTGGCACTGAAAATTGAAATTTGAAGCAATGATTTGTTTTTTTTTATAACAATCAGTTTAGACGAATAAATCGTTAGAAAAATAGTTTGAAAAATCGTTATTGCGATCATTTTAAAGATCGCTTAAAGGGGATCTGTCACCCCGGTTGCCGGGGTGAAGCCTGCCCGACACCCCGGTGGAGCCCCTTATACTTATCCCCCCCCTCAAAGTCCTGGTCCCAGACCCCGTCATTCTCAGTCAGTCATTCTCTATGGGCATCGGACTCATCTCTGGTGAGCGCGAAAACGGCTTCCGACGGGATTTCTCGGCGGCTGGACGGGGTCCAGAACTTCGAGGAAGGGGTAAGTATAAGGGGCTCCACTGGGAGGTCGGGCGGGCTTCACCCCGGAAGACGGGGTGACAGGTCCCCTTTAGGCTCATCTCACACATTAAGGTAAATCTTTGAAAGACTGTTTACACTGAACCATCTGCGAATTTTTTGCGAACGACCAACAACAATTTGAGAACATGTTGAAAGATCACAATGAGCGATTTCTCGCTTGTCGCTTGATCGTTCACTGTGTTAACATGGAACGATTATCGCTCAAATGTGAGCGTTATTGCGAAAAATCTAACGATAACCATTCCGTGTAAATGCACCATTAGCCTATCATATACTTAAAATGATTGTATTGCTATGCTCCCTATATTGTTTTACAATTTACTACTTTTATAGATGGACTTTTTTTTAAATAAATAGTTTTTCATGATCACATTGTTCTATCTTTACTATCTATGACTGAAGGTCGAGTAAAAAAAAAAAAAAAAAAAAAAAGGGCAGTGCTGGTGTATGGGTGCAGTGCCAGTCATGTGGGCAGTGCTGGTATATGGGTACAGTGCCAGTCATGAGGGCAGTGCTGGTATATGGGTACAGTGCCAGTCATGAGGGCAGAATGGTATATGTGTACAGTGTCAGTCATAGGGCAGTGCTCGTATATGGGTACAGTGTCAGTCATAGGGCAGTGCTGGTATATGGGTACAGTACCAGTCATAGGGCAGTGCTGGTATATGGGTACAGTGTCAGCCATAGGGCAGTGATGGTATATGGGTACAGTGCCAGTCATGTGGGCAGTGCTGGTATATGGGTACAGTACCAGTCATGAGGGCAGAATGGTATATGGGTACAGTGCCAGTCATGAGGGCAGTGCTGGTATATGGGTACAGTGTCAGTCATAGGGCAGTGCTGGTATATGGGTACAGTGTCAGTCATAGGGCAGTGCTGGTATATGGGTACAGTACCAGTCATAGGGCAGTGCTGGTATATGGGTACAGTGTCAGTCATGAGGGCAGTGCTGGTATATGGGTACAGTGTCAGCCATGAGGGCAGAATGGTATATGGGTACAGTGTCAGTCATAGGGCAGTGCTGGTATATGGGTACAGTGTCAGTCATAGGGCAGTGCTGGTATATGGGTACAGTACCAGTCATAGGGCAGTGCTGGTATATGGGTACAGTGTCAGCCATAGAGCAGTGCTGGTATATGGGTACAGTGCCCGTCATGTGGGCAGTGCTGGTATATGGGTACAGTACCAGTCATGAGGGCAGAATGGTATATGGGTACAGTGCCAGTCATGAGGGCAGTGCTGGTATATGGGTACAGTGTCAGTCATGAGAGCAGTGCTGGTATATGGGTACAGTGTCAGTCATGAGGGCAGTGCTGGTATATGGGTACAGTGTCAGTCATGAGAGCAGTGCTGGTATATGGGTACAGTGTCAGCCATAGAGCAGTACTGGTATATGGGTACAGTGTCAGCCATGAGAGCAGTGCTGGTATATGGGTACAGTGTCAGCCATAGAGCAGTGCTGGTATATGGGTACAGTGTCAGCTATAGAGCAGTGCTGGTATATGGGTACAGTGTCAGTCATGAGGGCAGTGCTGGTATATGGGTACAGTGTGGATGCCAGTCATGAGAGCAGTGCTGGTATATGGGTACAGTGTCAGCCATAGAGCAGTGCTGGTATATGGGTACAGTGTCAGTCATGAGGGCAGTGCTGGTATATGGGTACAGTGTCAGTCATAGGGCAGTGCTGGTATATGGGTACAGTGTCAGCTATAGAGCAGTGCTGGTATATGGGTACAGTGTCAGTCATGAGGGCAGTGCTGGTATATGGGTACAGTGTCAGTCATAGGGCAGTGCTGGTATATGGGTACAGTACCAGTCATAGGGCAGTGCTGGTATATGGGTACAGTGTCAGTCATAGAGCAGTGCTGGTATATGGGTACAGTGTCAGCTATAGAGCAGTGCTGGTATATGGGTACAGTGTCAGTCATGAGGGCAGTGCTGGTATATGGGTACAGTGTCAGTCATAGGGCAGTGCTGGTATATGGGTACAGTACCAGTCATAGGGCAGTGCTGGTATATGGGTACAGTGCCAGTCATGTGGGCAGTGCTGGTATATGGGTACAGTACCAGTCATGAGGGCAGTGCTGGTATATGGGTACAGTGTCAGCCATGAGGGCAGAATGGTATATGGGTACAGTGTCAGTCATAGGGCAGTGCTGGTATATGGGTACAGTGTCAGTCATAGGGCAGTGCTGGTATATGGGTACAGTACCAGTCATAGGGCAGTGCTGGTATATGGGTACAGTGTCAGCCATAGAGCAGTGCTGGTATATGGGTACAGTGCCCGTCATGTGGGCAGTGCTGGTATATGGGTACAGTACCAGTCATGAGGGCAGAATGGTATATGGGTACAGTGCCAGTCATGAGGGCAGTGCTGGTATATGGGTACAGTGTCAGTCATGAGAGCAGTGCTGGTATATGGGTACAGTGTCAGTCATGAGGGCAGTGCTGGTATATGGGTACAGTGTCAGTCATGAGAGCAGTGCTGGTATATGGGTACAGTGTCAGCCATAGAGCAGTACTGGTATATGGGTACAGTGTCAGCCATGAGAGCAGTGCTGGTATATGGGTACAGTGTCAGCCATAGAGCAGTGCTGGTATATGGGTACAGTGTCAGCTATAGAGCAGTGCTGGTATATGGGTACAGTGTCAGTCATGAGGGCAGTGCTGGTATATGGGTACAGTGTGGATGCCAGTCATGAGAGCAGTGCTGGTATATGGGTACAGTGTCAGCCATAGAGCAGTGCTGGTATATGGGTACAGTGTCAGTCATGAGGGCAGTGCTGGTATATGGGTACAGTGTCAGTCATAGGGCAGTGCTGGTATATGGGTACAGTGTCAGCCATGAGGGCAGTGCTGGTATATGGGTACAGTGTCAGTCATAGGGCAGTGCTGGTATATGGGTACAGTACCAGTCATAGGGCAGTGCTGGTATATGGGTACAGTGTCAGTCATGAGGGCAGTGCTGGTATATGGGTACAGTGTCAGCCATGAGGGCAGAATGGTATATGGGTACAGTGTCAGTCATAGGGCAGTGCTGGTATATGGGTACAGTGCCAGTCATAGGGCAGTGCTGGTATATGGGTACAGTGCCAGTCATGAGGGCAGAATGGTATATGGGTACAGTGTCAGTCATAGGGCAGTGCTGGTATATGGGTACAGTGTCAGTCATAGGGCAGTGCTGGTATATGGGTACAGTACCAGTCATAGGGCAGTGCTGGTATATGGGTACAGTACCAGTCATGAGGGCAGAATGGTATATGGGTACAGTGTCAGTCATAGGGCAGTGCTGGTATATGGGTACAGTGTCAGTCATGAGAGCAGTTCTGGTATATGGGTACAGTGTCAGTCATAGGGCAGTGCTGGTATATGGGTACAGTGTCAGTCATGAGGGCAGTGCTGGTATATGGGTACAGTGTCAGTCATAGGGCAGTGCTGGTATATGGGTACAGTACAGTCATAGGGCAGTGCTGGTATATGGGTACAGTACAGTCATGAGGGCAGAATGGTATATGGGTACAGTGTCAGTCATGAGGGCAGTTCTGGTATATGGGTACAGTACAGTCATGTGGGCAGTGCTGGTATATGGGTACAGTGTCAGTCATAGGGCAGTGCTGGTATATGGGTACAGTACAGTCATAGGGCAGTGCTGGTATATGGGTACAGTACAGTCATGAGGGCAGAATGGTATATGGGTACAGTGTCAGTCATGAGGGCAGTTCTGGTATATGGGTACAGTACAGTCATGAGGGCAGAATGGTATATGGGTACAGTGTCAGTCATGAGGGCAGTGCTGGTATATGGGTACAGTGTCAGCCATGAGGGCAGTTCTGGTATATGGGTACAGTACAGTCATGTGGGCAGTGCTGGTATATGGGTACAGTGTGGATGCCAGTCATGAGGGCAGTTATGGGTACAGTGCTGGTCTGGGGTGTGTGTCTCTCCCCCGCGGGCAGGGGGCGCCTCTCCTCCCGGTTTCGGACCGGCTGGTGAGGCTGAGGAGGCGGAGGAGTGCAGGGGGCTGAGGCGGGGTTAGCGGCAGATGATGCCGGCGGGCTCGGCTGGGGATTGGCCGGGTGTTGGCAGCTGTGAGTGGGATGCAGGGGGTGTAGATGCCGCGCCCGGAGCGGGCTGTAGGGCACAGGAGAGGGTGCATGCCGCCGCCGGGACACAGTCACTAGCTCCCGCTCTCCTCAGCTCCCCTGAATGACGGGCGGACGTTTTGACTTCGACGATGGCGGCACCTACTGCGGCGGCTGGGAGGACGGCAAGGCGCACGGGCACGGCATCTGCACGGGGCCCAAGGGGCAGGGGGAGTACGCGGGCTCCTGGTCCCACGGCTTCGAGGTAGTCGGGGTGTACACCTGGCCCAGCGGCAACACCTACCTGGGCTACTGGGCTCAGGGCAAGAGGCATGGGCTGGGAGTGGAGACCAAGGGCAGGTGGATGTACCGGGGAGAGTGGTCCCATGGCTTCAAGGGGCGCTACGGGGTCCGCCAGAGTCTCTGCACCCCGGCCAGGTACGAGGGCACCTGGAGCAACGGGCTGCAGGACGGCTACGGCATCGAGACGTACGGAGACGGAGGTAAGTGCCGCCAAGTGCCCGCCGTGCCCACAGCACTGTCTGCAAGTTACTGGGGGGCTCAGCAGGTGGGCACAGGGCTGTGCAGGGGGTATATACATGCTGTGCAGGAGGTATATACATGCTGTGCAGGGGGTATATACAGGCTGTGCAGGGGGGTATATACATGCTGTGCAGGGGGGTATATACAGGCTGTGCAGGGGGGTATATACATGCTGTGCAGGAGGTATATACATGCTGTGCAGGAGGTATATACAGGCTGTGCAGGAGGTATATACAGGCTGTGCAGGAGGTATATACAGGCTGTGCAGGGGGGTATATACATGCTGTGCAGGGTAGGGATATATACAGGCTGTGCAGGGGGGTATATACAGGCTGTGCAGGGGGGTATATACATGCTGTGCAGGGGGGTATATACATGCTGTGCAGGAGGTATATACAGGCTGTGCAGGAGGTATATACAGGCTGTGCAGGGTAGAGATATATACATGCTGTGCAGGGTAGGGATATATACATGCTGTGCAGGGTAGGGATATATACATGCTGTGCAGGGTAGGGATATATACATGCTGTGCAGGGTAGGGATATATACATGCTGTGCAGGGTAGGGGTATATACATGCTGTGCAGGGTAGGGATATATACATGCTGTGCAGGGTAGGGATATATACATGCTGTGCAGGGTAGGGATATATACATGCTGTGCAGGGTAGGGATATATACATGCTGTGCAGGGTAGGGATATATACATGCTGTGCAGGGTAGGGATATATACATGCTGTGCAGGGTAGGGATATATACATGCTGTGCAGGGTAGGGGTATATACAGGCTGTGCAGGGTAGGGGTATATACAGGCTGTTCAGGGTAGGGATATATACAGGCTGTGCCGGGTAGGGGTATATGCAGGCTGTGCCGGGTAGGGGTATATACAGGCTGTGCCGGGTAGGGCTATATACAGGCTGTGCAGGGTAGGGGTATATACAGGCTGTGCCGGGTAGGGGTATATACAGGCTGTGCCCTGTCAGGTGAGCACAGAGCTGTGCTGCGTGGTATATAAATGCTGTGCCCTTCATTGCCAAGCTGCATTCACAGCAAGTGATCATCGTACTGGAGTGTGCTATGTTGTACCAACCACCCCAATGCATTTTTTTTACTCAGTGTAACTAACTTCAGTGGGCATGGGTGGCATAGGCATGGCATAACTTGTTTATAACTATATTATAAGCACCCACAGAACAGTGCAGGGTGTCTCAGGGATGGATGTGCCCTTTATTGCCAGGTTGCATCCACCAAAACGTTTTACGGCAAAGTATTTGCCATGTTGGTGTACCAGCTCCATAAGGTATGGAACAGGATGGCATCATCTTACCCACAGGACTGAGCAGGGTGGCACATGCATGCTGTACCCTTTATTGCCAGGTTGTATTTTCAGCAGAACCAGTGAAGCGTCTTGCCGGTGTGTGCCACGTTGGTGCTGCCCCCTTATATTTTTTGCACCTAATGTAACTATGGGCATAGGTATGGCATAACTGGTTTGTAGAAGATCCACAGGACATCCCAGTGACCAGTGCCACCCAGTCTTGCATGGGTAGTTGCTATTGTTTGATCTGTTATGAAACTACGGATGCCAGCATGCCCTGAGATGGGGTGCACAGAATACAATGCAACATAAATGGAGGATGCATATAAAGGAAGGACTGAGCCTTGTCTTGTGTTTATTTATCCAATAAAAAACCTGACCATATGAACACATCCTAAAGCACCCAGCAGGCACCATGACATCTATGCCAGCGATGCCATCTGCCGTTGTTAGTTTACCTTCACATGCTGCAGGTTTTCTCATCTATGTGTGAACATGCCCTAAAGGGTGTGATCTAGGCAGCGCCACACCTGTCCTCGAGTTGCTTGTGGTATTACAACGTCTCTCCATTTTCTTCAGTGAAACAGAGCTGCAATACTGTACACAAACTGAGGGCAAGAGTGGCGCTGTTTCTTAAAGAAGTTATTACAATCCTGAATAATCTCTCAGATATGGCATGTATCGATGCGGTTATATGTACCAGGGTGGTATGGATGCGGTTATATGTACCAGGGTGGTATGGATGTGGTATATGTACCAGGGTGGTATGGATGTGGTTATATGTACCAGGGTGGTATGGATGCGGTTATATGTACCAGGGTGGTATGGATGCGGTATATGTACCAGGGTGGTATGGATGTGGTATATGTACCAGGGTGGTATGGATGCGGTTATATGTACCAGGGTGGTATGGATGTGGTTATATGTACCAGGGTGGTATGGATGCGGTTATATGTACCAGGGTGGTATGGATGTGGTTATATGTACCAGGGTGGTATGGATGTGGTTATATGTACCAGGGTGGTATGGATGCGGTATATGTACCAGGGTGGTATGGATGTGGTTATATGTACCAGGGTGGTATGGATGTGGTTATATGTACCAGGGTGGTATGGATGTGGTTATATGTACCAGGGTGGTATGGATGTGGTTATATGTACCAGGGTGGTATGGATGTGGTTATATGTACCAGGGTGGTATGGATGTGGTATATGTACCAGGGTGGTATGGATGCGGTATATGTACCAGGGTGGTATGGATGTGGTTATATGTACCAGGGTGGTATGGATGTGGTTATATGTACCAGGGTGGTATGGATGTGGTTATATGTACCAGGGTGGTATGGATGTGGTTATATGTACCAGGGTGGTATGGATGTGGTTATATGTACCAGGGTGGTATGGATGTGGTTATATGTACCAGGGTGGTATGGATGTGGTATATGTACCAGGGTGGTATGGATGCGGTATATGTACCAGGGTGGTATGGATGTGGTTATATGTACCAGGGTGGTATGGATGTGGTTATATGTACCAGGGTGGTATGGATGTGGTTATATGTACCAGGGCGGTATGGATGTGGTTATATGTACCAGGGTGGTATGGATGTGGTTATATGTACCAGGGTGGTATGGATGCGGTATATGTACCAGGGTGGTATGGATGTGGTTATATGTACCAGGGTGGTATGGATGTGGTTATATGTACCAGGGTGGTATGGATGCGGTATATGTACCAGGGTGGTATGGATGTGGTTATATGTACCAGGGTGGTATGGATGTGGTTATATGTACCAGGGTGGTATGGATGTGGTATATGTACCAGGGTGGTATGGATGTGGTTATATGTACCAGGGTGGTATGGATGCGGTATATGTACCAGGGTGGTATGGATGTGGTTATATGTACCAGGGTGGTATGGATGTGGTTATATGTACCAGGGTGGTATGGATGTGGTTATATGTACCAGGGTGGTATGGATGTGGTTATATGTACCAGGGTGGTATGGATGTGGTTATATGTACCAGGGTGGTATGGATGTGGTTATATGTACCAGGGTGGTATGGATGTGGTATATGTACCAGGGTGGTATGGATGCGGTATATGTACCAGGGTGGTATGGATGTGGTTATATGTACCAGGGTGGTATGGATGTGGTTATATGTACCAGGGTGGTATGGATGTGGTTATATGTACCAGGGCGGTACGGATGTGGTTATATGTACCAGGGTGGTATGGATGCGGTATATGTACCAGGGTGGTATGGATGTGGTTATATGTACCAGGGTGGTATGGATGTGGTTATATGTACCAGGGTGGTATGGATGCGGTATATGTACCAGGGTGGTATGGATGTGGTTATATGTACCAGGGTGGTATGGATGTGGTTATATGTACCAGGGTGGTATGGATGTGGTTATATGTACCAGGGCGGTATGGATGTGGTTATATGTACCAGTGTGGTCCAGTGCAGGCTGATCTAATATTTACTGACTTTTCTGGTTTACCGTATGCATCATGTGAACAGGGCTTTTAAAAGTGTCCATTCGCAACTCTGCAGGTCAGTGGTCTCCAACCCATGGCTATCCAGCTGTTTAAAACTACAACTCCCAGCATGCCTGGACCACCATTGGATGTGTGGGAATGCTGGGATTTGTAGTTGCAGAGCATCAGATTTTGTAGAACAGAGATTTTTAACTTGTAGCTTTCAAGCTGTTTCAGGACTACAACTCCTCGGTAGATGGAGCTGATGGCAAACGCTCGCACATCAGACGTCCAAGTAAAGCTGCCACCTGTCATGGAGTTTATTTCTTGCCTCCGTACATGCCGAACTAGAACATTGCCAGTTGTTATGGAACTACAAGTTCCAGCATGTCCACCTGTTTGCTACTGTGTGTAAAAAAAAATGATTTTTTTAGATGGTACGCCAGTCATGTTCTCCTGGGTAGAGTGTGCCCTCTCCATTGTATCGCTTGCCAGCTGGCAGGGAGGGGGTTAATTTCTAGAATAAACTTGAATTCTTTGTGGACTTTTTCGGGGGAGCAGGTGGCTAGTGATCATGTTTCTGTAGACGCGGCACAGCTGAGGGCAGCGCTTTCTGCTTATGGGAACGCTCAGCTGAAGATGTATAGTGTGTGCGGATCTGGGGGGTAGACGTCTATGGGGGGGTCGCTGGGAACAGCGTCTACGTTATGTGTATTATACCAGATATTGTGATAGACTGTATAGGGTCTGGGGTATATGAAGCCTTCATCCCTCTTCAGTTGCTCCATAGAGAATGAATAGAGCTACGGGCTGTAGTGAACCTTTAGGGTCCATTTACACAGAAAGATTATCTGCCAAAGATTTGAAGCCAAAGCCAGGAATGTGAAAAGAGGAGACATCTCAGGCTTTCCTTTATGACCTTATCCCTGTCTATAGTATGTTCCTGGCTTTGGCTTCAAATCTTTGGCAGATAATCTTTCTGTGTAAATGGAGCCTTCGGAAGATGTTAAAGGCGTATTCCCATGTATTTTCCCCATTGACCCCCTTTGACCTGTATAGTAGTTATGTAAACTGTGCAAAATAGCTTGCTATGCGGTTTTCTATATTTCTGCCCACCACAGTCAGCCATAAGGGGCAATACCCACATCTGTCAGGCATGTACAGCTTATGGTGTGGGTATTAGCTGGGAATGCCCCTTTATTACCCTGGGGTACTCTGGGAAAAAAAAAAGGATTTTTAAATCAGCTGGTGTCAGATTTGTAAATGACTTCTATATAAAAAAAAAATCTCAAGCCTTCCAGTACTTATCAGCTGCTGTATGTCCTGCAAAAAGTGCTGTATTCTTTCTAGTCTGACACAGTGCTCTCTGCTGCCACCTCTGTTTGTGTCCGGTACTGTCCAGAGCAGTAGCAAAGAAAACCTGTTTTGGACAGTTCCTGACATGGACAGAGGTGGCAGCAGAGAGCACGGTGTCAGACTACAAAGAATACACCACTTCCTGCGGGACATACAGCAGCTGATAAGTACTGGAAGGCTTGATATTTTTTAAATAGAAGTAATTTACAAATCTGTATCACTGCCTGACACCAGCTGATTTTAAAACTATTTCTTTCTATAGAGTATCCCTGTGGTCCTTATGAGAATGTTTATAATCAGTTCTGTGTAATTCTTTATCTGGTCCTGTGATATACAAATGTCTGATAGTTCTGTGCCAGAAACAAGTGTCACATTATTAGACTAATATATATATATATATAGTATCTCCAGACACAGACTTATACAGCTGTCCTTATAATTATATGAATCATAAGAACGTCAATCTGATGGGATCACTGCCAATGTAACATTGCTCAGTAGCTTGCAGCAATCCCCATCAAGTACCATGTAACAGACAATGCCAGTCAAACCTGTCCCCAGTGTGTATCACATAGCGCTCCTGCTCTTCAGTATTTGTGCACGATGAACGATATGGGTACATTCACACCTGAAGATTTTCTGCAACTGATTCTTTTGGTGCAAAATCAAACATTTTCTGAATATCTGCAGCAAATTTGCATGTGTGAACGTATTCTTATTCTGGAAGAGCAGAACCTCCAAACATATACCCTGCTGCAGAGGAACAAATAAGAGAAAATCCCCTGTGAACTTTTGGTGACTTCTTTGTAGGGATGGTCTGAACCCGCCGAGGTTTGGGTTCGGACGAACCTGAACTCTCGGCAATGATTCCCGCTCTCTGCCCGCTCCGTGCAGCAGGCGGATACAACCGGAGGACCGCCTGGAAAACTGGGATACAGCCATAGTCATAGGCTGTATGCAGGGCCGTATTTGACACTAGGCACCCGTGGTCCGGTGCCTAGGGCGGCGCCCTGCGGGGGGGCGGCCCCCACAGGGAACCCCTTTTTTTATTATTAAAAAAAAAAAAAAACTCCGTAGGCACCGGCCTACAGGTGCCTAGTCCGCGCCGGGAGGGGGGGGGGGGGGGGTGACGGAGCGGCCGGGAGAAGGATGGGCAGGCAGGCTGGTTCCCTCCCCCCATGCAGCGCCGGGGTCCGGGGCAGGTGTTGAGCTTCCGGCACACACAGTGATGTGACGTCATCGCCGAACAGGAGAGAAGATCCGGGACCGCGGGGCTGCAGCTGGGAGCTTCCGGCCTCTGTCACACTGTGTGTGCCGGAAGCTCAACACCTGCCCTGCACCCCGGACCTCGGACCCCGGCGCTGCATGGGGGGAGGGAACCAGCCTGCCTGCCCATCCTTCTCCCCTCTGCCCGCCCCCGGCCCCCCTGCATCCTCAGCCTC
The DNA here is from genome assembly GCF_027789765.1 of Dendropsophus ebraccatus. Taxonomy (NCBI): domain Eukaryota; kingdom Metazoa; phylum Chordata; class Amphibia; order Anura; family Hylidae; genus Dendropsophus; species Dendropsophus ebraccatus. Next base: position 46,482,357 of record NC_091455.1, read on the forward strand.
TCCCCTGCCCCCCCAGCCTCAGCCTCTCCCCTGCCCCCCCAGCCTCAGCCTCTCCTCTGCCCCCCAGCCTCTCCCCTGCGCCTCTCCCCTGCCCCCCAGCCTCTCCCCTGCCCCCCAGCCTCAGCCTCTCCCCCTACCCCCAGCCTCAGCCTCTCCCCTGCCCCCCAGCCTCTCCCCTGCCCCCCAGCCTCTCCCCTGCCCCCCAGCCTCTCCCCTGCCCCCCAGCCTCAGCCTCTCCCCTGCCCCCCAGCCTCAGCCTCTCCCCTGCCCCCCAGCCTCAGCCTCTCCCCTGCCCCCCAGCCTCAGCCTCTCCCCTGCCCCCCAGCCTCAGCCTCTCCCCTGCCCCCCAGCCTCAGCCTCTCCCCTGCCCCCCAGCCTCAGCCTCTCCCCTGCCCCCCAGCCTTAGCCTCTCCCCTGCCCTCCAGCCTCAGCCTCTCCCCTGCCCAAGCCTCTCCCCTGCCTCAGCCTCTCCCCTGCCCCCCAGCCTCAGCCTCTCCCCTGCCCCCCAGCCTCAGCCTCTCCCCTGCCCCCCAGCCTCTCCCCTGCCCCAGCCTCTACCCTGCCCCCCAGCCTCAGCCTCTCCCCCTACCCCCAGCCTCAGCCTCTCCCCTGCCCCCCAGCCTCAGCCTCTCCCCCTACCCCCAGCCTCAGCCTCTCCCCTGCCCCCCAGCCTCAGCCTCTCCCCCTACCCCCAGCCTCAGCCTCTCCCCCAACCCCCAGCCTCAGCCTCTCCCCCTACCCCCAGCCTCAACCTCTCCCCTGCCCCCCAGCCTCAACCTCTCCCCTGCCCCCCAGCCTCTCCCCCTACCCCCAGCCTCAGCCTCTCCCCTGCCCCCCAGCCTCAGCCTCTCCCCCAGCCTCAGCCTCTCCCCCTACCCCCAGCCTCAGCCTCTCCCCCAACCCCCAGCCTCAGCCTCTCCCCCTACCCCCAGCCTCAGCCTCTCCCCTCCCCCCAGCCTCTCCCCTGTCCCCCCTGCCTCTCCCCTGCCCCCCCAGCCTCTCTCCCTAACCCTCAGCCTCTCCCCTGCCCCACAGCCTCTCCCCTGCCCCACAGCCTCTCCCCCTAACCCTCAGCCTCTCCCCTGCCCCCCAGCGTCTCCCCTGACCCCAGCCTCTCCCCCCTGCATTCTCAGCCTCTCCCCTGCCCCCCCAGCCTCTCCCCCCTGCATTCTCAGCCTCTCCCCTGCCCCCCCAGCCTCTCCCCCCTGCATTCTCAGCCTCTCCCCTGCCCCCCCAGCCTCTCCCCCCTGCATTCTCAGCCTCTCCCCTGCCCCCCCAGCCTCTCCCCCCTGCATTCTCAGCCTCTCCCCTGCCCCCCAGCCTCTCCCCCCTGCCCCCCAGCCTCTCCCCTGCCCCCCTGCCTCTCCCCTGCCCCCCCTGCCTCTCCCCTGCCCCCCAGCCTCTCCCCTGATCCCTCAGCCTCTCCCCCTACCCCCCAGCCTCTCCTCCCTGCATTCTCAGCCTCTCCCCTGCCCCCCCAGCCTCTCCCCTGCCCCCAGCCTCTCCCCTGCCCCCCCAGCCTCTCACCTGCCTCTCCCCCTAACCCTCAGCCTCTCCCCTGCCCCCCAGCGTCTCCCCTGGCCCCAGCCTCTCCCCTGCCCCCTCAGCCTCTCCACCTAACCCTCAGCCTCTCCCCCTGCCCCCCAGCCTCTCCCGCGGTCCCCAGCCTCTCCCCTGACCCCCCCCCCCCCAGCCTGTATACAGGGAAGGGGGATATACAAGGAGGGGATGGATAAAGGGAAGGGGGATATACAAGGAGGGGATGGATGCAGGGAAGGGGGATATACAAGGAGGGGATAGATGCAGGGAAGGGGGATATACAAGGAGGGGATGGATGCAGGGAAGGGGGATATACAAGGAGGGGATGGATGCAGGGAGGGGTGATATACAAGGAGGGGATGGATGCAGGGAAGGAGGGGATGGATACAGGGAAAGGGGATATACAAGGAGGGGATGGATGCAGGGAAGGCGGGTATACAAGGAGGAGGTGGATGCAGGGAAGGGGGGTATACAAGGAGGGGATGGAAGCAGGGAAAGGGGATATACAAGGAGAGGATGGATACAGGGAAGGGGGATATACAAGGAGGGGATGGATGCAGGGAAGGAGGATATACAAGGAGGGGATGGATACAGGGAAGGGGGATATACAAGGAGGGGATGGATACAGGGAAGGGGGATATACAAGGAGGGGATGGATACAGGGAAGGGGGATATACAAGGAGGGGATGGATGCAGGGAAGGGGGATATACAAGGAGGGGATGGATGCAGGGAGGGGTGATATACAAGGAGGGGATGGATGCAGGGACGGGGGATATACAAGGATGGTGTGGATGAAGGGAAGGAGGATATACAAGGAGGGGATGGATGCAGGGAAGGGGAAGATACAAGGAGGGGATGGATGCAGGGAAGGGGGATATACAAGGAGGGGATGGATGCAGGGAAGGGGGATATACAAGGAGGGGATGGATGAAGGGAAGGGGGATATACAAGGAGGGGATGGATGAAGGGAAGGAAGGGGGATATACAAGGAGGGGGTGGATGAAGGGAAGGAGGATATACAAGGAGGGGATGGATGCAGGGAAGGAGGATATACAAGGAGGGGATGGATGCAGGGAAGGGGGATATACAAGGAGGGGATGGATACAGGGAAGGGGGATATACAAGGAGGGGATGGATACAGGGAAGGGGGATATACAAGGAGCAGATGGATACAGGGAAGGGGGATATACAAGGAAGGGATGGATGCAGGGAAGGGGGATATACAAGGAGGGGATGGATACAGGGAAGGGGGATATACAAGGAGGGGATGGATACAGGGAAGGGGGATATACAAGGAGGGGGTGGATGAAGGGAAAGAGGATATAAAAGGAGGGGATGGATGCAGGGAAGGGGGATATACAAGGAGGGGATGGATGAAGGGAAGGAGGATATACAAGGAGGGGATGGATGCAGGGAAGGGGGATATACAAGGAGGGGATGGATACAGGGAAGGGGGATATACAAGGAGGGGATGGATACAGGGAAGGGGGATATACAAGGAGGGGATGAATGCAGGGAAGGGGGATATACAAGGATGGTGTGGATGAAGGGAAGGAGGATATACAAGGAGGGGATGGATGAAGGGAAGGAGGATATACAAGGATGGTGTGGATACAGGGAAGGGGGATATACAAGGAGGGGATGGATACAGGGAAGGGGGATATACAAGGATGGTGTGGATACAGGGAAGGGGGATATACAAGGAGGGGATGGATGATGTATAGATTCTACACATATGCATTTGTTCTAAAAACTTGTCTAAGCCTCTGTTTTGAAGCCCTGCATTGGACTCACTGGTGGAGATTTATCAAACATGGAGTAAAGTGAAACTGGCCCAGTTGCCCCTAGCAACCAATCAGATTCCACTTTTCATTCCTCACAGACTCTTTGGAAAATGAAAGGTGGATTCTGATTGGTTGCTAGGGGTAACTGAGCCAGTTTCACTTCACACCATGTTTGATAAATCTCCCCCACAGTTCTCATGGTAAAGAAGGCTTGTCTCCTACGGAGATTTAACCTTTTTTTCTCCAGGCGGAGGCAGTGCCCTCTTGTCCTTTGAGGGGGTTTTACCTGGAACATCTTTTCCTCATATTTCTTGTAGGGGCCATTTATATATTTAAATAAATTAATCATATCTTCCCTTAAACGTCTCTTCTCGAGACTAAACAAATTTAAAGGGGCTATCCAGCGCTACAAAAACATGGCCACTTTCTTCCACAGACAGCCCCGCTCTTGTCTCCAGCTTGGCCGGGGTTTTGCTGCTCAGTTCCATTGAAGTGAATAAAGTTTAATTGCAAACCGCACCTGAACTGGAGACAAGAGTCGTGTTGTCTCTGAAAGAAAGTGGTCATGTTTTTGTAGCACTGGATAACCCCTTTAACTCCTCAATATCTCTCCTCATAACTAAGATGCTCCATTCCCCTTATTAGTTTAGTTGCCACCTTTGTCCATCTCTATGACATCCTTTCTATGAATCTGAGCAGCATACTCCAGATGAGGCCGCACCACAGCTTTATAAAGCGGTAATATTTGATCCCTGTCCCAAGAGTCCAGGCCTGGTATATACATGACAATATCCTGCTGGCCTTAGAAGCAGCTGACTGACATTGTGTGCTGTTCTGTAGTCTATTATCTACAAGTACACCCAGATCCTTCTCTTCCAGCAACCCCCCCAGTGTAACTCCCCCCAGGACATATGATGCATGCGGGTTATTAGTTCCTTTACATTTATTAAGTTAAACAGAAGGGGGCCCAGTACTGACCCTTGGGGTACACCGCTTATAACTGGGGACCATTCAGAGTAGGAATCATATGTATTTGCATGTTGCAATAGTTCCAATAGTTCTGCTATCAATAAGGCATCAATACGACTGAGAAGTTTCTCTTAGCAGAAGTTATAACCAGTCACTAGTACATTCCTATACAGAGTGAGAACTTGCTTAAGTATAGTAAGAGATTGATTGGTAAAAATATAATCTATGTGATATTAGGGCATGTAAACATTATAGAGATGCCTCCTTACTTGAGTCACCCTAGTATGAAAAAGTTCAAGGATAACAATGACGGAGCTGGACCATCTGTGTATTACATAGTTTGCCATTTCCTATGTCATATGGATGAACAAAGTTTCCCCCGGTGAACAGCTGTTCTCTGAGGCTTCAGGAGCCAGATAGGCAGCTGTCAGCTGATCGTGAGGCTGCTATCTTTAGAGAAGAAGGGGTTAAGTGCTAATAATAGCAAAGTATGTTGGTACTTGATGGTTATCCATAAATATTTACATTAAGCAACAGATGTAGTTCTTGAAGTTGAAATTTTTTAGTTTTTACTTGATACCATTGTGGAGTTTATTTAACCCCTCCTCCACACTCCGACCACGACTACAACTTCCTAAATGTCTCATATGTAATGACTAGTAATAACGCCTTTACTGTAATAAAATGGTAATTTCAGGTTGATAACCTCAGGTAATTTCAGGTAAATAACCATACCTATTTAAAAAAAAATGAACTTTACATTTCTGTAGACACCGCAGTAGTGAGCGTTACATCCGTATGGTCATGTAACATAATGCAGGATGTACAGTATCCCAGCTCAGCGCATTCTATTCTTGCGCACACAGATATAATGGGGACAAGTCATGTGATTACATAGACATGGCATAAAAAAAGACAATTCATTTTTTTACAGTGCCAAGCTTACAACGAATACGGCAACTGGACAGACTATATCTATCTATATATATATATATATATATATATGTATATATATTCTTTGATGGGTTGTATTAAGTATTAAAAAAAACCCATTTTTTATTTACTTTGGACTCCAGAAATGTTAAGAAAAAATGCTGTCTGGTCCACGTCAGGTCCGCCATAAATACCAGGCAGGACATATACGTTATTGTGGAACACTCTGTTAAAATAAGTAAACTCCCTGGTTTTCCTCCTTGTTTCACCCATACAGCTGGCTAAAGTGATGACAAGGCCTTCATGATGCTTCTATCACTGGCCATGTTGTTTCATGTGGCAGCATCACTTCTAATGATGAGGAATATGGCTGGTACATTCGCTATAAAGCAATTGTCATGTTGTAGTGTGTGTGTAACTTCTGGTGGGCCTGCTTCTGATACTCAACAGAACAATCAGCAGAAATCACTCTGGAATCAGCAGAAATCTGAGGCATACTTGGATTTTTGATAGGGATTTCACTTTCATGCCGCTTTGAGCATCCAGGTGAAAATGTGAGTAAATCCCCTTTAAGATATTGGGATGCTTTTTTTTGGAATGGAATTAATGCGACAATTTTTGTCATGTTAATGGGACCTTAAAGCGACTCTGTAACCACAATCTGACCCCCCCAAACCACTTGTACCTTCGGATAGCTGCTTTTAATCCAAGATCTGTCCTGCGGTCCGTTCAGCAGATGATGCAGTTATTGTCATAAAAAAATTACTTTTAAAATTGCAGACCCGTGCCCTACAGGCGTATCTGTGCCCTAACTTTTTACCACCCCCTCCGTCCCCCTCTTCATTATTCGGAATGCCACTGGAACATTTACTCCTGTTTGAACATTGCACATGTGTCTTAAAGGGGTACTCCAGCGAAAAACTTTTCCTCAGTAATTGAAACACTTTACAAAGTTATATAACTTTGTAATATGCTTCAATCACCTATCTGCCCCCTTCCCTATCTTTTCCCCCCTCAACCCCCCACCAGGAAGTAAAGTAAAATCATTCTTACCTAATGACTGTTGACCCCATGCTTTTCTGTGGCAGCCATTTTGTGATAATGACATCCTCAAGAGGGAGGCAGGTCTAAGCCAGATGACTCAGTTTGCTCTGGCTCTGATTGGCTGAACAAGATGTAAGCATTTAACAGTTTTACAGAGTCAGTTAGACTTCACAGGAGACAAAGTGCATAATGGGAAAGCCTAAACCAGGAAGTAGAGAAAAAATAAAGACACCAACTGGAGGTTCAGGGACCTGCAAACAGCAGGAAATTCAAATTGAGACAGATGACAACTATGATTGAGTTTTGTTTTTTTATTACCGCCGGAGTACCCCTTTAATGATCCAGCCCATGTGCTGTGGTAACACAGGTGGTGAATAGGAAGCAATCTGCCTGGAGCATTCCTAATGATGAGGAGGGGGGGGGGGGAACGGAGGGGGTGGTGCAAAGTTAGGGCACAGATACGCCCGTAGAGCACGGGTTTGCAATTTTAAAAGTAATTTTTTAGGACAATAATTGCATTACCTGCCAAACGGACCGCAGGACAGATCTTGGATTAAAAGCAGCTATCCGAAGGTTCAAGTGGTTTGGGGGGTCAGATTCTGAGTACATAGTCGCTTTAAAGGGGAACTATCGACAGGTTAGAAGATTCTAACTGGCTGATATATCCTTATTGCACAGGAGGCTCAGAAAAAAGTATGTCTCTTACCTTTTGCCTCAGTGCTGTTCCCATGCACTTGGTTCGGCAAGACCATTAGTAGCACTGCCCAGCCCCCATAGCGGCGATCCAGCGCCATTGATAATCAATAAAAGGGGAAGGCTGGCTGGGGGCGGATCGGCGCTATGGGAGCAGGGCAGTGCTCCTGACTATAGCCAAGTGCTCCTTACCATCCCATCTGACCATGGTCGCAAATTAATGACATTGGCTAGAATCACACAACGTCTTTTTTCGGACGTACCTCATTTTGAGGCCAAATAATGTCCATGATAACAGATGTTATTTGACCTCAAAATGACAGCCGTACAAAAAGATGACCGTCAAACGGCTAAAAAAAAGACCTAATAATGAACATTAATTTAAAAAAATGTTATGGAAAAAAAATATCAAAGGTGAACACCTCAGAGTATTTGTTAGCTGCGAATCCATAACTTTTACTGTGCACTCATTTGTCTCCTCTGATGTGTGTAACAACACATAGCGGCGGTAAGGGAGTGGGTGTGTAAATAGACGCAATGTGACTGTAAAGCGGCGGGCCCTAAGATCTCAGTTCTGGGACAGAGTCTCAGCAAGACATAATAAACTTTTATGAATTCAATGAGCCGTGCAGGAGCTGAAATACAACGTAAGCTAATGGTAGAATGGTGGATAATGAACTGCGAGCCAAGATGACATCAAGAATTAGCACTATATATAAACGAAACACCTGCCGTACAGGCTGGGGGGCCAGGGCATTTGTCTCCTGCCACTCATGCCTGAAACCTGTTATTCATCGAACATATTTGCGATGAGCGCACACTCCAGTTCTTGGATAAGATTGATGTGTGTGGGCAGATTGCTGCATCGCTATCCGTGTGATCATGGAGAAAGGTTTCTATGGGGATAGCTCTCTCCTCATTTGGTAAAAATCCAAACATACGAAGAGTCTTCAAGTGTCATTTGTAAATGTAGAATTTTAGAATTAACCGGCATCTGTTGTATAATGAAGGCAAAGAATCTGTCCATCCCCAAATCTGCTCCTAATACACCAGAAAAGTGCACTTATAACTATCCTGCATATATATATGGAGTAGTATATTCTGTGGTGAGAAGAAAACCTCATGGGAGATGTCTGATCACCCCAAAAATCCAGTCACAGACTTTTCTAACCATAAATAGATGAAAATAGGGCCTGGTTTTATGGCCATAAATTAAATGTGTACATGTGTGTGTTTCCGAGAACAAACATTTCTTTTCCTATGGGATTCAATAGAAAAAAGTGTTTTTCAAATGAGAAACAAACAAAAAAAAAAAAAAAAAACAACTGTGTGGGAACAAGGCCTGAAGCTTTATTACCACTTTGCAGTAATGTTGTATTTTTATTAACACAATAAAAATGTCTGTATGCAGGCAAAAATTGTAAAAAATTAGCCAAAAGGGAATTCCCCCTTCCATAACATGGACATGCACTGCCTAATTCTTCATGTTCCTCATTCTCATTCAGCTGTATTTGAAAGAGTTCTCTGGTGGGAACTCCCCAAGCCCCCCCCCCCCCCCCCCTTGAGCCCCTTTTACTTACCCCTTCTCTCCAAGTCCCGCTCCTGGAACCGGTCCCACCACTGAGATATCAGCGTCGGAAGCCGTGTGCGCTGCTGAGATGAGTCCGCGCCCATAGAGAATGACTGGATCCGTCATTCTCTATGGGCGTCAGACTCATCTCAGCAGTGCGCACGCCGGGCTTCCGACGCTGATATCTCGGTAGCGGGACTTGGAGAGAAGGGGTAAGTATAAGGGGCTCCATGGGGGGGTCGGGCGACCTTCACCCCAGCACAGGGGTTGACAGGTCTCCTTTAAATTAACTGGTTTCTTGAAGTTATATAGATTTGTAATTTACTTCTATTTAAAAATCTCAAGTATTCCATTGCTTTTCAGTTGCTGTATGTCCTGCAGGAAGTGGTATATTCTTTCCAGCCTAACACAGTGCTCTCTGCTGCCACCTCTGTCCATGACAGGAACTGTCCAGAGCAGTAGCAAATCCCCATAAAAAACTTCTACTGCTCTGGACAGTTCCTGTCATGGACAGAGGCGGCAGCAGAGAGCACTGTGTCAGACTGGAAAGAATACAAGACATACATCAGCTAATAAGTATTGGAATACTTGTTATTTTTTAAATAAAAGTAAATTGCAAATCTATATAACTTTCTGACACCAGTTGATTTGAAAGAAATAAAATTTCACCAGAGTTTCCCTTTTCCAAAAGAGCCATTGGGTATAAAACTAATTGTCAAGAAGGCGAAGCCCAGCTGCTCAGCCTGGTAAGCCTCCTCACCTGCCCTCACCTCCAAGAGTGATTTATAGGGCCCTGTAGGTCAGTCAAGGAGGGGTTACATGACTATCCATGTGGAAGGAAAAGCTTTGAAGGATCTGCAGTGCTCCACACAACACCATTCCTGCCACATTGAGGGCTATGGGCAGGGGCGTAACTACCACTATAGCAGCCATAGCGGCTGCTATGGGGCCCGCCGCATCAGGGGGCCCCATGGCCTGCTCCTGCAATACACTGGGCCCCCTGAGCCATCATCATTTGCAGCACCGGGGGGGAGGGGGGGGCCCAATCAAAAGTTTGCTATGGGGCCCAGCCATTTCTAGTTACGCCCCTGGCTATGAGCATCTCTGGGGTGTAGAGGTTATGCCCACTTTTCCTTTCTTGAAGAGCAGGATATAAGCAGATCCATATAATAGGAGATATATATATATAATATATATATATAATTTTTTCTTGAGCCCAGCCCAGGTACAGGAGGGAGAGGTTATTACACACCATGATGGACGTGTCTGGTTCAGGACCTGGATCAATATGAATGATGAGTGTGCAGTTTTTTACCCTCACAAACGGCTCTTTTTAACCCTATGAGGGTAAATATGGCTTTTGTTGAAATGTTGCCTGCGGGATGGAATGGCAGCCTGCACCAGAGAAGCCCATATTGTAACATCACCATGCTGGTATTTGCATAGTAAAGTGACACTGAATTACCCTGTAAAATGTTTCCTCTCTTACCTGGTACCTGCATGTGGTCTGTAACGTGTGTTTTAAATTCCCAGCATTTTACAACCAGACAATTCTTTCCCCTTAAATACTTACATGAATCCATCATCGTCTAATGCTGCGTTTACACGGAATGATTATCGTGCGAATTCGCACGATAACGATCGAATTCGAACGATAATCATACGTGTAAACGCTGCGAACGATCAAACAACGAACGAGAAATTGTTCATTTTGATCTTACAACATGTTCTAAAATCGTCCATCGTTCGCAAAAAATTCGCAGATCGTTCAGTGTAAACAGTCGTGTGAGATAGACTTAAGCGATCACAAAACGAATTTCCGTACGATATATCGTACCCTCTAAACGCTGACCGTTATGAAAAAAAATCGTTACTCCGACATCGTTAATCGTACCAATCGGGCCAATTATCGTTTTGTGTAAGCGCAGCATTAGTTGAGATCATTATAAGACAATGGATCTTCTTTTGAGCAAGTCGTCTCCTCTCAGTCCAGATCTTATTGCCTTTACCTGCGGGTGGGAGCGATCTACTATGGAAACCTGGAAATTTTTTGTTTCACTGATATCCTGTAAACGAACCCGGCGTGCGTTCCACTCGGAATTGCCTGGTGAACGGGCCCTAAGCCCTACTGCAAAAATAAACCCTAGTTACAGTTAGCTGACCAGATCCCTGACACTGGGTGTGAAGCATCATATGTGGGAGGGTATGTGGGCCAACTACAGAGGGGGAAGGGAGTAATATAGTATAGGGAGTACCTGCAGAGGGGGGATGTATACAGTTTGGGGAGCCTTACTGCAGAAGGGGGATTTATACAGCATGGAGGAAAACTACATAAGTTGGAGGGAGGTATACATTATTAGGGAGCTTACTGCAGAGGGCAGATGTATACAGTATGGGGGCTTACTGTAAAGGGGATGTATACAGTATGGGGGAGTTTACAGCCGAACGGGGATCTATACAGTATGGGGGTGAGCTTACTGTAAAGGGGATGTATACAGTACAGGGGAAGAACTACAGAAGGGGGAGAGAGGTATACAGTATGAGGGTGCTTACTGTAAATAGGTGATAAATACAGTATGGGGAACCTTACTGCAGAGGGGGGATCTATACAGTATGTATGGGGGGCTTAATGTAAAGGGGATCTATACAGTAGGGGGGAGCTTATGGCAGAGGGGGATCTATAGAATATGGGGGTGGGCTTACTGTAAAGGGGGATGTATACAGTATGGGGGAAGAACTACAGAGGAGGGAGGTATACAGTATGGAGGCCTAACTACAGGGGAACAGTTTAGGAGCCTAACAGCAGTGGGACATACAGTGCGGTGGCTGATCACTGTATAGAGTGGGCAAACTTTTCATTGAGGTCAAGGTTTTTCTTATTGGCCCAGATTTTACTTATATCACACCGGTTTTTACAGTGAACCTACTTTAGAGTTTTGGGGTTCCTCGTTCCATTACACTTATTATCGGCTTGCCGCTCAATGTATAGGACTGTTTTTATTTTCCTCAGCATCAGTGCACCATTTCACAACAAATTGCAGAGAATTGATACATTACTTGTCCGGATATTTTAGCACTTGTGGAAACACATGTAAAGCTCTTCAGAGGGGTCAGAACCTCAACAAAGGAAGTTTAGCTTATACGTGATAAGACAAGAGGGTTAAGATGGATTGCTAGATAAACAGGAAAATGACATAAGGATAGACCTGCTCTCCAGGATGTAAGGGGCTGCTGCACGGGTGAAGGGAAGTGCCGGCTTTTCTATAGAGGATTCGGAGATCTTAAAAGAATGCGCAGTCATTTGTTTTTTTGGAAAATTTATTCAAATGCTATTTAGCTGTAGATTCAATAAGCAGAAGAGCTTCCTGTCTGTAATAGCATTATCTTATGTCATTGACTATTGGAGGAAAAATATTAACCCCTGAAATGGGAAGAACAGTAGTAAAGGAGAATTACATCCAAGTTGGCTTTTGAGCCAGATCCTAAATCTGCAGTAGGATCCTGTATGTACGATATATACGATATATAATATTGGTGTCAAAGCAGAAGGGCATCAGGTCCTGTGTGCAACCTTTAGGGCCCGTTCGCACTACAGAATTGGTTTCGATTCCCCCCGTATGGACTTGGCTCTGAATCCTGCCTTCTATCTTTTTGAATTGGAGGTCTCACACACTTCCGCACCTCTTCCCTCAAAGAATTGAAATGTCAATGTCAAGCCCTCCCATTCAAAAAGATAGAAGGCAGGATTCTTATTCGTAGTGTGAACAGCTCTTATACCAGGGATGTGGAACCTTTGACCCTCCAGCTGTTGTGAAACTACAATCCCAGCTAAATCTTTTGCTGTCCAGGCATAATGGTAATTGTAGTTTTGCAACGGCTGGAGGGCCAAAGTTTCCACATCCCTGCCTCATACTATAGAAGCGCCAGTGAACTTGGCATCTGGACTTTGCCCACCCTTGCGTAAATCTTGTGCTGGCAATAGATTAAGGGCCCTTTTACACAGAAAGATTATCTGACAGATTATCTGCCAAAGATTTGAAGCCAAAACCAGAAACAGACTATAAACAGAGATCAGGTCATAAAGGAAAGCCTGAGATTTCTCCTCTTTTCAAATCCATTCCTGGCTTTGGCTTCAAATCTTTGGCACATAATCTGTCAGATAATCTTTCTGTGTAAAAGGGCCCTAAAGCCATCTGTTTCTGCTGGTTTCCACCAGATTGGTGCAACATCTATTGTGTATGAGAAGACTACTAAAGTTTATTCTTGTTTGGTTAATCAGATGAATTTGCATTATTATTCAGTGATACTTAGCATTTTTATGTCGCTTTTATATTACAACTTTTTATTTTTTGTGCAGGTACATACCAGGGACAATGGATGGGAGGAATGAGGCACGGATATGGCGTTCGGCAGAGTGTTCCCTATGGCATGGCTACAGTAATCCGGTCACCACTGAGAACCTCTCTTTCTTCACTACGGAGTGAACAGAGCAATGGCACCGTACTACATGACATAGGAGCAGACAGCCCAGCCGGGACACGTGGAGGTTTTGTGTTGAATTTTCACAGTGACTCTGAGCTTATGACTGGCAAGAAGAAAGGTTTGTTCAGGAGAGGGTCACTTCTGGGTAGCATTAAGCTTAAAAAATCTGAGTCCAAGATCTCTATATCTAGCAAGCGCAGCTCTGTGAGAAGCGACGCAGCTATGAGTAGAATAAGCTCGAGCGATGCCAACTCTACCATTAGCTTTGGGGATCTTGACTCCGATTACTGTCCTGTAGAAGATCATGTCGATGCCACCACCACAGAAACCTACATGGGAGAATGGAAGAACGATAAACGCACCGGGTTTGGAGTAAGTGAGCGCTCAAACGGGATGAAATACGAGGGAGAATGGCTGAACAATAGAAGGCACGGATATGGATGTACCATATTTCCGGATGGCACAAAAGAAGAAGGGAAGTACAAAAACAATGTTTTAGTCCGTGGAATAAGAAAGCAACTTATACCCATAAAGAACACCAAAACGAAGGAGAAAGTAGACCGTGCGGTGGAGGGAGCACAGAGAGCCGCAGCTGTAGCCAGGACTAAGGTGGAGATAGCCGCTTCCAGGTAGGTCGCTGGAGAAGGTATCCAGACTTCCTAAGTAAATAGCCTGGCTTCTTCTTACTGGAAGCTTTCTTCCTATCTACTAGAACATCCTTAGCAATGTCATCATATGACTTCATAGACTGTAATGACTGTAATCAAACAAATCTGTATCGGGTTTGCAGTGGGTCTCAGGAGTGATTGGTAATTTTTGCAATGTCTGCTGACATATTGAAAGTTACTACAAATGACCATAAAAGTCAAGGGGCACATTGTGATCTACATTGGAGTAGCTATTTTGCACACCAACAATGCATGTTCTTAGCAAGATGTGGATGGAGCCTTTTGTAGCTTGCATTATTATAGTGGAAAAATGTTCTGTAAATTGGTAATCCCATATCATCAAGTTTTCCTTTATTTATAGGATAGGGGATGACATGCTGATTGATAGGGATCTGACCACTAGAACCGCACCAATCTGCCGAACAAAGATGAAATGTCCCTAGGAACAAATAGAACGCACCTTGCATGTGCAGCCTGTGCTTCATTTGTGATCTACGGGTGTGTGCTCCATTTGTGGTCTTCGGAGGGTGTGCTCTCTTCATTGTCTATTGTGTGTGTGTGTGTGTGGGGGGGGGTGCTCCATTCATTATCGCAGGGTGGGGGATGGGCGAGGTTCTAGTCCTCGTGGTCTATGAGTGTGGGCTCCATTCATTGCCTGTGGGGGGGGGGGGGGGTGGTTTGCTTCATTCATTCCTATTGATCAATGGGAATCCCAGTGGTTGGACTTCTACTGCGGATAGGGGATAGTATATTGAGTTGGGAATACCAGTTTATATACTATACCACCAGTATGTATGTTGGGGAACCTTGATCCATAACCAACACTATGGCATTATCAAGCCAGCTTTATGAAGATTCCTCCGCATAAATTTGTCCACTTCAGAAATAATTATAAAATGCATTTATAATGTATAACATCGAATATGCCAATTGCCTTTGAAGATACATGGGGGGTGGTGCCTCTGTGTAGATAGAAGTCATGCATGCAAGCTTGAGTGATATCCCCCGGCCACTCTATGTAACTACTAGCCTCCTCCAATACTCACAGATGCACTGTCACCTTTTACATGCTTGACATGCTCAATGCATCAGGGTTTATGCTGCTCTATCCCGGAGCCGGGCTTGAGGGGGGCTCCACCATGCATATCCTGGGAGAAGAAGAAAGCAATATGTATATGTGAGTATGTAAGAAGGCCGATAGTCACATAGAGGACAAAGAGAGACGGGGGTGTCAATCAAGCCTCAAAAGGAAGTTCTGGAGACTGGAGCACATGAGTATCCAGTGGCACCACCCCCATGACTATCCAGCCATAACTAGTGTACAGCTCTCAGTACATTATGGGGGAGATTTATAAAAGGGTATAAATATACACCTGGCGCAAACTGCCCACAGCAACCAATCACAGCTCAGCTTTTATTCTACCAGAGCTGAAAGCTGAGCTGTGATTGGCTGCTGTGGGCAGTTTGCACCAGGTGTATATTTACACCCTTTCATAAATCTACCCCTATAAGTTTAATTTATAGATAATTTATACAGGGAGATTTTTATATAGCTATTCCGCAGTGGAGGACCTTAAAGTGACACTGTTTTTGCATTATGACTTCTCTACATAGGTGTAAAGGGTAAATTTAGCAGTTTTCATACCTTATTTATATCATACATCATGGTGCTTGTTCCAGTAAAAGTGATCTTTTATCTGCGGATTGTGCTATCTGGGCGGGGCTTCACGCCCAAAGCGCCACGTAGCCCTGCCCACAACAGCATCGTTGACCCGCGCACCCATGACATCATCGGGGCATAGGCCCCACCCCTTGATGGCCATTGGAACCGACCAGCCTTAAAGTCTAGGCCCCAACCCCCCTAGGTTGGCCCATACAAATGGCCGCTGAGGCGGTGTGGTCTATGTGGTAGTCTCATATAGTAGCCAGCCCTGCCCCATGGTCTCATATAGTAGCCAGCCCTCCCATGGTCTCATATAGTAGCCAGCCCTCCCCTGTAGTTTCATATAGTAGCCAGCCCTCCCCTGTAGTTTCATATAGTAGCCAGCCCTCCCCTGTAGCCTTATATAGTAGCCAGCCCTCCTCTGTAGCCTTATATAGTAGCCAGCCCTCAACTATAGTCTCTTATATAGTAGCCATCCCTCCCCTGTAGGCTCATATAATAGCTATCCCTCCCCAGTAGTCACCCACCCTAGCCCTGGATACAGCCCCCCATACGCAGGACGTGTGGATACAGCCCCCCGGCCCAGTGCAGGACGTGTGCGATGATGTCGTGGCACCGCTCAAATATTCCTAGGCCGCAGGCTAAAATCTGCCTGTGGCCTACAACATTATAATTTGGGCGGGCCGAGCGGCTGTCCGGACCACCCATATTATAATCTAATGCGATGTTGGCAGGCCAGATGTAATTCAAACTTTGAATTACATGGCGGGCCAAAAATAATGGCACCGCGGGCCAAAGATTGACATGTCAGGACTATAAAGGGTGTTAAAGGGCCGCTGTTACCACTGAACCCTCCAAATGATTGCAGTAGGTAAATAAGTTTAGAATACAAAGTAAGGGAGAGCGGCTGGCAGGTGGTGCCCTGCAGTGAACCATTCTTCATCTACTAGAAGACAGGACTATACATTCGTCTATATGCACGCTATTCTAACTTGGAGACGCTCTAAAAATAGGATGGTAACCATGGCTGGATATAGTGCGCATAGTTATCGGAGTCTGTGACTCGTAACATTGACAGTGGAGCACATCAAGCGGTGTCAGACCGAAGATAGGCAGCCTCTTCACTGCATGCCATTAGGTGGCTGGAAAGCATCAGGTTACGCAATCTGGGCTACTACATGGAACAGTCACAAGAGGTACAACAATCATAAGAACGCCCAGTCTTGGTGTTTGTGCTTCTTTGTGTGAATACTATCTTGTTATTTCCGTTTTATATACAATACACTCATGTTTGCAGGCTGAGGTATATATACCCAATATATACGTCTAGAAGTCCTACCTCTGATATCTCTGATGGTAGACTGAAGGTGGCCATACACCTTCAATAACTGATGGCCAAACAATATATCTTCCGCCTGCCGCCTGTCCTTCACATACACACAAATGTTCAGCATGGCCAACCGTTTCTGTGTTTTCTATGGGAAGTGGAGGGATAAGCTGCAGCGAGAGTGCTCTTTCTGAGGTTTATCTCTCCACCACCATAGGCGTCGGGTGTGATGGAAAATCACAACGTTATCTGCCGGTGGTTTTTCTAGACAGCCCCATACACCTTAGATTGAAAGCCAAACTTACCACTAGCCGCTGGTACAACTGACAGTAGTCTACAGTATATGAGGACCTTTAAGCTCCCCATACATGTTACACCATCGTCAGCTATACCAGCCATTCGTGGCAGTTTCGGCCATCAGTATAAGGTGTATGGGACTAGGGATGGTCCGAACCTGCTGAGGTTCGGGTTCGTATGAACCCGAACGCTCGGCAGCAGATTCCCGCTGTCTGCCCGCTCCATGGAGCGGGCGAATACAGCGGGAGTAACACCTGGAAAACTGGGATACAGCCTATGGCTATGGCTGTATCCCAGTTTTCCAGGCGGTCCTCCCGCTGGATTTGCCTGCTCCACGGAGCGGGCAGACAGCGGGAATCATTACCGAGGGTTCGGGTTCGTATGAACCCGAACCGAACTCTGTTCGGACCATCCCTACAGGACAATACAGGAGCACTAGGCGGTGCTGAATATACCTGTGAATGGGGAGGATGGGCAGCAGGCCTACGGTTAACTGAAAGCCAAACGATTGTTCAGTAGTAGTGTATGGCCACGTTTCATTCTACTGTATAGGTGCGATACATCACTGGATAGACTCCCATTGTTGGTATACAGTCCCACGTACTATCTTACTAGTAATCTATTTTGTATTAGCATTTTAGCATCAAAAAGGTCCATTTTATGTCCCTTTTTTTCCTTCTTTGATTGCATTGAATTCAGCAGGAAAACGCCCACAGTTAACATGCATGTAAAATTTATGGCTGTAAAAATAAATTTGTGGTACCTGGTTTGGTGCATTTTCTTTTGAAAAAAAATGTTAGTTTTTGTGCAACTTTTTATGCATCAAAGTGCTTTAAAAATTTCAAGCAAAGCCCTGATGGACATAAAATAACGCGAAAAATAGCTTAAAAATATAATAGATATGTCCATAAAAAGTTTACAAAAAAGCAATAAAAGCTTGGACACTCAAGGCACATGTTTTGGATCCTAAAATACTTTGTGTGGGCATAGCCTTAAAGGGGTTATCCAGTGAATGTCTTTCTGTTAAATCTACTGGTTTAACCCCTTAACGTCAAAGCCAACTTTCACTTTTGCGCCTTGCTTTTTCCACTTTGTTTAAAAGGCCATAGCACTTGCATTTTTTCGCCTAGAGACCCACATGAGCCCTTATTTCTTGCGACACCAATTGTACTTTGCAATGACAGACTTTATTTTCCCATAAAATATGCTGCGACACCGGAAAAAAATCATTTGCACTGTCAAATTGAAAAAAAAAAAAAAAGGAATTTGTTTTCATTTCAGGGAGTTTCGAGTTTACGCCGTTCACCCTGGGGTAAAACTGACTTGTTACGCATGTTCCTCAAGTCGTTACGATTACAGCGATATGTAACATGTACAGTATAACTTTTATTTTATGTGATGGCTTTTAAAAAATTCAAACCATTGTTAACAAATACATGTTCCTTAAAATCGCTCCATTCCCAGGCTTATAGCGCTTTTATCCTTTGGTCTATGGGGCTGTGTGAGGTGTCATTTTTTGCGACATGATGTGTTCTTTCTATTGGTACCTTGACTGCGCATATGCGACTTTTTGATCGCTTTTTATTACATTTTTTCAGGATTTGATGTGACCAAAAATGCGTAATTTTACCCTTTTTTGGAATTTTTTTGCGCTGACGCAGTTTACCATGCGAGATCCAGAATGTGATAATTTAATAGTTCGGTCGATTACGCGCGCGGCGATACCAAATATGTTTAAATAAATAAACAAATAAATATATTTAGAAAATGGGAAAAGGGGGGTAATTTGGACTTTTATTAGGGGAGGGGGCTTTTTATTAATATAAAAAACTTTTACTTTTTTTTTTTTTTACATTAACTAGAAGTCCCCCTGGGGGACTTGTATATACACAGCACTGATCTCTCATAGAGATCAATGCTGTGTATATACGCAGCAAAGATCAGTGATACATTGCTTTGGCCTGCTGCAGGCCAGTGCAATGTATTGCCGAGCCGGGATCAGCGTCATTGCGAAGCTGAGGCCCGGCACGGGCAGAAGGACGGATCTCCTTTCCATGATCACATTGCGGGGGGGAGATCCGACCCACTAAGACACCAGGGACGTGCGGGTCAAAGCCTTAGCCGTCAAGGTAACGGGACCTGTGTCGGCTAAAAGAGGCGCTCCCCGGCGGGACCCCTCTCTGAACTCCCCCCGCGGCACCATGACGTGTCAGATACGTCATGGGTCGCTAAGGGGTTGAAAAGTTATATACATTTGTAATTTACTTCTATTTAAAACTCTAAAGTCTTCCCATACTTATCAGCTGCTGTATGCCCTGCAGGAAGTGAAGTTTTCTTTTCAGCCTGACACGTTGTTCTCTGCTGACATCTCCGTCCGAGGAAGGAACTGTCCAGAGCAGTAGCATATCCCCATAGAAAACCTCTCCTGCTCTGGACAGTTCCTGTCTAGGTCAGAGATGTCAGCATAGAACAATGGGGGAAATTTATGATTAATACAAAAATATACGTTACCTGGACTCTATGGAATCCTGGCCAGAGCGTATACACATAGTATACGCTCCGGCCGGGATCTCTCGCGGCGCCGTAGAAAACTGACATGCCCGTTTTCTGCGGCCTCTATTTAGTGAATAGCGGCCGCATAACCCCTGTCAGTGCACACTATGGAGCGAGCGGCTCCAGCCGCACGCTCCATAGTGTGATGTGGGGAGTTCTGATGTGCGCGCACACGGATGCCCCTGCATCAGAACTCTGCAGCCCTAAAGATCCTATGGCCGGTACTGCCTAAAGATTATCCCAGCCGGGTCACGGAAGGCCGGTCTCATACTGTGTATAAACATAGCCTAAGGGTGCATTCACATGTACAGGATCTGCAGCAGATTTGATTGCACAGATTTGATGCTGAGTTCAGTTATTCAGATCAAAGCTGCTGTGGGTTCGAAGCATAAAATCTGCTGCGATTTGGTGTGAACCTACCCTAAGGATACATTTAAACGGGGCGAGTCCACCATGGATATGCTGCAGGATGTCCACTGTAGAATTTGCCACCCATAGACTTCAATGGGTCCACAGCAAATCACCCCTTATACTGTAAATCTTAAAGGAGAAGTCTGGCGAAAATTTTTTATAGTTATAAAATGATATATTTAAAAATTATTAAAGTTTTGTATTGCCCCCCCCCCCCCCCCCCCAAAAGTAATACAAATTACCAATATAAACTTATTACGGGAAATACTCAGTGTTTTTTTTTTCCCCCTGCACTTACTACTGTATCAAGACTTCAGTTCCTGGATAAAATGGTGATGTCACGACCCGACTCCCAGAGCTGTGCGGGCTGTGGCTGCTGGAGAGGATGATGGCAGGGGGACACTGAGGGACACAGGGCACTGGAGGGACACAGAGTATCCCTCTGCCATCATCCTCTCCAGCAGCCACAGCCCGCACAGCTCTGGGAGTCGGGTCGTGACATCACCATTTTATCCAGGAAGTGACATCACCATTTTATTCAGGAAGAGACATCACCATGTTATCCAGCAAGTGAAGCCATGATGCAGTAGTAAGTGCAGGGAAGAAAAACACTTTTTATAAGCATTTCCAGTAATAAGTGTATATTGGGGATTTGTATAACTTTTGGGGGGGCAATACAATTTTGTAATAAAAATTTTCGCCACACTTCTCCTTTAAGGAATAGTTTAGTCTACTGCACTATTCCATAAAACAAAATAAGATACAGCAATAACATACTGACCCACTGGAGGCCAAAAGAACATTATTTGGCCTTGGTTGGTGAATGGATGCCTATGGACACGTGTGATCTTTACCTGGTGTATACACCAAATACAGCTCCAAATGTGGTGTGAACAGAGCCGAAGTAGTAAAGAATTTCCATATCTGGTGACAGGTTATTAGCTCAGTACTGCGAGTAGATAGGTGACCGCTTATACTGGTCTGCAGTATCTGTGCCTGTAATGAGAAGCAGAATCCGTCAATGCGGGGGTCAGCAGCTTCCTATAGATAAAAGATGAGCATCCTTGTACTGTATTGCTGCAGACATTCCTGTGAGATTACCTCTGTATACGCTGGAGATGATAGAACAATATGACAGTGGGTGATATACAGTATGGAGGCGGCAGGGTTCCCTGTGCACTGCCTGTCGTGTGTATTCACAGATATAAAGCCGTCTCATAAATTCACACGTTTTTGCTTTATTTTCCTAAAGAATTTATGCATGGAGATTATCATGGCAATGCTTCTATGGGAATGCACATAACACTATATATAGAAATCCTATAAGATACTGCACAGAAAGCCTCTGTACATAGGTAAGAGATGTGACCCAGGCTGCACTGAGCAGTGGTGGATTCCTGCGGCCGTGCACTATCCTGCATTGTTCCTCCTGGAATCCCCATATAAGGGCCGTCCTTTACATGGAGACACAAATTCTGGAATGTTTCTCCCCGCTGTCATGGTGATCATATAGGGATGGCCTCTTACCGCTCCTCAGAGTCCTTCCAATTATAACTCGGTGTTCAGGATTATATATATCCTCATTCATGTGGACAGATATCCTGATCCTGTCCTAAGGACAAGTTCTGTTTAAAGCTATTAATAATAGGAGGACTGTACAGCAGACTGTCAGTAATAGGAGGACTGTACTGTAGACTGTAAATAATAGGACGGTACTGTGGACTGTAAATAATAGGACTGTACTGTGGACTGTGAGTAATAGGAGGACTGTACCGCGGACTGTGAGTAATAGGACTGTGTTGTGGACTGTAAATAATTGAAGGACGGTACTTTGGTCTGTGAATAATAGGACTGTAGAGCAGACTGTGAGTAATAGGAGGACTGTACTGTGGACTGTAAATAATATTAGGACTGTACTGTGGACCGTAATATTAGGACTGTACTGCGGACTGTAAATAGGAGGACTGTACTGCGTACTGTGAGTAATAGGAGGACTGTACTGTGGACTGTGAATAATAGGAGGACTGTACTGTGGACTGTGAATAATAGGAGGACTGTACTGTGGACCGTAATAATAGGACTGTACTGCGGACTGTAAATAATAGGAGGACTGTACTGCGTACTGTGAGTAATAGGAGGACTGTACTGTGGACTGTGAATAATAGGAGGACTGTACTGTGGACCGTAATAATACGACTGTACTGCGGACTGTAAATAATAGGAGGACTGTACTGCGTACTGTGAGTAATAGGAGGACTGTACTGTGGACTGTGAATAATAGGACTGTACTGTGGACTGTGAGTAATAGGAGGACTGTACTGTGGACTGTAAATAATAAAACAGTACTGTGGACTGTAAATAATAGGAGGACGCTACTATGGACTGTAAATAATAGGACAGTACCGCGGACTATGAGTAATAGGACTGTGTTGTGGACTGTAAATAATAGAAGGATGGTACTTTGGTCTCTGAATAATAGGACTGTAGAGCAGACTGAGTAATAAGAGGACTGTACTGTGGACCGTAATATTAGGACTGTACTGCGGACTGTAAATAATAGGAGGACTGTACTGCATACTGTGAGTAATAGGAGGACTGTACTGCGTACTGTGAGTAATAGGAGGACTGTACTGTGGACTGTGAATAATAGGAGGACTGTACTGTGGACTGTAATAATAGGACTGTACTGCGGACTGTGAATAATATTAGGACTCTACTGTGGACTGTACAGCGTAATAGGAGGACTGTACTGTATACTGTGAAAATTAGTAGAGTAGGACTGTACTGTGACTGTACAGTATAATGGAGCTGTAGGCACTCTGTCTGATGCATTATACAGCGCAGTATTATCCCCATATTTGGAAGAAAAAGAAGGACAGGGGCGCCTCCTGGTGTAATATTATCAGACAAGCAGGACTTCAATTAGGAGAGAAAAGGAAGAGGCTCACCTGATTGAGTTGTGCTATATGTTAGGCACAACTCTATTTAGCGTATTGGAAGAAGAGATGTCGCTGCTCTGGCCGGGGGACCCCAGACCAGGGGACTAGCTAAGATGCACAATGTGACCCAAGAAGGGACACTGGACCAAGAGACGGCACACTGGGGGCGCAGATACCTCAGACTCCCACGCGGTCACAAAGGGATTGGTATCAAGTGAAAAAGGCCCCCTAGGATGTGGAGGGCCAAAAAGCGTTGTTTTATAAGCAAATAAATATCCCTTTACGCATTTGTGGATGATACCAATCCCTTTGTGACCGCGTGGGAGTCTGAGGTATCTGCGCCCCCAGTGTGCCGTCTCTTGGTCCAGTGTCCCTTCTTGGGTCACATTGTGCATCCCCATATTTGAGTGACAGCTCTCGGTTCAGCATGCCTCAGGTCTGTTAACTGTTGGATTCCTTTGGAATTGCACAGAAATATATGCGGTGTTCTTCTGTATGACGTCAGAAGGTGTGTGGGTATAACATGGCTACAGGCACATTAAGGGTAGATTCCTTTCCTGTCTCCTATCCATAGGTAAAGGGATAATAGGCTAAATGGGGTGGGGGTCCAGATCACGGGACACCCATTGCTGTTTAGAATAGAAGGAGACTGTCCCAGAATGAATGGGTACAATGTGCATGAACTGACTGACTTTAGTCTACTGCCCAAGTTTCTTGCTATAGAGATATAAATATGGTTCCTGAGGCCTGAGAGCTTTAATGATAGGGAATCTATCTGTCTATCTTTGGCCTATCTACAGGCCGGTATACTCACATTCTGCTTGCTCCATCTGTTCCTGTAGATGTGACTGACCTATCCAGGATTTTGATTATTCCCCGTTTCCGTGTAATGACCTGTATGGTTAGTGCTGTTCAGAGCAATAACCTGACTGACGGATAGGAGCTGAGCAATGGTAATTGGGGGAATCTCATCAATTATTCCTGTGGTCAGCTAGGGAACAAATGGACTCTAGCCTTGTTCTTTCTCGTGTGCATTTTCGGCTTCTTTCACCAGTCTGTAGGGTACGGATGTTTGGGCCATTTGCCACACTAATACATTTATTAAGCAGATCTTTGAATTCCTGCAGAGTAAATGTATAGGTGCGGGAAATGGGCCATATGTAGTCAAGAATTAGCTATTTTCCCCCATATACACAGTGCAGTATTGCATCATAAAAGCTGACTCGGCACAGGCTGCACTTACTGACAGCCAAATTTGCTCTTATGGTGTGTTTACACAGACAGACTTATTTGACAGATTTTTGAAGCCAAAGCCAGGAAAAGACTATAAACAGAGAACAGGTCATAAAGGGAAGACTGAGATTTCTCCTCTTTTCAAATCCATTCCTGGCTTTGTCTTCCAAAATCTGTCATATAAATCTGTCTGTGTAAACGCACCATTACACAATGCAGTTTTCAGGTGTAGCCCATAATAAATTACGTAACATAAAGGGCAGATGTTTCTTCTACTTCTCTTGTAAATTGTAGTTCCCCTGTTGTGTAAAAAGCGCATATATTTTTGATGCAGTACGGCACTGTGTAAGAGCACCATGAAAGGGCCATCAGCTAGTCGGGGGTCCATGAAAGGGCCATCAGCTAGTCGGGGGTCCATGAAAGGGCCATCAGCTAGTCGGGGGTCCATGAAAGGGCCATCAGCTAGTCAGGGGTCCAATATGACCACTTGTACCAATCCCACGGGCAAAGCCTGGGGAGTATTCCAGTGCTTTGTCCATGGGATTGGTGCAAGTCATTATTATCATTATACACAAAAAAATGCAACAGCTCACCGCAATGGCAAGATACAGACCGACTACAGACATGAAAATAGTTAAAAACAGCCCCCCCCCCCAACCGCTAAAATTAACTTCCACAAAAATAATGGGGCTCTTGGTTACCATTTGCAAACATTGTAAACCACCCCACTAATGATAAGGTGGCCTCATGCCGGAGTAGACCCTACACTGTACTATGGCCTCTCCGTGGCATGTAATACGCCTATGCTCTGGGCATGCAGGATCCTTCTTATACCGGCACAAGTAATTACACCACCTGGGTGGGATGGGTGGAGTACACGACCAAGTAGAGGCAGCCACTCTCCCCATCTGAAACACAGAAAAAAAAGACAAATTTAGTCAGCTCTCCTAGAACACCATTCACACTAGGCAGGAGCACGTTGCTATGGCTGAAATTGCAAACACACAAAAAAATGCAACAGCTCACCGCAATGGCAAGATACAGACCCACGAAAATACCGTATTTTCCAGCGTATAAGACAACCCCTGACTTTTAAGCAGGGGTTCACCTTATACACCGGAAAATGTTAACCCCTGGCTGACCGCAGCCCTGCTGCGGTCAGGCAGGGGTTGACTGCAGCTTAATTAAAAAAAACAAATATTTAACTCACCTAGGGCCCGTTGCCGGCGCAGGCAGTGTGACGTAAACTACCTGCACCGGAGATAATCGCTTGGCTGCCGGGAGAGCTTCGGGAGAATGAGAGAGGTGCTGGAAGTTCCCTAAGCCTCTCCCATTCTCCCGAAGCTCTCACGGCAGCCGAGCATCTCCGAGCCTCTCCAATGTGATGCTCGGCTGCCCAGGAGAGGTTGGTGATCTCCGGCCCAGGTAGTGTACGTCACACTGCCTGCGCCGGGAACTGTAAGGGCAGCGCATGGAGACTGGGAACAGGCCCTGAGTTAAATGAGTTAAGTGAGTTAAATGTTTGGGTTTTTCTTGTAGTGGTTGCCCCATACGGTGGGGATGGGGCCATTTTTGAGCCACCACCATATAGGGTGATCATACCCGGCGTATGAGACGACCCTCGACTTTAACCCCGATTTTTCAGGGTTAAAAAAATCTTCTTATAGGCCGGAAAATATGTTAGTTAAAAGCATTATCATTATTGGCCTCACATTGCCCCATGTAAACAGGTGAAGTGCAGCTCGGACGACCTAGAGATCGTACGTCCAGCCCAGCCGCGAGATAGTGACGGCTCAGCAAATGATCAGCACTTATTAGGTGGCAGTGTCTGCCTTTTGTCTGTACTCCCTAGTCAAGTTCTTATTTGCATTCAAATTCCTTTTGAAGCTTTTGATATGTAAAGAATGAGCAAAGTTATGTGTGTAGGCCTTACATAACTCCGACGTATTTCCAGGTATGGTAGTCCATCTCATTCATACCCTGTAGTCTGTTTGTGCTTGTCCTTGCACTATACACTATGCATTATAAAGGTCTGTACCGATTCCAGTCTTTCCTATAATAAAAGCATAGCCTCCAGCGACCTCCTGTAAGTGACAGATCAGCGGCTGGATGTAAATATGCCTGATGTGATGCAGTTGTTGCCGCAGCAGCCGGGATTAGACCTGAGTGTTTCCCTGGCTGGCAGGAGATGGCTATAAGCCTGTATTGTGAACAGTTGGCTCGGATCATTCAGGGTGAGGATTCCTGTGTCCTGGTAGATTAGATGCTGCGACACAACAAATGTTACATGGGAGATATAGAAGATGGTTATTACTGTCTGCCCTGGGATAATGGACATGGTGGGGTCAGGCAGCAGATGTCATCTTTATCGTGTGTTGTATACTTCTTTTTTTTTTCTGCTCCAAGCAATGCAAAAAGCTTAGTACAGGAACAACTATGGACTTGAGGTATTGTTTGTGTGGATTGTTTAGTTCACAAAACCTTTTTTCACACTGCGGACTGCTGTCAGTATTGTTTAGTATGATGTGGCAGATACTGTAGCATACTCCCTGTAGGATAAAATACAGTCAGATAAGGCTTTGTTGGGTCATATGAGCTTCAGGACTGGTCCCCTGCACTGACCGCAACTGGGAAAGAGCTGTGGATCAGCCGGGTTATGTCCGAAGTGCTTATATCTAAAGATGAACGAATTCACAGTTATAAAGCAATGCGTTTTGTTAGCTCAGCAATCGGCTTATTTTCTTTCTTTCTTTTTTTTTTTTGTATTATAAAATTCTTAATTAAAATTAATAAAACCAGAAAAAAGTCTGGGCCTGGAAAAGCTGCATCCAGTCCTAGGAAACTCTACCCAGTTTCACAGGACTGGAACCAGCTTTTCCAGGCACCCAGAATGGCGTAGTACGGCCTTCAAAGGTTTGGCTCTATATTGTGGCAAGCAGTATAGTGTGTTATGTTTCAGATTTATCTCCGATTTGCGGTTTGTTCCCAAGTACTTAGGCTGGGTTTACATTAGCGTCTGAGCTCCGTTTGAGGAGTCTGTTTCAGATTCCATTAATTCCATTAAAAGGGGTACTCCGGTGAAAATGTTTTTCTTTCAAATAAACAGGGGTTAGGAAGTTCTACAGATCTGTAATTTACTTAAAAATCTTCAGTATGCCAATACTTATTAGCTGCTGTATGTCCTGCAGGAAGTGGTGTATTCTTTCCAGTCTGACACAGTGCGCTTTGCTGCCACCTCTGTGTGTGACATGAATTATCCCTATAATCCCCATAGAAAACATCTCCTGCTCTGGACAGTTCCTGTGACAGAGTTAGCAGCAGAGAGCACTGTGTCAGACTGGAAAGAATATATCACTTCCTGTAGGGCATACAGCAGCTGATAAGTACTTGAAGACTTGAGATTTTTAAAAAGATGTAAATTACAAATCTGTATAAATTTCTGCCGTCGGTTGACTTGAAAAAAATTCACCAGAATACCTCTTTTTAAGGATTGGATAATAGACCCACCAACAGATCCCTAGAGATCCCGTTGACTTCAGTAGGGGCCGTCGGGTTTTCACTTAGTATCCATTTATTTGACAGAATTTGACAAGTTTCATGTTTTCCCATAAAACAGACTTGGATAATTCCATATATTTACAGTGTGCAACATTTCGACCTATAGGAAAGTGTGTGGATCCGTATCAAGCTTGACCTAAACCTAAACACTTCTCCATGGGTTGAAACGTTGCATTTTTTTTACATCTATGAAATTGCAATAAATTGAATTCTGGAATGGATAAAAGTCTCTAGGAGTGTCCTCATTGGGTAACAGTTTCTTTGTACTGCCATTCTGTTTTCCCATGTGGATAATATGGCTGCCAGTAGCGCCATTTTTGGTGAACTTTATAAAGCACTGTCTGTGCCTGGTAGACTTCTGTGTTTAGCAGCTGGCGGCCCACCTCCTGGAGAAGGCTTCACCGTATGTAGTCATACAGCTGTGTGTACAACTCCCCATCACGCTGGGTTTAACATTGACAGTGGAGCCGCAGTCTAAATAAATCGCATTGATTTTCACCGTAGCTTTGCTTAGACTTGCTTGTTCTCAGCGCACCCATCAGAAAATGGATAGATTTTCAACTCCGCAGAGTAAATTGATTTAGCTTTTTTTGTTTTAATCATGAGCTGTTTGATGCTATATAGCAGAGCTGTTATTTGGCTTTACCATAATGTGGTCCACATCAGACCGGCCACACACGGATCTGCTGTAACGGCTTATAAATGGAGGCAGCAATAACCAATCCATGCAAAATATAGTTTTGGAATTACAAATTGCTGGAAGTCATCAGTGGATCTTATAGATACTGGATAGATGGACAGACACCATAGTGGGGGTCCAGCTCATGACTTCCCAGTGTGAGCCAGTGCAGAGAGCTCTTGTGGCCGCCATGTCATAGTACAGGGGTTGCTACAGGGGACGTGTATTCCTGCCTTGAGCTTTACACAGATGATTTTGGGTTTCTTATCAAAGGGGATGTCTGCTATGTCTACATTTGTACCCAATTTTTTATTTATTTTTTATTTTACAAAAAAATATTTGCAATAAGTCTTAAAGGGATTATCCAGCGCTACAAAAACATGGCCACTTTCTTCCAGAGACAGCCCCACTCTTGTCTCCAGCTTGGGCGGGGTTTTGCTGCTCAGTTCCATTGAAGTGAATGGAGCTTATTGCAAACCGCACCTTAACTGGAGACAAGAGTCGTGTCTTCTCTGAAAGAAAGTGGCCATGTTTTTGTGGCACTGGATAACCCCTTTAACTAGAGACTTAACTCATGCTTAAGTCCACTTCCTCTGCACTTGAATACTGAAGGCTGACGAAGTTTGATGCTGGAAAAATGGATACGGCCATAGGTTGTATCCATGTTTTCCCGCACTTCCTAAGGCTGCATCCAACTGTGTATTGTAAGGCCATTTTCCGCTCAGCGTTTAGACAAATAAATTGTTAGAAAATTCGTAAGAAAAATCGCTATTGCGATCATTTTTAAGATCGCTTAAGCCCATCCCACACATAGGGTGAATCTTTGAAAGACTGTTTAGACGAAGCGATCTGCAAATTTTTAGCGAACGACCAATGACGATTTGAGAACATGTTGAAAGATCACAATGAGCGATTTCTCGCTCGCCGTGTGATTGTTCGCTGTGTTTACACGAGACGATTATCGCTCAAATGCGATATTGCGAAAATTCAAACGATAATTGTTCCGTGTAAGCGCAGCATAAGACTATCTGATATCTGCAAATCGTGTAATTTAGTCCATTGCAGTCTGGGTCTGGACAGATTGGATAATCCGGCCATCAGACATTTATCACTGGGACTAGGGATGGTCCGGGTTCGGTTCAGGTTCGTACGAACCCAAAGCCTCGGTAATGATTCCCGCTGTCTGCCCGCTCCGTGCAGCGGGCGGATCCAGCAGGAGGACCGCCTGGAAAAATGGGATACAGCCATAGCCATAGGCTGTATCCCAGTTTTCCAGGCGATCCTCCCGCTGTATCCGCCCGCTGCATGGAGCGGCCAGGCAGCGGGAATCCGATGCCGAGCGTTCGGGTTTATCTGAACCCGAACCTCGGCGGGTTCGGACCATCCCTAGCTGGGACCACTAGATTACACCAGCCTGGCAATAAGCTTTTGCTGATTCCTGTGCTAAGTGAAAGGAATTCTCCTCTTCTTCTTACTCATTTTGTACTTGGGTTACTACCTACATACTTGCATAACAAATAGGAATTTAAAGGTCACACATGACTAAGACTATATTCCCTGTACAATATTATAAAGACTATTACTAGTGATTGAGCGATGATAATTAGGGATTGCTAATGCGCATTGAAAACTTATTTTTTTCCATTATAGCCACCTGCATTGGAAGAAAACTTTTTTTTTTTTTCTTTTTACACAGAATATGTATTTTTTTCTATTCTCTGAGCAGCAGACTTAGTGAGGTGGCTTATAGGGAGATAAAACTAATGATACCTGGCTCTAAAGTAATGACTGTTTAAAAAGTTATAAAATCATGTTTTTCTTCCAAGCTCAAGTGTCATAGAAGCTGGGCTGAGGCGCAGCATGCATGCTCCCTCCCCCACCCCTCTCTGATCTGCATGTTCAGGGAGAAACTTTTAGGACAGTGGGTAGGTAGATCCTCTATAGATTACTACAAGTTACCTGCTCCTGTAACATAGTCTAGGTGGCAATAAATGTCTTCTATTTACTATGAAAATTATGTGGAGTATGTGGCAGCAACTACTACTTGACAGGACATTTTTTCCTCAATCACATGACTAAGTGCTGTACTTCTAAAGGTCTGTTCACACGTACAGACGCGCTGCGTAAAACTCGCATCAAACTCGCATGAAAGTAGCTGCGTTTTTTGTGGTGTTGAACTTGCCTGTGAAAATCATGTGAAAATGAAAACGCGCATGTAAAAATTGCACCAAAGACACAGTGAGAATACACATACATTGACTTGATAGCAATCAGTATCACTGTGGATTTATGTGCGAGAAACTCACAGCGATAAATACGCAGCGAGTCTGTACATGTGAACAGACCCTTAACAATAGACTAAAACTCCTCCAGTGTCAAGTGGAGCTGGCTCTTCTGCATCCCATTGTTGGTCTATGATATCTACAAGCAATACATAGTAATACAGAATACAGTGGTAACTTGGTTTAAGAGCATTTTGCAAGAAGAACTCAAAGTTTTTCAAAATTGTAACTTGGTGAAAGAGCATTGCTTTGGTTTAAGAGCTTCCTATACTGGGTGGGTGCTAAAGTAGGGGGCATGGTCTACATAGGTGGTCTACAGCTCTGTACCCTGACCCATGAAGTCTCCCTCACCTTCAAAATCATGGCAGATACACTTCCTTGCTACTTCATGCTCCCTGCAGTCTCTTGTCAGTCCTTGTCTTTCCCATCCTCTCCATTCCTGCTATAATGTGCCGCACTTACACTCAGCTATACACACTACAGCGGCTATAATGTGCCCGCACTTACACCCAGCTATACACACTGCTGCTATAATGTGCCTGCAATTACACTTCGCTATACACACTGCTGCTATAATGTGTCTGCACTCACACTCAGCTATACACACTGCTGCTATAATGTGCCTGCACTTAATCTCAGCCATTCACACTGCTGTATTGAAATGTTTGTCACTGTCCTTCTGCACAGCTCTGTGATTCTTACTTCCTGATTGGTCCATGCTGAACACACCCCTTTCCCCATTGCTGTCATGTGACCACACAGACCTCTGACAGTAGCCCTGCTTCTTTATTCCAGCCTGTTGTACTACACTATTGCATTGTGGGGATCTGCATCTCCTTCCTTTATCTATAAACTGCTGCTGTTTTTTCATTCTTATGCATTTCCTATACATTATACACCACATGCTGATTGCTATACTGTACAGTAACTTATAATATGACATATTCAGTTCTTTCAAAATATTTGTCCTTTTGCGTACTCACCCCTTAGCTAAAGCTTTGGCTGTCCAGGCATGATGGGAATTGTAGTTTTGCAACAGCTGGAGGGCTGTGAGTTTAACACCAGTGCTCTATTACATAAAACATTGTTTGTTTTTGTGCTTTTAACCCCTTAAGGACCGGGCCTGAAATGGCCTTAAGGACCGGAGCAAATTTTATGAATTTGACCAGTGTCACTTTATTCATTAATAACTTCGGGATGCTTTTACCTATCCGGCTGATTCTGAGATTGTTTTCTCGTGACATATTGTACTTCACATTTCTTGTAAATTGGAGTCGATACTTATAACGAATCTTTATGAAAAAACCCAAAATAGCGTGAAAAATTGTGAAAAAATGCATTTTTCCAACTTTAAAACTTTTCTGCTTATACAGAAAATGGTTATACCACATAAATTATATATTAAATAGCATTAGCAACATGTCTACTTTATGTTGGCGGCATTTATTAAACTATCTTTCATTTTTTTTAGACAATAGGAAGCTTAAAACATTAGCAGCAAATTTCCAAATTTTCTGTAAAATTTCAAAATCAGATATTTTTAGGGAACTGTTCAGGTTTAAAGTGTATTTGAGGGGACTGTGTGTTAGAAAGCCCCACGAAGCACCCCATTTCAGAAACTGCACCCCCTAAACTCTGCAAAAGCACATCCAGAAAGTTTTTTAACCCTTTAGGGGAGTCACAGAAATAAAAGCTAAGTGTGTAAGAAATTTGAAAATTTTAATTTTCTGTGCAGAGATTTTATTGTAATCCAATATTTTTCATAATTATAAACCTATTACCAGAGAAATGCACCCCAATATTGATTGCCCCGTTTCTGCAGTTTATAGAAATACCCCATATGTGGCCCTATTGCGCTATTTGACACAACCACAAGCCTCAGATATAAGGGAGCGCCTAGTGAATTTCAATGGCTCCGTTATTTTTGGTCATTTTTGACTGTACCACTTCAGGTTGGCAGAGGCTCTGGGGTGCCAAAACCTAAAAAACACCCCTAAAGGGACACCATTTAGAAAACTGCACCCCTCAAGGAATGTAACAAGGGGTGCGGTGAGCATCTGGACCCCACAGGTGCTTCACAGATTTTCCAAACAATATGGCTTGAAAAAAGACTAAAGTATTTTTTACACTAAAATGTTGTTCTAGCCTTCAATTTTTCATTTTCACAAAGGGATAAAAGGAAAAAAAAAACACAAAACATGTAGCGCAGTTTCTCCCGAGTACGGAAATACCCCACATGTGGACATAAAGTGCCAAGCGGGCGCAGGACGAGCCTCCAAAGGGAAGGAGCGCCAATTGGCTTTTGGAAGCTGGATTTCACTGGAATGGATTTCAAGGGCCATGTCGCATTTACAGAGCCCTCGTGCTGCCAAGACACTGGAAACCCCCCACAAGTGACCCCATTCTGGAAACTACACCCCTCAAGGAATCTAACAAGGGGTGCAGTGAGCATATGGACCCCACTGATGACGGGCACAAATGTGGAAAAATGTGACGTGAAAGTGAAAATTTTCATTTTTTCACTTTCATGGCACAAATGTGCCCGTCATCAAGGGGTCCATATCCTCACTGCACCCCTTGTTAGATTCCTTGAGGGGTGCAGTTTCCAGAATGGGGTCACTTGTGGGGGGTTTCCAGTGTTTTGGCAGCACGAGGGCTCTGTAAATGCGACATGGCGTTCATCATCCATTCTAGCCAAATCCAACCTCTAAAATCCAAATGGCGCTCCTTCCCTTCGGAGGCTTGCCCTGCGCCCACATGGCGCTTTATGTCCACATGTGGGGTATTTACGGACTCGGGGGAAATTGCTCTACACATTTTGTGTGTTTTTTTCTCTTTTAACCCCTTGTGAAAATGATAAATTCAAGGCTAGACCAACATTATAGTGTAAAAAATTTAATATTTCATTTTCACGCCACATTGTTCCACATTTGTGCCCGTCACCAGTGGGGTCCATATGCTCACTACACCCCTTGTTACATTCCTTGAGGGGTGTAGTTTCCATAATAGGGTCACTTGTGGGGGGTTTAACTGTCTTGGCAACACAGAGGCCTTTTGAATGCAACATGGCCCCTCGAAATCCATTCCATCCAAATCCAGCCTTCAAAAACCAAATGGCGCACCTTCCCTTTGGAGGCTTACCCTGCACCCGCATGGCGCTTTATGTCCACATGTGGGGTATTTCCGTACTCAGGGGAAATTGCTCTACACATTGTGTTTTTTTTTATCTTTTAACCCCTTGTGAAAATGAAAAAATCAAGACAAGATCAATGATTTAGAGTAAAAATTAAAAAAAAAATTACACTAAATGTTGGTCTAGCCTTGATTTTTTTCCATTTCCACAAGGGGTTAAAAAAGAAAATGAACACAAAACGTGTAGGGTAGTTTCCCCTGAGTACGAAAATACCCCACATGTGGACATAATTTGCCATATGGGCACAGGGCAAGTCACTAAAAGGACAGAGCGCCATTTAGAGGCTGGAATGGGGGATGGAGGCCATGTCGCAATTACAAAGCTCCTGTGCTGCCAGAACAGTAGAAACCCCCCACAAGTGACCCAATTCTGGAAACTACACCCCATAAGGAATCTAACAAGGGGTGCAGTGAGCATATGGACCCCACTAGTGATGGGCACATGTGTAGAACATGTGCCGTGAAAATAAAAAATACCATTTTTTTCATTTTCACGTCCCAAATGTGGCCGTCACCAGGGGGCCATATCCCCGCTGCCCAACTTGTTAGATTCCTTATGGTGTGTAGTTTCCAGAATGGGGTCACTTGTGGGGGGTTTCTACTGTCCTGGCCGCACAGAGGCTTTGTAATTGCATCATGGCATCCTCTAATGGGAATGGCGGCCAT
Organism: Dendropsophus ebraccatus; assembly: GCF_027789765.1. Lineage (NCBI taxonomy): Eukaryota > Metazoa > Chordata > Amphibia > Anura > Hylidae > Dendropsophus > Dendropsophus ebraccatus. The sequence goes on from NC_091455.1 coordinate 46,516,840, forward strand.
ACCTACTTAGCTGGGGAAAAAGGGACAATTCTAATTTATTTGGGGGTATTAGGGCAATTATTAGTTTATAAGGTTGAAAATGACAGGTGTCCATCAAATTTAACCTGTGTTGATCCAGAGGAAGGCAAAAAACCCTCGTGAGGCAGACGACAGTAGCCTCATCACAGGGGAAAAATTCCTTCCCGACTCCATAATGGCGATCAGAATAATCCCTGGATTAACGTGACCCCTGAAATAGGAATAAGGGACAGAATTTAGATAATGTAGAACCCCAGTGACGTGTGGTGCGCCTTGGAGCGATCCAGTATGCAGAGGCCGGGGGGATCAGGACAGGTGTCACACTGGAAAATGTTGTCCTTCCTGATCCCCCTGTTACGCCACACTCTGCACTTCTTCTGGGGTCTCCCTTTCTCCAGTGTGGGGGACGTCACCTGGAGAATGTTGTCCTGGTGCGATACGGGGTCCTTCATATCCAGAAGCACTGGGTCCGCTCCATGGCTGCTAAATATTAGGGCTCTATTACTACTTCTGATATGTTCGGATCGTGCCGCAAGCTACAGTAGCTCAGGCAGCGAGGGACCAGAAGAGGGGGTGCTGGTATAAAAGTTATCCCCATACAGGTGGTGACCTTTATCCAGCAGTGGGAAGATCAGTTCCCGGACGATCTCCCCACTAACTCCGAGGATGGGGGGGGGGGGGGGAGTGGGCATCTGGGGGCTGGATTCGAGTGTCCCTTCCTACATACACTCTAAGGGTACGTGCACACTGCGGAATTGCGACAGATAACCCTTTGTGCATTCTGCAGTTGGCACCCGCTGGCGGACTGATGCAGGCGCACGTCTCCGTCCGTGTCGTAGACTCCATTCTATGCACGGGCGGATTCCGCTCTGCGTCCAACGTGTTGATGGAATGACGGATGATGGAATCCGCCCGTGCATAGGATAGAGTCTATGACACGGGTGGAGACACGCGCCCCTGCATCAGTCCGCCGGCGGGTGCCAGCTGCGGAATGCACGAAGGGTTATCCTTCGCCATTCCGCAGTGTGCACGTACCCTAAGTCTGTAAGTGTACCCTGAGGTACTGTCACAGAGTGTGTAGAATTTCACGCCATACCGTCATCTCTTATTGGGACGGTACTGGCAGAAAAGACGTGTCTGGGGGGCAGCGTACGCTACGCTACTCCCAGACACGTCACTGGATGATGAGGAGGATGAGGATGAATGGAGGAACAAAGGACCCCCCATTCATCCTCACTGGCTGTTTCGGTGTCGGAGGCAATAATAACGTATGCGTCCGATACCGAAAACACCCTGGGGGCCATCTTTATATGGGGATTGGTATATGGGGTATGTAGTGGTGTAGTGTAAAACTTTATTCAATGTAGTGTGGTGTAATGTAGTGGTTTTTTACGTGTTTTTTACAGTAAGTATACAAAAAAAACCTACGCCAAAAATGGTGTTGCTGACAAATGCCGCACTTATGTTCGGCACTTATCAGCAGACCGTGGCAGTAGGATATAAAAAAAAACCACCCTACGCCAAAACGGAGGAGTTGCTGATTAGCAGCGCACTTTCGTGCGATGCTGATCAACACTCAGCGGCGATAGGGTGCGGAAAATAGAAAAAAAAAAAATTGGGAAAAATTTTTTTTTTTTTTACTACATTCTGAACATCCCTGTAGTGGCTGATACGTGTATTACACTTATCAGCCGCTAGGGGGCAGCAGAGCGCAAGATCCGAAAATAGACGACGCTGGAGCCGGAAAAAGACGAAAAAAGACGACGCTGGAGCCGGAAGAAGCCGATCGGGACTCACGGAAGAAGCCGAAGTCCCGACAAGATGGAGAGGACGCCGGGAACCCGGAAGACGCCGATCAGGACCCCGGGACAGGTGAGTAATGTACAAATACCTGCTCCGGACCCCTCAGCTACCTAGCTGAGGGGTCCGGAGCAGGTATTTATTACTTGTGGGGACTTTGATCGCCGTGAACGGCCGGCCGGCTGGCCGGCCGTTCACGGCGATCGGGACGGTGGTACCGTGACCACCATTACTTTTTACAGTAATGGCGGTCGGTGCCGTCCTCGGACAGCACCGACCGCCATTTTTTTCCGGGTCATCGGGCCACCGATGGCCCGGAAAGGTTCCGATCGCCGCTATGGGCTTATCAGCCAATAGCGGCGATCGTCGGCATGGGGGGGGTTAACAACCCTCCATGCCGACAGGGAGAGATGGCCTGCTATGTATTATAGCAGGCTATCTCCCCCGATCGGGACCCGGCCGGCCGCGGCGCCCGTTTAAAGGGCTGACGTACCGGTACGTCATGGGTCCTTAAGTGACAGTGATCCATGACGTGCCGGTACGTCATGGGTCCTTAAGAGGTTAAGGAAAACATGATTTTATAACTTTTCAAACAACATCAGCTACAGGCTGATGTCAAAAAAAGAGAAAAGGCGTCCGCGTTTGCAATTATAAAAAACGTCCGTTATTGCCGCAATTTAAGTGACTGCAATGCATAGCAGTCAATGGAAAGACGGACATCCATTGCACACAATGTATTGAATAACAGACTTTATTGCCGCAGACGTCAAAATAATGATCATGACAATTATTTTCCGACGTCTTTTGCAAACAGTGGACGTTTTTTATTAGTTCACACAGTTTTTCTTTTGTCACCGTTCTTTCTCCGTTTTTACTATTAAATTCATTGGACTTTTCAATTAAGCCGCATCCAAAGTCCAATTAGTAACCAAACTAGTATAATGTACAAACACCAGTCATTGCTCTAAGGGGAGTCTAGACAGCTAAATGACGTCCGTTATTTTAGACTCAAAATAACGGACGTAATTTTAAACGGAGCTGAAAAGACGTGTGACCATAGCCCTAAGATGGGTGTAATTAATCTGCCTATTTGCTCTCTACACATGACTGCAGCTCTGCGCATCATATACAGCTTCCCTTTAAGTAGGTGGATGTTCTCGTTCACATTCAGAGTAATCGTACACTAAATTTTTTTCTAGTTTTGTTATTAATTGGTAATGGATGTTATTTGCAGATATGACAGTGTTGATATCGTATTCTAATCCACTAAAAGATGACAGCAATAAAAACTGATATTGAGCATGAAGATGGAACCCCGTTGTTAGATATGTGCACTTTCTTTCTTAATAATGGAGAAGCCTTTATATTAGGAGATGATACTTTTTTGCTGGCAGAATGAAATAGATTTTTTATTTTTTTTGCTCCGCTCAGTTGTAATGAGACTCTGAGAAGCGTGGGTCTGAGAAGAGAATGAGCGCTCGGTGGTTTGTCTTGTCAGCAGGGATGTCTTTATAAATCAGGCCATATGGGAGCGGAGCCTGTCCACATCTGACAGCGGATCGTCCTCTAACAGATGACGCCCTCCCATCAGCTGCACTGACTGCACTCATGTCTATAGCCTAGAACTGCTGACTGCACACCGAGGGGACATGGAGCTCCTTATTTCACTTCATATATGTAGCCTTCTCTTCCTGCTATGGAGGTATCTACGTATAGAACATCAAAGCAAGGTCTCAAATAGAGATGAGGACAACTCCAGCAAGCTCATATCCGATCATTCAACATTTGAATACCGGTGGCTGAAGTAGTTGGATGCAACCCTAGGGAGTCCTGGATAACATGTATACAGCCTCTGGCCTCTGGTTGTATCCATGTTTTTCAGGACTCCCTAGGAATATTTGGCTGTTCTTTGCACCCACCTTCTTTATATGGTTCTTGGGCCTCATTCCTCATACAGGTTCTCACTTGCCGTTAAAAGAAGGCATGTAGCCAGAATGGTCTGGGCATCATCTCTTGGTTGTTTTCTGCCTGGTGTTAAAGGGGTTATCCAGTGCTACAAAAACATGGCCACTTTCTTTTAGAGACAGCCTCACTCTTGTCTCCAGCTTGGGTGGGGTTTTTCTGCTCAGTTTTTTTTTAAGTGAATGGAGCTTTATTGCAAACCGCACCTGAACTGGAGACAAGAGTCGTGTTGTCTCTGAAGTGGCCATGTTTTTGTAGCACTAAACAACCCCTTTAAAGGGGTACACTGGCGGGGGGGGGCATTTTTTTCCTGGGACTGGGGATGAGGTGGCTGAGGGAAACGACGTCCACTCACCTCCCCGGTTCCAGCGGCAGGTCCCGCATCGCGGCGCTCCGGTCCCCAGTTCCCGGCCGCTTCCTGGTGTCTGACGCAGGCCCGAGACGATACGTCTCAGGTCCGCTTAGCCAGTCAGTGACAGAGGCGGGATCTGAGCGGACTTGAGACGGATCCCGCCTCCGTCACTGACTGTCTCGGGCTGCGTCAGACACCAGGAAGCTACTTGGGACCGTAGCACCGCAATGCGGGACTCACCGCTGGAACCGGGGAGGTGAGTGGACGTCGTTTCCCTCAGCCACCTCATCCCCGGTCCCAGGAAAAAAATGCTTCCCCCCCCCCCCCTCCCGCCAGAGTACCCCTTTAAGGTGCTCATACACCTTAGATCAGAGGTGTTAAAGGGGTTATCCAGTGCTCCAAAAACATGGCCACTTTTCCCCCTACTGTTGTCTCCAGTTCAGGTGCAGTTTGCAATTAATCTCTATTTACTTCAATGGAACTGAGTTTCAAAACCCCACCCAAACTGGAGACAACATCAGGGGGAAAGTGGCCATGTTTTTGTAGCGCTGGATAACCCCTTTAAACTCTGGCCTACAGTGTGATTATATTTAGCTTGCCATAATATATGCTAAAACTGGCCTGCTGGTCCCCATATATCTTATGAAACCTCTATACACACCTGATGTACGCTTCTAACTACTATAATGCACCAGTTATGCTGCGTTTACACAGACAGATTTATAAACAGAGAACAGGCCATAAAGGAAAGACTGAGATTTCTCCTCTTTTTAAATCCATTCCTGGCTTTGGCTTCCAAAATTGGTCAGATAAATCTCTGTAAACGCACCATTAGAGTACTAAGGAGTACACATTAGGGGTGTCTATAGAGGTGCATTACAGCATTTATCCACATAAATGACTGAAAGCAGGGCCCGCCTACAGCGCATGTGCTGAGGCACCCTGTGTTCCATGAGCGGTGCTGCATTTCCTTTTCTCCACAGTGACCAGTTACTGCACCAACGTTCATGCTACCAGTTAGCCACACCTCGCCCATGGCCAAACATGAAGAAAACAGAATCTCTGTAGAAAAGAGGGAAGCAGGAAATCTGTTCACACATACTTTCTTGCAAAAACATCACCACTCTTGTCCTTAGGTTGTGTGTGGTATTACAATTCAGTTTTATTCATGTCAATGGAACTGAGCTGCAAAACCCATACCCAAACTGAGGACAAGTGTGGTGCTGTTTCTGGTAGAAAGTGGCTATGTTTTCCTAAGCCTGGATAACCCCTTTTACGTTTTTTAGCGCATAATCACGTGCTGGCTGTCTAATTTAAATTAAACATGCTTGCTGGTATGGTTCCCATGGTTCCCATGTCATTTGCATCAGGGCCCCACAGTCAGTGATAGCTGGGCCCCCACTGCAACCACCGGGACCAGAGACTCACTTGGATACTGACAGTTAACCCTATAGTCAGTGCAAGCACAGCATCTATAGGTAAGAACAGAGGGAGAAATCTCCCTCCGTTCACCATGGAGACTTTGTTAAGTGATCACACAGCTCTGATGGTAGCTATGACAACCGGAGGCCTACAGAAGCTGATCAGGCTCTGCCCTATGGTAGGCATAATACGGGGCAGTGCAGATCAGCATTGAAATGTATTATGCCTTTCATCAGGCAATCGTACAGTGAAGTCTCCAATGTGGGACAGTAAAAAAAAAAAAAAAAGGGAACACAAATATATAAAATATAAATAAAGATTCTCAGAACTTCTAGTATAAGTTATAGCATCATGTGCTTAAAGCCAGTCCTGAAGGGGTTAAGTAAGTTTGTTTTTTATATGAAAAGGTTCTATCTGATGAGAAGGTAAAACCTTCCCAACTGTAGATGTTTTTTTCAGTAAATGTCAGGGTTGGCCTGCAACTTTGTCTAAGTTTACTTTACTTACTACTTCTCCAAGTCCTCAGAGTCTATTACCCTACTACATCCTCTCCATAACATTTGCAGCTATACGCTTAGGCTAAATGTGAGTTCTCCTGTATGTATTAAAGCGGGAGCAGATTTCTTTCCTGACTATTAATATGGTAAATCCTCCCATATATATGTAGCATCCAGCTCAAGTGCCTTCTGAAAGGGTTATCTAGTTACTGTGCGGTACAGGAGCTTCTGAGGTCACGTCAGAGCCGCAGTCACACGTGTATACATACTTTTCACACTTTACAGTACGTTCATTTATTTATGGATTTCCACTCAGGAAATAAGATGGATTATAAGGCATTAAAGGGAACCATTCACCCCGTGGCCCCCGTTAGAAACAGACAAACAGTTACATAAAGGTCAATATACTTACCATATCGCTCCCGGTCCCGTCCCGGATCTCGTTGTTGACACGGAGAAATCGCTGATTCTTCTTCTCCCGCCCATTATGGTAATGAGCTGAGATGAGTCCAACGTCCATAGGAAACGACGGACGAGTCCAACTTATTCATGAGGTCCTCTTCTCGTTGCCGCCCATCCACGCCTCCTGGAACTTGATTGACGTCTTCAGTCTTCAGTCTCCTCACGAATTCCCGCGCAGGCGCCGTTGCGAAGGTCTCGTCATCTCTTCTGCGCCTGCGCGGTAAACAGGATACGTGCTTGTGACGTTCCTGTGTACCGCGCATGCGCGAAGTCCAACACGTCACTTCAGCTCTGACAATCGCAGTAAACATTGAAGCTGTGGAGCGGCTTCAATTGTGAACTGCGCATGCGCCGAAAACGACCGTCACGGCGCCTGCGCGGGATCCGGCGAGAAGAAAGAAGACGAGGAGGAAGAAGACCCGGCGTCAATCAAGTGTCGGAGGCGGGGAGAAGGCTGGACTTCGGGCCGGTGGCGCTCATTACCATAATGGGCGCGAGAAGAAGAATCGGCGATTTCTCCGTGTCAACAACGAGATCCGGGACGGGACCGGGAGCGATATGGTAAGTATATTGACCTTTATGTAACTGTTTGTCTGTTTCTAACGGGGGCCACGGGGTGAATGGTTCCCTTTAAGGGCTATTCCACAAACTTTGCCGATGTTGGATGGAGCACCAGTACTAGATGAGGAATAGTGTTTTCTCATTGGATATCCCTAGTGTATGTGCAGTTCACGCTTATTGATGTCTTCTCGGTTATCTTTTTTTACCGTCAAGCATAAACTGTTGCTGTTTGGGCGTAGTAGATAAAGATGTGTGTGCGCTGTAATCTGTTGTATCCACATGTATCCGAGCCTGCTTCTCAGTTGTGATCTTTTAGCTTACATTCTCAGTGTGCTTACTACATCATGAAATAACAAGATACATAGACTTATTTTATGCAATATTAGATGCTGGTTCCATCCTAACTAAGGCTGGTGTCGCACTGCGTTTTAGCAGTCCATTTTTTTTGTAAAAAAACATGCATTTGTGTGCATCTGTTTTGATCTGTTTTTTTCACTCACTTCCATTATAAAAAAAGAGGGATCAAAACTAGAGATGAGGGAACCTGGAGCATGCTCGAGTCCATCCGAACCCAAACTTTTGTCATTTGATTAGCAGTGGCTGCTGAAGTTGGATAAAGCCCTAAGGCTATGTGGAAATCATGGATATAGTCATTGGCTGTATCCATGTTTTCCAGACAACCTTAGAGCTTTATCCAAGTTCAGCAGCCCCAGCTAATCAAATACCGAACGTTCGGGTTCTAATCGACTCGAACCCGAACCCGGTTCGCTCATCTCTAATCAAAACGCATCCTTTTTTTTAGCGTACACAAAAATTTGGTCGACCGTGTTAAAAAAAAAATACATTTTGATCCTTTTTTTTTTTTATTTTATTTTTATATAATGGAAATCAAAACGGATGCAAATGCATCCGTTTTTTTGCACATAAAAATAAAAAATAAAACGCACTGTGAGCCCAGCCTAGGGCTACATTCACAAGAGCCGCAATTATGGACAACCTAAGGGTTGATTTATTTCAGGTGGGGTGTCCACAAAAATTGGCTCTGCAAAAAATTACTGACAAGACCTAGTCCGGCCCTTAATCGCTGTGCACTTTGTCCAGTAGAATCCTATGGGAGCATCCGTAATTTTAGCGGATCTGTAATTTTTATGGATGAATTGTCCACAATGCAAAAAAGTGCAGACATGATATACTGTCCTAAAAAACTACTGAACGTCTGAATGTAGCCTTAGAAGAAATGCATAAGTGTTTTAAGTGTCACTGTCGTTTACATTTTTGCAGAAATCAATAGTACAGGTGATTTTAAGAAACTTTATAATTGGGTTTATTAGCCGAAAAAATGCATTTTTATCATGAAAGCATTTTGAATGCAGATAATGGCAGATTTGCCTAATAAACCCAGTTGCAAAGTTTCTTAAAATCGCCTGGACTATTGATTGCACACCAAAAAAAACACAGCCTCTGTACGTCTTATTGCTTTTGTTGATTGGCAGGTGACTACCCAAGTCTCCTGCACCAGTTATTGTCTAGTATCAGTGTTTTCAGGTGCTGTCGAGCAGATATGCAGGACTTGAAAATGGTTGGGGGGCATAGGACGGGTACATGCTCTGTCTTTAGGGTCTCTATATGCAATATGGCTTCTGTGATGCAAAACTCCTACTGTTTACTATGCAAAACTGTACAGCCAGGCACCGTACTGTGTATGAGAAGCTGTTAACATTGTTTATATAAAGTAAACGTGTCATATTTCAGGCAACCAGGATGTGTACACCAACAATTAGGCTAAATCTGAACCTGTAAAAGGGGCCTGTTTTTTTCAGTTGGGGGAAAGAAGGCTCAGATTCCACTCTGTGTCTACACTCATGTTCAGCTAGCCAGAGTCATTGATCGTCACCTGAGAGATCCACTGTATATGAGGTATATGGTTATGGTATGAATCGTAAGTCACTGGGTTGCAGGCCCAGAGTCTCATAGTGAGGGACACCGTAGACGTTTAGCTAGGGACTCAATGGCCTAGGGTTCTTGCATTGTGTATAACTGAACTTGCCCATAAGCTGTCCCAATATATATATTGCATATCTTGTACTGAAACAGAGTTACAGCCTTCTAGAATATCCCAGAGCTGTGTTCACAATTCTGCCATTGGTGGTCAGCTCCTATAATGTAGTGAGATGTTTTCAGGATATTGTACATTGCCGGGTGTATAGGCAGTATGTATGTGATCAGAACAAGTCAGCATGTAGTAGTGGTGGAACAGTTCAGCCCTAAAGCCAGCGAAAATGTGAACGCAGCTCTGGAATATAATGCAGGCTGTAATTCAGGATCAGTAAAGTAAATAATGTTCAATGGGGAACATACACTTTAACCCTTTCCTGCACTATGCAGCACATTTATAGGTCGCAGGTTGTGGTCAAAGCAGTTTGTAGGCTGAAGCACGACCCTATTCACTTGTATACGTAAAGGAGTCACATGACCAGGCAGTATGACATGGTGGTGGTTTATAGGTGTGCGACTTGGAATTGTTGTGTAGCCCCAGCCTTATATTGTATAGTTAAAATTGTAAAAGCAAAACCCAAAAAGCTATGGCACAACTGCTGTTCTTGTATTTTGTTGCATGGCGGGATGTAACTGCATCATGCCAGTAGTGATAAATGTATTTGCTGTACTAATGGCGCATTTCAGCTATTAATTCCACAGTTGGTCGGGTGTTTTCTGTGTAGATCTACATGCAGATCTTGACCGCACCGTCATTGCTTCTGCTGAACTGCAGTTTTGTTATGTTTCCTTGTTGACATAGAGTCTAAATCATGGGTCTCAAACTCGCGGCCCTCCAGCTGTTGCAAAACTACAATTCCCATCATGCCTGGGACAGCCAAAGCAAGCTAAATGATTATGTGGGATCTGCAATTTTTGTCTAAATTGACTGTCTGGGCTTTATCATGTGTTCAGCATTACCAGGCTTCATCACAGGCGTTTTTCTTGGCGTAAATGATCTGATATAGCCTGGTAATGCTGATCACATGGTAAAGCCCAGACAGTCTATTTAGACAAAAATTGCAGATCCCACATAATCAGTAATGGTACTTTTACACGGAGCGATAATTCGCCCGATCACACGATTTACGATTTAGAATGAACAATCTTTTTTTTCATTACGATCAGCGTTTACACGGAACGATACATAGTACGGAAAAATCGTTTTGCGATCGCTTAAGCCTATCTCACACATAGGTAAAATAGTTGTAAGAATGTTTACATGGAACGATCTGCGAATTTTTTTGCGAACGATCAACGACGATTTGAGAACATGTTGAAAGATCAAAATGAACGATTTCTCGCTCGTCGCTTGATCTTTCGCTGCGTTTACACGTACGATTATCGTTCGAATTCGACCGTTATCGTGCAATTTCGAACGATAAATCGTTCCGTGTAAAACCACCATTAGATTCTAATTATGTCAACAAGGAAACACAATAAAACAGTGATTACATTGTGCAGTTTAGTTGCAGTCTCTAAAACGAGGTGTGGATCATAATGAAGACCGTCATATTTGTACGCAGGGCCTAAAGGGAACTTGTCACCCCCGGACCCAGGGTGATCTTCACATACTTACCCCCTCCTGACAGTCCCGCCACAGAGAAATTGCTGGTCCATTACACAGAAAGATTATCTGACAGATTATCTGACAAAGATTTGAAGCCAAAGCCAGGAACAGACTATAAACACAGGTCAGGTCATAAAGGAAAGCCTGAGATTTCTCCTCTTTTCAAATCAATTCCTGGCTTTGGCTTCAAATCTATCAGATAATCTTTCTATGTAAATGGACCCTAAATTATTTCTGCTTAAAAATAAAGTATCAGCTGCTGTATGTCCTGCAGGAAGTGGTGTAGCCTTTCCAGTCTGACACAGTGCTCTCTGCTGCCACATCTGTCTCTCTCTGAGCAGGAGAGGTTTTCTACAGGGATTTGCTACTGCTCTGGACAATTCATGACACAGACAGAGGTGGCAGCAGAGAGCACTTCGTCAGACTGGAAAGAATACACCACTTCCTGCAGGACATACAGCAGCTGATAAGTACTGGAAGACTTTTGAACACCTGTTTTCCTGGTACCCTTTTAAAGGAGAAGTCTGGCAAAAAATTTTATTAAAGTATAGTATTGCCCCCCAAAAGTTATACAAGTCACCAATATACACTTACTACAGGAAATGCTTATAAAGTGCTTTTTTCCCTGCATTTACTACTGCATCAAGGCTTCACTTCCTGGATAAATTGGTGATGTCACGACCCGACTCCCAGAGCTGTGCGGGCTGTGGCTGCTGGAGAGCATGATGGCAGGGGGACACTGAGGGACACAGGGCACTGGAGGGACACTGAGCATCCCTCTGCCATCATTCTCTCCAGCAGCCACAGCCCGCACAGCTCTGGGAGTCGGGTCGTGACATCACCATGTTATCCAGGAAGTGACATCACCATGTTATCCAGGAAGTGACATCACCATTTTATTGTATATTGGTGATTTGTATAACTTTTGGGGGGCAATACAATACTTAAAGGGGTAGTGCGGCGCTCAGAAATTATTCACAGAATAACACACATTACAAAGTTATACAACTTTGTAATGTATGTTATGTCTGTGAATGGCCCCCTTCCCCGTGTCCCACCCGTGTACCCGGAAGTGTGGTGCGCTATACTCACCTGTCACGTGCCACCATGTCACCAGTCTTCTATCTTCATTCAGTGACGTCTTCTTCGGGCGGACGGCGAACAGCTCCGACTGTTCCGAATGCCGTCCGCCCTCTGCAGCGTCATCCGATGCTCAGCCGCGATTGGCTGAGCATAACTGTGCTCAGCCAATCGCAGCTGAGCACAGTTGTGACGCGGCGGAGGGGGGACGGGCAGCAGCGACTCGGCCGTCCGTCCGAAGATGACGTTTGGCACAAGATGGTGGACGGCCCTCGACACGGATCAGGTAATGTATAATGCACCACACTTCCGGGTACACAGGTGGGGGTGGGGGGACACGGGGAACGGGGCGATTCACAGACATAACATACATTACAAAGTTGTATAACTTTGTAATGTGTGTTATTCTGTGAATAATTTCTGAGCGCCGCACTACCCCTTTAAATAAAAATTTTCACCGGACTTCTCCTTTAAGGGAATCATCAAGTATATAACCTTTTAATTATTTAAAAAATCTTAAGTTTTACTTAAATCTGGAGGTTCATAAATATATTATCTCAAGGGAGAGGGGGTACTAGATACCATGTAATGCACGACTGATGTACTGAATGTACACATTTTACAATATATAGAGACATTTATAAGGAAAAGTACCTAAAAAAACATAATTGTTAGTAATGATCGTGATTGTTATTTATGGCCACCATTATAAATCAACGGCAGTAAAGTGACCATAGCCTTACTGAAACTACACTCACCGGCCACTTTATTAGGTACACCTGTCCAACTGCACGTTACCACTTAATTTCTAATCAGCCAATCACATGGCGGCAACTCAGTGCATTTAGGCATGTAGACATGGTCAAGACAATCTCCTGCAGTTCAAACCGAGCATTAGTATGGGGAAGAAAGGTGATTTGAGTGCCTTTGAACGTGGCATGGTTGTTGGGGCCAGAAGGGCTGGTCTGAGTATTTCAGAAACTGCTGATCTACTGGTATTTTCACGCACAACCATCTCTAGGGTTCACAGAGAATGGTCCGAAAAAGAAAAAACATCCAGTGAGCGGCAGTTCTGTGGGCGGAAATGCCTTGTTGATGCCAGAGGTCAGAGGAGAATGGGCAGACTGGTTCGAGCTGATAGAAAGGCAACAGTGACTCAAATAGCCAACCGTTACAACCAAGGTAGGCAGAAGAGCATCTCTGAACGCACAGTACGTCCAACTTTGAGGCAGATGGGCTACAGCAGCAGAAGACCACACCGGGTGCCACTCCTTTCAGCTAAGAACAGGAAACTGAGGCTACAATTTGCACAAGCTCATCGAAATTGGACAGTAGAAGATTGGAAAAACATTGCCTGGTCTGATGAGTCTCGATTTCTGCTGCGACATTCGGATGGTAGGGTCAGAATTTGGCGTCAACAACATGAAAGCATGGATCCATCCTGCCTTGTATCAACGGTTCAGGCTGGTGGTGGTGGTGTCATGGTGTGGGGAATATTTTCTTGGCACTCTTTGGGCCCCTTGGTACCAATTGAGCATCGTTGCAACGCCACAGCCTACCGGAGTATTGTTGCTGACCATGTCCATCCCTTTATGACCACAATGTACCCAACATCTGATGACTACTTTCAGCAGGATAATGCGCCATGTCATAAAGCTAGAATCATCTCAGACTGGTTTCTTGAAGATGACAATGAGTTCACTGTACTCAAATGGCCTCCACAGTCACCAGATCTCAATCCAATAGAGCATCTTTGGGATGTGGTGGAACTGGAGATTCACATCATGGATGTGCAGCCGACAAATCTGCGGCAACTGTGTGATGCCATCATGTCAATATGGACCAAAATCTCTGAGGAAGCTTCCAGCACCTTGTTGTATCTATGCCACGAAGAATTGTGGCAGTTCTGAAGACAAAAGGGGGTCCAACCCGTTACTAGCATGGTGTACCTAATAAAGTGGCCGGTGAGTGTATAACATTGTGCTGTTCTATAAAAGGCAGCGTATTCCTGAGAGGAACAAATTTCCGCAGATCTTCTATGCACCGTGTGGAAGACGTCGCCTCCTTACTACTCTGTGGGTTGTTTCTGAGGAGGCAGATTTTCAGACAACTGTTCCAAAAGATTGTTTTGATCCTCACATCTCTCCTCAGCGCCCGGTAATATGACGCGTGATCATCAGATTCAGCAAGCCGTGGGAAATGGACGTTAATTCCTTCTCCTTTATACTCTACTGTCCCCTCTCCCACATCAAAGACTCGGCCTGTGCTTAGTGCTCAAAGGAAAGGAGGAAAAGTGCGGCACAGACAGTGACTCACACACCTTCCCGAAAACCTGTTCCCTACTGCAGGTCTGTGCCAGTCCTAAGGATTAGTGATCCTCAATGGACAGGTGCACAGAGAAGACAGGTGGAATGACAAGGTGTCTACAAGGAAACGTTCCCATTGTATTCATCATGTTAAGGGGGTGTCCAGTCATGAGTAAGGAAAGATTCATCATTGTATAATAAAAGGATCTGCATCCTTCTAATACACGTGTGTTACATCATATAAAGGGGCCGTCCGGTCTTGAGTAAAAAAAAAAAAAAAACACAGCTGCTTCCTTTCAGGAATAGCCCCACTTTTGTCCTCAGTTTCTTTGTGGTACTGCAGCTCATTTCCATTAATGTGGTGACAAGTTGTAATACCGCACATAAACTAAGGAGAAGGGTGGCACTGTTTTTCCGGAGAAAGTAGCGTTGTTTTTTTATTTTATCAAACGTAGCCATGGAAATGACAGAAATAGGAAGTAAATACAGAAATTTTGGCCGTATTTTTTTCTTATAAAAGCAAATGTATATGTTAGATGCATATATTACAAGAATCTTTCTGCTCTTAGAAGGTATAGGATCTTATGACATTTAATTCATTGAAAATCCTGGTCTATTCCATTCCATTCTCAGTTTAGTGTGTCCAGTGTTAGTCAGTGACTGACAGGCTTTCCAGTATGACTAAGACTGCCCACTGGACTCCTAAGCAGGTGTTTTAATGCATAAAATACAAGTAAGGGCCAGTTCACACGGAGCAAAAGTGGCGGAATCCTGTCTATCTCTATGGGAGGGCTCCCACGCTTCCTCTTCAATCGATCTCCACTCAAATAATTGTCAATTCTTTGAGCAGAGATCGAAGGAAGTGGAGGCACGCAAGCCCCCCCATAGAGGCACTACGGAATGCTGATTCAGACGGGACTCCGATGTGGAATTCCGCAGCTTTTGCTTTGTGTGAACTGCCCCTTAGGCTAAGTTCACACGCCATCAAATTGAGGACTGTTTTTATTGGACGGCTACCATTTAGCGACAAATAACAGTCGTTATTTTATAACAACTTATTATAATTGTTTTGTTAAATTATGGCCGTCCAATAAAAATGGCCGTCATTTCAACGAGGTGCGAATATAGCCTAAGGGTGCCTTCACACCTACCGTACAGACTACGTACCTACGTACAGACTCGCAGCATAAATCTGGCTGCGAGTCTGTCAGATCCTGGCGGTTCACTGTCACAACATACTCACAGCGGTCGGAACACACTGATTGACCAGGCGGGAGAGCAGTACGCCGGGACCCCGTGCAGCGAGGACAGGTAATGTATACAGACACAGCAGGCGGCGGCAGCAGGGGGAGCCGAAGGGGTTAAGGGACCGGCAGAATTAAATCCACGCAGCGGTCGTTCCGATCGCTGCGAGTATGTTGTGACAGTGAACTGCCAGGACCTGACAGACTCGCAGCGAGATTTACGCTGCGAGTCTGTACGTCTGAACTGACCCTAATACTGAATTATTTTCCACAAATCTCTATCATTCTGGCAGATCCTTCTGTTTTATAATATGATGCCTACAATGTGAACATGTTTACCATGACAGGTTACCTTTAAGCCAAACCAGTGTGTTGGTTTAAACTCAAGGCTATGTTTTCACACAGTTAAAACAACGGCCGCTGTTTTACATATGGGCTGCAGGAACATCATTTTATTTCTATTTGAATTGTGGGCACATTTTGGTGTACCTGCAATCCAATTGATCATAGAACTTTGTACAATGTACGGCTGTCAGTATAACCAGAACAAAAAACGGCCGTTGTTTGTGCACTAGTGGCACAAGTCAATTATTTGTGTGGCTGTAGTGAACATCAACCATTGTTTAATACAGCGTGTGAAAAACGGGCGCTATTCTCATAGTATTTAGTGCAGTGCATTATTTTATGACAAGAATAACTGTTGTTTGAATCACCAACAATGGCTGTTCTTTCACATTGTTTGAGCATAGCTTAAAGGGGTATTCTTATCTTTACTAATATAGTTACTTGTAGGGCGTCAAGCTCTATTTAGGAAACTTATCTCCTCCTGATATGCTGCTCTTACCCTCCAATTGTTGACAACTCATTGTCTAGAGTAGCGACCACCACTCTGTTCTAAATGCAACGGTCTGGGTGGTGTATATATAGTTATAGTGTACATATTTATCTATGGAGGAGGAAGAAAGTTTGCTTCATGAATATATTTGCAAAAATATATAGCTTGACACCCTGCAAGTTTATCTAGAATTTTGCAACAATCCAGATAATGTTTAGTTCTTAACCAGTAAAACACAGGCATGCAGGTCACCTAGTCAATCCCCAGGTCATATCATCCATGTATAGTGGGAGTATTGCCTGTGAGCATGTCAAGCGCACCACAGAACAGTACCACAACTAGTCGAGTCGGTTATGTAACATCCCTGACATAACAATGGCCCCCCAGGGATCACTACACTTGCCATTAGCAGTCCAGTAATTGGATAGAACAGGAATAAATGGTGATCTGGATTCACAGGGCGTTGTGACTATTCTGTCTTTTTTTATCTCCTTTATATCGGTGTATCCTGTCCTATAGACCGCTGTTGTTGCAGATAGTACTGGTGGCTGTGACTTTAACCTAATCCGACAGGAAAATGACAAGGTTATACCAATTACCTCCATTACCAGGGGCCTGCTCTGTTATTCCTGCTGGAAATGGACTAAATTGAAAACACATGTAGGTGGGAGCTGGAATAGGTCTATCACAAGTGCAGGGCACTCGTAGGCTGGGTTCACACTTTGCATTTTGGACGCTATTTTTAGCCAAAACAAGAAATGACACAGAACAAGGTGAAAGTCTTTTCATTGTAGTTTTTCCTTTGTGATTGTTCCACTCCTGGTTTTGGATACAAATGCTGATCAGAATACTTGATATGAACCCATACTGAGTAATGTTGCCCTTTTTTGAGGAGTGAAACTGCATTTTTGGTACTCATGGGTAAAGGGTTAGGCCTTCTGCAGACTGTTAGAAGGAATAATGGAGGGAGCAAGGTGAGAATGCAGACTACTAGGAGAAGGAGTGGAGGGAGCAGGGTGAGGATGCAGACTGCCAGGAGGAGGAGGGGATGGAGCAGGGTGAGGATGCAGACTGCCAGGAGGAGGAGTGGATGGAGCAGGGTGAGGATGCAGACTGCCAGGAGGAGGAGTGGAGGGAGCAGGGTGTGGATGCAGACTGCCAGGAGGAGGAGTGAAGGGAGCAGGGTGAGAATGCAGACTGCCAGGAGGAGGAGTGGAGGGAGCAAGGTGAGGATGCAGACTACTAGGAGAAGGAGTGGAGGGAGCAGGGTGAGGATGCAGACTGCCAGGAGGAGGAGTGGAGGGAGCAGGGTGAGGATGCAGACTACTAGGAGAAGGAGTGGAGGGAGCAGGGTGAGGATGCAGACTGCCAGGAGGAGGAGTGGAGGGATCAGGGTGAGGATGCAGACTACTAGGAGGAGGAGTGGAGGGAGCAGGGTGAGGATGCAGACTGCCAGGAGGAGGAGTGGAGGGAGCAGGGTGAGGATGCAGACTGCCAGGAGGAGGAGTGGAGGGAGCAGGGTGAGGATGCAGACTACTAGGAGAAGGAGTGGAGGGAGCAGGGTGAGAATGCAGACTGCCAGGAGGAGGAGTGGAGGGAGCAAGGTGAGGATGCAGACTACTAGGAGAAGGAGTGGAGGGAGCAGGTTGAGGATGCAGACTGCCAGGAGGAGGAGTGGAGGGAGCAGGGTGTGGATGCAGACTGCCAGGAGGAGGAGTGAAGGGAGCAGGGTGAGAATGCAGACTGCCAGGAGGAGGAGTGGAGGGAGCAAGGTGAGGATGCAGACTACTAGGAGAAGGAGTGGAGGGAGCAGGGTGAGGATGCAGACTGCCAGGAGGAGGAGTGGAGGGAGCAGGGTGAGGATGCAGACTACTAGGAGAAGGAGTGGAGGGAGCAGGGTGAGGATGCAGACTGCCAGGAGGAGGAGTGGAGGGAGCAGGGTGAGGATGCAGACTGCCAGGAGTAGGAGTGGAGGGATCAGGGTGAGGATGCAGACTACTAGGAGGAGGAGTGGAGGGAGCAGGGTGAGGATGCAGACTGCCAGGAGGAGGAGTGGAGGGAGCAGGGTGAGGATGCAGACTGCCAGGAGGAGGAGTGGAGGGAGCAGGGTGAGGATGCAGACTACTAGGAGAAGGAGTGGAGGGAGCAGGGTGAGGATGCAGACTGCCAGGAGGAAGAGTGGAGGGAGCAGGGTGAGGATGCAGACTGCCAGGAGGAGGAGTGGAGGGATCAGGGTGAGGATGCAGACTACTAGGAGGAGGAGTGGATGGAGCTGGGTGAGGATGCAGACTGCCAGGAGGAGGAGTGGAGGGAGCAAGGTGAGAATGCAGACTACTAGGAGAAGGAGTGGAGGGAGCAGGGTGAGGATGCAGACTGCCAGATGGAGGAGTGGAGGGAGCAGGGTGAGGATGCAGACTGCCAGGAGGAGTGGTGGAGGGATCAGGGTGAGGATGCAGACTGCCAGGAGGAGGAGTGGAGGGAGCAAGGTGAGAATGCAGACTACTAGGAGAAGGAGTGGAGGGAGCAGGGTGAGGATGCAGACTGCCAGGAGGAGGAGTGGAGGGAGCAGGGTGAGGATGCAGACTACTAGGAGGAGGAGTGGATGGAGCTGGGTGAGGATGCAGACTGCCAGGAGGAGGAGGGGATGGAGCAGGGTGAGGATGCAGACTGCCAGGAGGAGGAGGGGATGGAGCAGGGTGAGGATGCAGACTGCCAGGAGGAGGAGTGGATGGAGCAGGGTGAGGATGCAGACTGCCAGGAGGAGGAGTGGAGGGAGCAGGGTGAGAATGCAGACTGCCAGGAGGAGGAGTGGAGGGAGCAGGGTGAGAATGCAGACTGCTAGGAGGAGAAGTGGATGGAGTAGGGTGAGAATGCAGACTGCCAGGAGGAGTGGTGGAGGGATCAGGGTGAGGATGCAGACTGCCAGGAGGAGTGGTGGAGGGATCAGGGTGAGGATGCAGACTACTAGGAGGAGGAGTGGATGAAGCTGGGTGAAGATGCAGACTGCCAGGAGGAGGAGTGGAGGGAGCAGGGTGAGGATACAGACTACTAGGAGGAGGAGTGGAGGGAGCTGGGTGAGGATGCAGGCTGCCAGGAGGAGGAGGGGATGGAGCAGGGTGAGAATGCAGACTGCTAGGAGGAGAAGTGGATGGAGCAGGGTGAGGATGCAAACTGCCAGGAGGAGTAGTGGAGGGAGCAGGGTGAGAATGCAGACTGCCAGGAGGAGGAGTGGAGGGAGCAGGACAGGCTGCCAGAGCATTACTGAAAGCTACTGCTATTCTAAATAGGATTACCTACTCGCAGCGGAATTGTCATCCCACTGCGAGTATGTGAACACTGCCCCCCTTAAAGAAGCAGTTCACTTTTTATTTTTTTCTTCCCCCCGGGTAGCCGCTGTCAAGTATACTTACAGAAGATGATCGGTGTCCCGTTCCCGTCGGTCAGTTCCGTCCCGCGGTGCCGTTCACATCGGGCGCGCGCTCACTTCCGCCGGCGCTGTGACTCCTCTTCTCTCCCTTGTCATTTGAACGCCGGAAGTCACGCGCTTCCATAGAGAATGCATGGAAGCGAGTGACTTCCGGCGTATAATCACTGGGCAAAGAAGAGGACTCGCAGCAGCCGGCGGAAGTGAGCGCGCGCCCGATGTGAACGGCACCGCGGGACGGAACTGACCGACGGGAACGGGACACCGATCATCTTCTGTAAGTATACATGACAGCGGCTACCCGGGGGGGCGAAAAAAATAAAAAGTGAACTGCTTCTTTAACCCCCTGGGATTGTTGCTTACATTACCCGGTCCGTGCTCCAGCCTCCTCTTGTGACTCCCAGCATCCTGATGTCCCGCTCAGCCAATCACTGAGCATGATGTCCAGACGCTGGGAGCCTCAGAACAAGCCTGAGCGCGGACTGGGTAATGTAAGCACCAGTCCACGGGGGGTTAAGGGGACCAGTGTTTGCATACCCGCAGCAGGAGGGAAATTGCAGTGGATTTCGTTGCAAACTCTCAGCCAGAAATCCGCTGAGATTCCGAACCCACCTTGTTTTCCTGTGACATCAAGTGCTTCATATAGCCGGTCTCACACCTCCAGTGTATCTTCGTGGTATATTTACACTTAATGCGCTGCAGATTTCGTGTTGCATATTGTATTTATATTGATAAATTGTGCAGCGGATTAAAGGGACAGCTACTTTCTTGCAAAAACAGCACTGCCCCTGTCCTCAGGCTGTGTGGGATTACAATTCAGCTCCTTTCACTTCTATGGAACTGAGCTGCAAACCCCCTTTAAGTACTTGTGACTGTATCCTCAGTGTTGGGTCAGGGGGGAAGCTAGAGAGGCCAAGTTCACACGGATCTGAAGAAGCCTTTGGGGCATTAAGGGATATGTATTTTTTAGCATGGTGTGCGCTAGGAACTGTTACACTGATGTGAAAAAGTTTTGAAGCAATACATTTGCATTGGAGCATTGGTGGCAAAGGTGTAAATATTCTCTGGAGCTGTAATGCATGTTCCTGTAAACCACATCCATATCGGAGGCTTCATTTGCTCCATTGTTTCTATAAATATTATTTGCATATAATCGGCATCCTGGTCCCATGCCCCTCACGGTAGGACGCCAGTATATGATGCAATTGTATATGGTCGCCATCTATGTATACCCCGGCTATGGTCATCTGAAGGTTTACATTCACTGTCATCCCAATACCCTTGAGCTTTAGAAATCTGACTTAAAATTGTTTACTGGGGCCTCCAGCAAAAGATGAGCCGCCCTCCCCCCTCCATTTTAAAGAGCTGCATGGTTGCTATGGAGATCGTTCTTTCCATCTCATCTGCTATAACCTGGTTTTCCACATCAACAGAATTGCTACGAGCGAAGCATGATCTTTATTCTAATTTCATATATGTGTATAAGCGTGCAGGCCGTACGCCGCCCGCACCTATGCAAACTTCTCTACGTGTGTGGTGGTTAACAGACGAGCGGCCATTTGTGCAGGCACGCTGGTAACACTCCCTGGTCTTGGTTGTGAAGTAGAAGCCGATGCCAACTTGATGCATGTTAAGAGGGAGAGCACACACGGGGTTAATGCTGGAACAAGAAGTCAGTGTACCATTCAGATCCTTGTGATGTCTGCTTGAAACCTCTCAAGTAACAATGTGTGTAAATTGGGTCAGGAAAGGAGACCTTAAAAAGCGTCACAGCTGTAAATATTGAAATTTACAAGTGTTGTGCCAGTCTGATATTAGTAGGTTTACACACGGGGGATTTTCCCTTCAGATTAGTGAACAAAAATTGTAAAAAAAAAAAAAAAAAAAAAAACAGCATGGAAATTCAAGTCCAAATTTAAAACCATAGTCACCATAGGCTGGATCCACATCTAGAATTTTGGTCAGTATTAGCCAAAACCAGGAATGGGTGCAAAAAAACGAAATGTGCCAACCTTTTCATTAGGCTTCTTACAGATACAAATGCATGGCCTAAAAAAAAAACAAAAAACACCTGTACTGTGTACTAGTATAAACGTTTTTTTATTTGATATTTTTATATATTTTTATATATTTGATATTTTTTCCCCATGGGTTTTTTTGTTTGTTTGTTTTTGTTATAAGTCATGTGATTTCTGTTGAACAATTGGGGGAAAATCTTTAGCATGTTTCCAGCTATAAAAGTCTAAGAGAAGAAAAAAATAAACGAAAAACCACCAAAGCCATAGCGTGCTGCCACTTTAAAGAAACACCATGAACATATTGCGGTTTATATTTTGAGGTCACAAGTTTAGTCCAAGCCTCTCAATGTACTGTATTTGGCACATCGTGCATCCACCATGCATCGGCAGTCCATCCCTATACATTTCAACCATAATTTTTTTTTTCAACTTGTTTATAAGTAACAAGTACATAAATATACTGTAGGCAGAGTTACATTAGGATATTGTTATACAATGACTTTAACCATAATTTACATAATTCCAGCTTTGGTGTGGTCACGATCTGGAGTCCTTCTCTGTCTATTATAACTCTCTATCTACTATCTACATGGAATTTGCATGGGATCTGTATTGACGTCTCTTCCTCTTTGGTAATAGTAATGATTATGTTTGACGTCAGCTATCCTCCCAGGGGGATTGGTAGTGTCAGGTTATCAATATATGTCAATACCTTTCCTCCAGCACTGCTGCAGATAGCTGGGCGTTAACACCAGCCCCTCCCCCCCCCTCCCACATCCAACATTGTCACCCACCTCCTCCCAGATCTGTATAGGCAATATACAGATTCATGCATGAAATTTATAATTTTGCCCTTTAAGTTAGGTGACATCTGCCAGGATAATGTTACAGAGCAGGGCTCGCTGAGCTCATTGATATGTAGGTTTATAAGGAAAAATTCCATAGAACTTTCAATTTACACACACAAATCTCTAATCAATTATAGGAGTCCGGTGGGCGGTCCTAATCAGTGACAGTTATTCTGTTGTGCTCACTCGTACAGTTACTGTAGGACCGCCCACTGGACTGCTTAGCAGATTTTTTTTTTATAATGATATATCAATCTGTTAAACTCCTCCTGCTTTATAACATGATGCCCGTAGATCAGTTAGCAATGTGAATTTTACTGTCCCCCTTTAAAGGGGTTATCCAGTGCTACAAAAACATGGCCACTTTCTTTCAGAGACAACACGACTCTTGTCTCCAGTTCAGGTGCGGTTTGCAATTAAGCTCCATTCACTTCAATGGAACTGAGCAGCAAAACCCCGCCCAAGCTGGAGACAAGAGTGGGGCTGTCTCTGGAAGAAAGTGGCCATGTTTTTGTAGTGCTGGATAAACCCTTTAAGAATAGATAGATTAGGATGCAAGCTTAGATACGCGGTATCCTCCAGAGAATGTGTGTAGGAAGCCTAGACCCTGGTCATATATTCCAGCTCTTGCAGTCTTGCTCTTTTTCGTTCGCCGGGGCTCATGCCTGTAAATCGCTGTCAGCAGCGGAGTAAAGCTATTTCCCTCTTGAGCCTGCTGATTAGATTTTGGCGGTGTCCCTAGTGTTTCTCAGTCTCTCACAACCACTGCTTCTCTGTGCCCGGCCATCTGTTCTCTGTCCTTCTTGCTATGTGTCCTACCCACTGCCATTTGTTGTAAGGATTTCATTCCGCACTATTTTTATACTGGACAAGTCGTAGCTGCAGGGTACGGGCATAAATGTCACAGCCACGTCCGTAGCTTTCAGCTTCATGTCGTGCCTTTGGAGTACACCTTACAATCCCGAACAAATGATGTGATTTCCACTATTTGTTGCTATACCACTTGCGTGAAATCCGCTGTAAACCCAGTACATATAAATGTACCAGGAATAGTCCAAACCTTCAATACTTCACTGTAATTCCTTCAAGGGTATATATGGTTTAGAAACATCTGACCCAGAATTGTCTGTCAGATGGACATGTGGTTCATCGCTGCAGAAAACTACTCCTCTAGTGCTATATACTACAACAGCCAACACATAGCATGGTGCATGATGGACGTTGGCATGTGTTTGGCTGCTCCTCCATTGTAGCCTATAGGTCAGCTGCTGTGTAGCAACTAATAGTCATAGATTGACATTGAAAATTATTTGTATGTCATAGAAGTGGATTTACATGGTGCTGTAATAGGTAGGATTTTTATTGGACAGTCACCCTTAAAGGTAACCTGTTGTCATTTTCGTACTGCCTTAACCTGGTGGCTTCTCAGTGCCCGACCAGCCTTGATTGATAAATCTCTTCCTGGAGCCAGACAAGGAGCAATTCATCAATCAGGGCCAATGGGGCGGGGTGAAGCCACCAGGGACTGCCCCAATGACTCCTGCTTCTGGCAGCATTTACAAGTCTGTATATGAAACGGGTAAACTGGTGAATAGTATATCTATTTTACTACACTTCCAAGAGAGTGCTCCGCAGCTGCCAGACAGTGAAATATCCAGGCTACATTTTTTAATAGGGAAGGGTTCCAGGCTATGGCTTATAGTAATATAGTAATAGGGAGAGGTTCCAGGCTATGGCTTATAGTAATAGGGAGAGGTTCCAGGCAATGGTTTATAGCAGGGGTGGGGAACCTTTTCCATGTCGAGGGCCGGTCGGGCCTTAATAAAATCATTCGAGGGCCGCACTCAATGTTATACCGTGCGCGGCAGTTAGTAGCGGGGGTTTGCAGCACCCGAACAAGGCAAAGTATTGTTCCCCTAATGCCCCTGCTATTGTAGTTAACCCTCTGTGATGCCCCTTGTACCTGATTTGAATCCTTAGTGATGCCCCTGGTAGCCTAGTTAACCCCCCAGCCATGTCCCTGGTGGCCTAGTTAACTCCTCAGTCATGTCCCTGGTGGCCTAGTTAACCCCCCCCCCCCAGTCATGTCCCTGGTGGCCTAGTTAACTCCTCAGTCATGTCCCTGGTGGCCTAGTTAAGCCCCCAGTCATGTCCCTGGTAGCCTAGTTAAGCCCCCAGTCATGTCCCTGGTAGCCTAGTTAACCCCCCCCCCCCCAGTCATGTCCCTGGTAGCCTAGTTAACCCCCCCCCCCCCAGTCATGTCCCTGGTAGCCTAGTTAACCCCCCAGTCATGTCCCTTGTGGCCTAGTTAACCCCCCAGTCATGTCCCTGGTGGCCTAGTTAACCCCCCAGTCATGTCCCTTGTGGCCTAGTTAACCCCCCAGTCATGTCCCTTGTGGCCTAGTTAACCCCCCAGTCATGTCCCTGGTAGCCTAGTTAACCCCCCCCCCCCCAGTCATGTCCCTGGTGGCCTAGTTAACCCCCCCCCCAGTCATGTCCCTGGTGGCCTAGTTAACTCCTCAGTCATGTCCCTGGTGGCCTAGTTAACCCCCCAGTCATGTCCCTGGTAGCCTAGTTAACCCCCCAGTCATGTCCCTGGTAGCCTAGTTAACCCCCCCCCCCCCCCCGTCATGTCCCTGGTAGCCTAGTTAACCCCCCCCCCCCCCCCCCCCAGTCATGTCCCTGGTAGCCTAGTTAACCCCCCAGTCATGTCCCTTGTGGCCTAGTTAACCCCCCAGTCATGTCCCTGGTGGCCTAGTTAACCCCCCAGTCATGTCCCTGGTGGCCTAGTTAACCCCCCAGTCATGTCCCTTGTGGCCTAGTTAACCCCCCAGTCATGTCCCTGGTAGCCTAGTTAACCCCCCCCCCCCCAGTCATGTCCCTGGTAGCCTAGTTAACCCCCCCCCCAGTCATGTCCCTGGTAGCCTAGTTAACCCCCCCCCCCCCCCAGTCATGTCCCTGGTAGCCTAGTTAACCCCCCCCCCCCCCCCCGGTCATGTCCCTGGTAGCCTAGTTAACCCCCCCCCAGTCATGTCCCTGGTGGCCTTCTTAACCCCCCCCCCCAGTCATGTCCCTGGTAGCCTAGTTAACCCCCCCAGTCATGTCCCTGGTGGCCTAGTTAACCCCCCAGTCATTTCCCTTGTGGCCTAGTTAACCCCCCAGTCATGTCCCTGGTAGCCTAGTTAACCCCCCCCCCCCCCAGTCATGTCCCTGGTTGCCTAGTTAACCCCCCCCCCCCCCCAGTCATGTCCCTGGTAGCCTAGTTAACCCCCCCCCCCCAGTCATGTCCCTGGTAGCCTAGTTAACCCCCCCCCCCCCCCCAGTCATGTCCCTGGTAGCCTAGTTAACCCCCCCCCCCCCCCCAGTCATGTCCCTGGTGGCCTAGTTAACCCCCAGTGTCTGCCCCAAATGAAAAAAATAAACATCCCACTCACCTTTCCTCCGCTCCCACGCTGTCCAGGTCACGGCTTATAGTAATAGGGAGAGGTTCCAGGCTACGGCTTATAGTAATATAGTAATAGGGAGTGGTTCCAGGCTACGGCTTATAGTAATATAGTAATAGGGAGTGGTTCCAGGCTACGGCTTATAGTAATATAGTAATAGGAAAAGGTTCCAGGCTACAGCTTATAGTAATAGGGAGAGGTTCCAGGCTACGGCTTATAGTAATAGGGAGAGGTTCCAGGCTATGGCTTATAGTAATAGGAAGAGATTCCAGCCTACGGCTTATAGTAATATAGTAATAGGGAGAGGTTCCAGGCTACAACTTATAGTAATAGGGAGAGGTTCCAGGCTACGGCTTATAGTAATATAGTAATAGGGAGTGGTTCCAGGCTACGGCTTATAGTAATAGGAAAAGGTTCCAGGCTACAGCTTATAGTAATAGGGAGAGGTTCCAGGCTACGGCTTATAGTAATAGGGAGAGGTTCCAGGCTACGGCTTATAGTAATAGCTAAGATATTACTACAGAATTAAAAATGCAGCTCTGAAGTATAATCTAGGCTTTAACTTGGGATCGGTACTTTCTGGGTGGCTTATATATCAACCATAATGAGATGTTTAATGGTTGACATACCCCATAAAGTGGTGGTCACTGGTGTACAAAGAGCGTAAATTAGGCCAATAGAGAGATTACAGATATATATATCTCTGTTAGTCTAATGCCTTTTAGTACATCATGCTATGAGGTTTACTAAACCTATGTTGCTGGATGCCATGTTTTAGGACATAGAAGTCAGCCCATACAATATGTAGTATATAGTATTGCCCGCATAGTCACACATATAACAACAATATTATGAGTTTATTGGGAAATGTTGGCTGATGGAATATTACGTCGCCTGTCCCTTTAATTGTTCTAAGTGAGCATGTGGCAGCGTGTACTCTTCCCATTGTGTACTGTCAGCGAGCAGGTTATACATCAAAAAAGCTGAGATGTCAGCTGTTCACTGTCAAAGAAGATTCCAAGAAGCCCAGATTGTTTTCCAGCTCAAACAGGCTAGTTATCATGCAGAAAGC
This sequence comes from Dendropsophus ebraccatus, assembly GCF_027789765.1. Classification (NCBI taxonomy): domain Eukaryota; kingdom Metazoa; phylum Chordata; class Amphibia; order Anura; family Hylidae; genus Dendropsophus; species Dendropsophus ebraccatus. The sequence continues at coordinate 46,543,788 of NC_091455.1, forward strand.
AACCAATATGTCAATTTACGTCATTGAAATGGTTCAGTTTTTTCTATTAACAGTAATGTAATTAAAGGGGTACTCCAGCAAAAATCTTTCTTTAAAGGGAACCATTCACCCCGTGGCCCCCGGCAGAAACTGACATACAGTGACATAAAGGTCAATATACTTACCACATCGCTCCCGGTCCCGTCACGGATCCCGTTGTTGACACGGAGAAATCGCCGATTCTTCTTCTCCCGCCCATTATGGTAATGAGCTGAGATGAGTCCAACGTCCATAGGAAACGACGGACGAGTCCAACTTATTCATGAGGTCCTATTCTCGTCGCCGCCCATCCACGCCTCCTGGAACTTGATTGACGTCTTCAGTCTACAGTCTTCTGACGAATTCCCGCGCAGGCGCCGTTGCGATGGTCTCATCACCTCTCTGCGCCTGCGCGGTTAACAGGATACGTGTCCGAGGCAATCGGCGCACGCGCAGTAAACAGTGAAGCTGTGGAGCGGCTTCAATTGTGAACTGCGCATGCGCCGAAAACGACTGTCACGGCGCCTGCGCGGGATCCGGCGAGAAGAAAGAAGACGAGGAGGAAGAGGACCCGGCGTCAATCAAGTGTCGGAGGCGGGGAGAAGGCTGGACTTCGGACCCGGCGGCGCTCATTACCATAATGGGCGCGAGAAGAAGAATCGCCGATTTCTCTGTGTCAACAACGGGATTCGGGACAGGATCGGGAGCGATGTGGTAAGTATATTGACCTTTATGTCACTGTATGTCAGTTTCTGCCTGGGGCCAGGGGGTGAATGGTTCCCTTTAAGTCAACTGGGTTCAGAAAGTTATATAGATTTGTAAATTGCTTCTATTAAAAAATCTCAAGTGTTCCCATACTTATCAGCTGCTGTATGTCCTGTAGGAAGTGGTGTATTTTTTCCAGTCTGAGGGTATGTGCACACTGAGGATTACAGACGGAACATCCGCTGTGTAATCATCAGCTCGCGCCCGCTTGTGGAGTGCAGCGGGCGCGCGCGTCTCCGCCCGTGTCATAGACTCCATTCTATGCACGGGCGGATTCCTTCCTCCGTCCAAAGAATGACACGGACGAGTCTATGACACGGACGAATGTTCCGTCTGTAATCCTCAGTGTGCACATACCCTGACACAGTGCTCTCTGCTGTCACCTCTATCCATGTCAGGAACTGTCCAGAGAAGGAGAGGTTTTCAATGTGGATTTGCTGCTGCTTTGCACAGTTCCGGTCTCAGACACAGGTGGCAGCAGAGAGCGCTGGAAATAATCCCCCACTTCCTGCAGGACATACAGCAGCTTATAAGTACCGAAAGACTGGAGATTTTTAAATAGAAGTAATTTACAAATTAGTATAACTTTCTGAAACTAGTTGATTTAAAAGAAAAAAAATGGAGTACCCCTTTAATATCTGGGGGAAAATAGTAGCAATATATGTGGCTGAATACTGCGAAAGTTGAAAAAAAAACTTCGGATGATGATCGTGATCTTGTATGCTATATCCTGTCATAGCGGGGGATGGGAGATATAACTGTGTGCCATAGTTTCTTGCTTAAGTTAACCTAAGTCTAATATATATATATATATATATATATAGACAATAGGTAGGAAGGCGGCACTCCAAAAATAGTGAAAAAACAGTGGTTTTATTCACCCATAATGTGCAATACAACGTTTCAGTTTCTCGATGAAACCTTTTTCAAGCAACACATACACATGTGAAGGAAGGGGCTGGTATTTAAAGTCCATAAGCTCAGCCCATAATCAGTGACATCATAATTACATAATTATATAAACAATCCGCAAAACTATATATTACAGTGTACATAACCCCATTGCAAACATAGTATAGTGTGAAGTGATAGTGACTAACACTAAAAAATAACGTCCGATCCTCTAGAGATGCAGCAGCGTCCATGTAATTCAGAACGTATCTGGCTCATATATACAAAAGGGTTAATGGAAGGAGGTTGTCCCTCACCCGGTAACTTGAATAAACCGCTACTCCTCCACGTGTAGTTCCAGCTTGTAAACAAAGGCTCTGCTCATGCTCGGAGGGGTGCGCTCAAGGACTCGTCAGAAAGGGCGTCATAGCTCCCAATCGGCATCACCGAACCGCGCGTGCGCTTTCCAAACGGAGCGACAGCCGTCACTACCAATAGATGTTCGGGGATTGCGCATGCGCTGTGCATGCCAGGTCTCTATCGGGGCCATCTTGGTTGAGGTCATTGTGTCCCTTAGAGAAAATTCCGTCAAGGGCAACATCCTTGAAGTGGAGTGGAAACGTCCCATACAGGTCCCCGCCCTCTGTGGGTGTCGCACTCAGGACCTCCGGACTGGTTGATCCACCGCGGTTCTGGTCAGTGTTCACATTGTACATTGGGCATGCCGTCCTATCTATGTGGAGTATGGAAGATCCTGATCCAAGTAACCGTGACATTCGGATGGATCAGGGATCAACCAGTCCGGAGGTCCTGAGTGCGACACCCACAGAGGGCGGGGACCTGTATGGGACGTTTCCACTCCACTTCAAGGATGTTGCCCTTGACGGAATTTTCTCTAAGGGACACAATGACCTCAACCAAGATGGCCCCGATAGAGACCTGGCATGCACAGCACATGCGCAATCCCCGAACATCTATTGGTAGTGACGGCTGTCGCTCCGTTTGGAAAGCGCACGCGCGGTTCGGTGATGCCGATTGGGAGCTATGACGCCCTTCCTGACGAGTCCTTGAGCGCACCCCTCCGAGCATGAGCAGAGCCTTTGTTTACAAGCTGGAACTACACGTGGAGGAGTAGCGGTTTATTCAAGTTACCGGGTGAGGGACAACCTCCTTCCATTAACCCTTTTGTATATATGAGCCAGATACGTTCTGAATTACATGGACGCTGCTGCATCTCTAGAGGATCGGACGTTATTTTTTAGTGTTAGTCACTATCACTTCACACTATACTATGTTTGCAATGGGGTTATGTACACTGTAATATATAGTTTTGCGGATTGTTTATATAATTATGTAATTATGATGTCACTGATTATGGGCTGAGCTTATGGACTTTAAATACCAGCCCCTTCCTTCACATGTGTATGTGTTGCTTGAAAAAGGTTTCATCGAGAAACTGAAACGTTGTATTGCACATTATGGGTGAATAAAACCACTGTTTTTTCACTATTTTTGGAGTGCCGCCTTCCTACCTATTGTCTGGATTTCCAAGGAGTTTGGGTCTAACTCCTGAGGGCCGTGCACCCACCGGAGCTATTTGCCACACAGTGCCGTCTACACCTGTTCCATTTTATATATATTTATATATATATATATATATATATATATATATATATATATATATATATATATATATATAATATAGTGTGTGTGTATGTGGGCATATAAAGAGAACTGTCAATCACTGCTTAGCACCACCCACCTGACTACGTGGCCCAGAATGAGCACAGATTTACATGAATAAATGACAAATTCTCCTGGAACATTTCCCACGTATCAATCTGCATAGCCCCTCCTGCTCTATAACATGCTGCTTCCAGAAATAGCCCCATTGACATTCGGTGGTGATAATCCTTGTAGTTTTCACCAGAAATAAGTAACATGCCACTTACTCAATATAAATAAGCACCGGAAGCTCCTGACAATGAGGGTGAGAGCTGGATATACCTTCACTAAGGGCCCTATTCCACCGGACGATTATCGTTCAGATTATCGTAAAATTGTTCGAATCTAAGCGATAATCGTTCATTTGAATAGCAGTTAACGATTAACGACCGAACGAGAAATCGTTGATCGTTTAATAAGACCTGGACCTATTTTTAACATTGCTCGTTCGCAAATCATTCGCATTGAATAAGATGTCGTTCGGTCGTTCGCAGTAGTGACAAACGCAATAGCGACGACAAGACGACCGCAAGAACATAAGTAACGATTATCGTTCCATGTAAATGGGTGAACGATTTCAGGTCTTTTGCAATAGCGGTCATTTGGATTGTTTATCGTTAACGATTATGCGAACGATAATCGTCCCTTGGAATAGGGCCCTAAGGCTAGGTTCACGCCACTTTTTTTTTTTTTTTTTTTCACTCCATTTTTGCAAAAAACAGATGCATTTGTGTGCATCCGTTTTATCATGGACGTCCATTATAAAAAAAAAAAAAGTGATCAAAACGCATCATCTTGGTTGCAGAAACCCTATTCAGGTGTATGGTATGTGGATTGTAAGATTTCCGCGCAGTGTGAACAATCTCCATGTGAACACGCAGGCAGTAAACGCCAGGACTGTACATGGAAAGTATCCTGGTCATGATACTTACTTATCGGACCCTTCTTAAGGGGATTTTCCCATAAATAACTTTTATGACACGTTTCCTTATCATCCTTTATTCCAGATGAGAGGGACGTACACGCACTTCTGTCCTTGTTCTGTCCCTGTGGTTCTTCCTGTTGTCTGATTCTGTGACTAGCCATGTATATGAGAATGCCCAGTGACACGTGTGAGCCCTCGGCCCAGGATCCTCATGTGTACAGTGTTACGTGGTGTTTGTTCTTGTTCACACTGGTGACATCTGGCCCTTGTTGTCTCTGAGCAAAGTGTTTGTTTTCCTCTGACACCTGGTGAAGCTGCTGAAATGAAGAAAGGCGTATGAGAGTGTGTAACCCTCAGGGTGCCGTATAGGAGCAATAAATGGTACATCCAACACTACCTTACTAAAAGACTCCAGTGTCCATTAAGAGTATGTTACAGTGTAGGGTCACGGTGGCATGAGTGCTTTTCAAACATTTTCTATTTTTTTGCAATTTACTTTACAGTCAGTAAGATATCAGAATACACCATAGATTTACATACACGGTTATACCAAAGGGGTTGTGTTTTCTTAGGCTATCTATTGGTACTTCTCAACGCATGTTAATAAAGTTTCCCCTCTATTGTAGGACAGCACATGCTCGGGCAAAGGGGGACGCTGCCGACCAGGCGAGCCAAGCCGCACGTCAGGAATCGGACATTGCCAGGGCCGTGGCTAGAGAACTCTCACCAAGCTTCCATCAACCCGGTGGGTAAAACCATTCTGGTTCCAGTTACTTTGATGTTATGTAACATAGCTTTACCTCATCCTTGGTGGCAACAATTGCATCAGGCTGGAAAACTCCATTGCCCAGTACTCTTGTCTTATGCCAGTGACTCTGTTTGTTGTCTTATGCCCAGTGACAGCAGCTCTGACTTGTTAAAAGAAATGGATCTGAACAGACTTCTCCTTTGGGTGCCTTCACACCTACCGAATCCACAGCGGATCTCACTTCTGCGGATTCAAAGCGAGAACCGCTGCGGATCCGGTACCATTGACCCCCTATGATAGCACATACTCGCAGCGGGATTGACATCCCGCTGTCAGTATGTGCTTTAACCCCCCTGCAGCCCCGCAGCCCGAATCTACCATCCCCTGCCGCATCAGTCTATCCCCGACGCATCCCCCCCATCCCTGGCCACATCCTTCAGCCCGCCGCCGCCCGCATCTCCGATCCCCGGCACATCCCCCCACCCCCGGCCGATTCCCGCAGCCCGCCGCCAAGAGCATACAGTACCTGCTCGGCGGTGAGGCTGCCGGCTCCAGTCCCGCTCAGATCAGCTGAGCGGGACCAGAGCCAGGAGCCTCACTGCAGCCGCACCGCAGAGCAGGTACTGTATGCTCTCGGCGGCGGGATGCGGCCGGGGATGGGAGGATGCGGCCGGGGATGGGGGATGCAGCCGTGGATGGGGGATGCAGACGGCGGCGGGCTGCTGGATGCGGCCGGGGATGGGCTAATGCGGCCAATTATGGACTGATGCGGCCAAGGATGGTAGATTCGGGCGGCAGGGCTGCGGGAAGCGGGGGGTTAAAGCACATACTGACAGCGGGATGTCAATCCCGCTGCGAGTATGTGCTATCATAGGGGGTCAATGGTACCGGATGCGCAGCTGATCTCGCTACGAATCCGCAGAAGTGAGATCCGCTGTGGATCCGGTAGGTGTGAAGGCACCCTTTAGTTGTATGCACCCCTGATTAGGAGCGCATACAGTTAAAGGGCCAGCATCAGCACACGGCGGCACTTGCGAGGGTCCTGGCGCTGGCCCAGACTGCCAAGCAAAGCATTCGAAATTCCAGACAGCTTTCAGATGCTCATCCAGACAATTATAGGACGTGTCCTATAATTTTTGGGCCAATTTTTCGTTACAAACATCCTTCAGGAAAAACCCCGAAAGGGTCAGAAAAACTATCCAGATTTCTTGATAATCCAGATACATTTTTCTGAAGTGAAAAGGGGGCCTTATCCTGCATGTGCCAGCACTTCTCTGCCAGGAACATAACCTGATGCCATAGGAAGTATCCATGTTTTCCACATACGTATGTTTGCTTCACCTGCCCAAACATGCATGTGTCCTCAGTTGGAACACCTCTGGTAGTGGCTTATCTCCCAGAGAACAGAACAAACAGATTGAGCTTTTTGAAATCCAGCTGCCTGATCCTCCTTTACTCCAACATCCACGATTAGAAGAGAGACAGGAGGGACCAAAACACATTCAGTGTAAATGGCCAACATTATCATTACTCCATAATTGTGCTCATAGTCTCACAGATCCCATGTAAATCCCTAAATAAGAAAGATACGGAAAGCATCACAACTTTCAAAATAGTCTTTTAGATGGTAGATTTTGTGAGCCTATTCCCCAGTGCACATAGCCGATCAGAGTGTTCTTTGTGGTTCACTACATGTTGCGCATTTCTAAATACAATCATTGTTGCCATTGTCTCTTTCACATTCAATGAGACTATTAATTGGTACATTGTGATCAGCTATAAATAGAAAGCTTTGGCAGGCATGAGAATGAGTGCCTGAGCGGGATATAGCAGGTGAAGAAGCCCCTGTGTGCAGCCTCATGTAGTCTGATGACTGCTCTACATGTCTCGTCCGACCTAACTTCTCCTCAGTAAGGATGCCCATACACATATACTCAATATGGCCAAAGCCGCCAGTGGCAGCGTATAAAGGGCCTACTAACTCCACCAACAGATGATGTCAGGCCTGGTAGATTTTTGCTGCCAACCTTTTGTTCTTGGAGGTGTAAACCACCTCCAGAGCAGTCTGACTGTGGCTTACCCCTCCCATCTCCATAGAGAACACAGGAATATTTGACTGTTCCGAAAATGCATGTGTATGGGGCATTTGTGTGTATAGGGAAACTAAAAAAAATAGCCATCAGCTGAACACTTTTGGCTGATGGGTAAGTTTGGGCCTAAATAATTACCCAGAGACCCACTGCGATCCCAAGACACAGTCTCTTCTCGATAGCCAATCAAATCTCACTTGTTCGCTTCATTGAGGTCTGTGTAGTGCGAACAAGACGGATGTCCTGCTTGCTGGGGACACGTACATCTGATTTTACCAACTTTACCAACTTTTTTTTTAATGAGATAAAATCCTCATCACTTATCACAGCCCTTTCTTATTCCTTGCCAGTCTCTGTCAAGATGCTCTTGCGATGCCCTGGCCCCTAGGGGCCACTCCGCAGTGTAGATGGTGCTAACAGGCAGGAACCGGGGCAGCTGTAGGGTATAGGGTTGTCACGGTGTAGGCACGAGGGTGATACAGCTGGAAACCGGGCTCCTGACCATGCGGGAATACCAGGCATGCGATTCCTCGTTGTCCTTAGTCAGGGCACTATTTATCACACCAATGCCAAGGTTCAGAAACAACGGTAGTTGTATATTTATTGTAACGGTGGTAACTAGTAGCAACAGTCTCTCCGGATGCAACCGGGTATAAGGCAAACTTGAATAAAGCAGAGTAATGGGTGATGCTGCAATAGGCTGTGAGAGTAGCGTGCTGAATGATGAGAGTAGTAGTGAAACTGAAGTTGAGATGCTGGGTGGAGTGAGACTTGAATGAGATACTTGCTGTTGATTAGAGAAGATGATGATGAGAGGAACTGAAGAATGACTGAAGAATCGACACCCAGATGAGAATCTTGAGACTTGAGACAGGAACACAGCCAGTGGACTGGAGCAGCAGAGCACACGCAGGCCTCTCTCTTAGCAGGGAGAGAGGACAGACACAGAACTTGTCTCCTGAAGGTGGAGGACAAGACTCGACTGAACAGGAACAGCAGAGCAACACACCCTATCCCCTCTGGGGCAGGAGATAGACTGAGGTAGAACAGGAAGTCACATGGTAAACCCCAGCCAAAGCTCGATGACCATTGGAGTTACCATGCAAGCAGGGCACAGTCACGTGACATCCAGCCATTGCATCATCACACTATTAGGCATATACAGTGAAATATACATGAGAAGTACCATACTTGAACACTGGGGGGCAACATAAGACCATTAGGCACTGATACCAAAATATACATACAAGAAAATGAATGGAATAGCAGACCTGAATACTGCAGGGGGGCGACACAATACCCGCAGTTTGCAGTGGACCATAGCTTTCCAGAACATAATCGGTCATAGTAAAAGTGTGAGGATAAGAGGGCTGTTCTGGGACACTGCACTCTATCATCCCACACTACCAGCCGTGGCAGGCAGGACCTGGAGTTGCAGCTTTTGGCGAGTCCAGGTACAGCGCACAATTATGAGTATAGCAGGTGAATTTTGAGGGAGAAATCTGTGTAGAATTACTTAGTGTGAATACACTCTTAGGGAGCATTTACACGTTCCATGTACAGTTCATAAACAAGGACGATGTGCTACCGAAGGGAATTTGGAGCCCCCGTCCTCCTCATTCATGGGAGCTCCCAAAATGTTTAAATCTTTGTGCTACTGTACTGACACAGTGGTAGTTCTGAATTCCCACATCATCACTGCACATACCAAAATTACTGAATGTGCGAATGCTAATTCTGCCATTCTACAGAAATGTTTTAATCCATTACACTCACTTACCATGATATTAGGCACCAAAAAGAAAGAAATGTCTGCATTTTGATTCCCAGTCCATATACCAGCTTTCAGATGAAAATCACTGTGGTTCTGCACTTGTTTGTTGCTGTCTCAGTGCCATGGCTTGTGCTTTCATATCCATATAGTAACTTAACTTAAAGGGGTTTGCCACTTTATAGTTCAAATAGTCAGTGTACTCACTGCCCTAACTGACAGCCAGCTCCCTGTGTACTTCAGAGAGCTAAAATCAGGCTCCCCTCCTCCAGGCTACCCTGCTCTGTGGTGATTCTGTCCATAAGATGGCCGACATGTCGAAGCATGTGACCATGCCCCGCCCCAGTGTCCATTACAGAGCCTGTATTTGCTAATGGAGAACACGGGGGGGTGGAGCATGGTCACATGCTCCTCCATGTTGGCCATATTATGTTCAGAATCACCACAGAGCAGGACAGCACAGCCTGGAGGAGGGGAGTCTGATGTTAGCTCTATGAGGTACACAGGGAGCTGCTGTCAGTATATACAGTGAGTACACTTACTAATACTGTACACTGAACTATTTTACTATAAAGTGGCCAACCCCTTAATCACGGATTTTAGTGAACCCTAAGTTTAAATATTTCTCTAGTGCTGTGATTGGGGATGTGTTAGGGATCTCTCACAATGTTCCAGCTTGTTAGCATTGCAGGATGATGTTAGTGTCCTCACACCTATGTACATTACACATCCAGCTGCTGTGACCTGGGTTTTCCCATAGGAATGACTCCCCCTCCTCCTCTGTGCAGCGTGCACACTACATTACTGTATTTACTCGCTTTGCAGGATGCCCAGATGTTTGCTTTGTATCTGTGTGTCAGGATACATCAGTTATGTTACAGGACTCTGGCTGCACCATTCCGCAACCTGTGCAGAAGTATAGCTCCCATTATGTGCTCACAGCTGGAGGAATACTGGGAGTTGCAGTTCGCCAACAGATAGAAAGGCACAGGATGGGAAACACTGCGCTCGGAAGGGATTGCATCCATATAGACCTGTGCACATCTACATAAATCAAAGAAGAAACTGATCCTAATGCGATCCGAAGCTAAGGCTTTGGCTGTCCAGGCATGATGGGAATTGTAGTTTTGCAACAGCTGGAGGGCTGAAGGATCCCCATCCCTGTTATAGATCATCATTTGTTTCCCCATAATACACTGGCTATGAAATGGATAAATGATCTGCCTCCATTATCTTATGTCCCGGCCATCTGCATAATCCTCTCTTCTTACTTCTGAAAAGAATCAATTATTCCCCAGATAAAATCAGAGCGGTGTAATATTCTGCGGTTTATCAGCTTTGTCGTCTTCGTTGTTTTTAATGCTTCAGATTATTACATGGATTAGAGACCTCTCATCTCCATCATGGCTGATATCACCCAACAAAGAATCTTTGTTATCCGGATAATATGTCTCTTATCGAGAAAATTGCTGTGGTCTGTGCGGGATATAAAAGCCTCGTTCACCACACACACAGGCCTCCAGTGTACTAGGTGTCACTGAAACAAGCCATGCTTACCATAATAGGCTTTAATGCTATACGCAGGGCCGGAGAGTACAGAAGGGTATTGAATATGATATTGTGTGAAGATTTTATTAATAACCGTTAATAGAATGTGACAGTCTGTAAGGTCACGGCGAGGAATTCATGCATGGCTAAACGGCTTGTAAGATAGCGCTGTGCGACATATCGCTGTGGGCACTTGGAAATTGATATCAGTTATACAGAGGCTTTTCTTTGGATCAGGACTATGCGGTCGGTATGTTACAGTTTATGGCCAAGTTCACACAACGTAAATTTTCAATAAATTATGTCCGTTGCAACACCGGACGCTATTTATTAAAAATTCAAATAACATTGTGTCCTATGGAATTTTGGCAAGAGTGTACACACTCTGTAAACACTCCGGCCGGATAGAAAACTGACGTGTCAGTTTTGTGCAGCCAGTATTCATTGAATAGCGGGCGCACAAAACTGACAGTGCAGACAATGTAAAGTGCGGCTTCGGCCGCACCTTACATTGTCTGCTATGGTGATTTGGAATGTGGGCACACCCAAAAGTGCCCGCACAGACAGCGGCTGTTCTGCGACATTACCCTGTCACAGAAAGGCTGCTGTCATACACTGTGTGAACCTGGCCTATAAGTGTTTACCTGTTAGTGCCATTTTTGGGTCACAGGGGTATGTTCACACATCTGCCTTTTCTATCTGGACAGATTATGGGCCTATTCGGTTTTTATGGCCCCGTTCACATACCCATAGTTGTTAGGAGTCTGTGCAAAAAATGCTGTCTGGTCCTAGTGCGGATGATTTATCACTTGTGAATGGGGCCGTGCATTGCGGACAGTTGTGGATGCACATCCGTAGTGCCGGTCAAAGATGGGTATACATTTGCGGTTCTGCAAATGTGAACAGAATTCCTCTACTTTGACCAGCTGTTGAACTTTTTGGCTGTCCCTGCTTACAGCAAGGCCACTAAGATGTGACCAGCCAACACCTTGCTCTCTATTGACAAGGGGCAATAACCCTGAAACAGCTGTCTACGGATGGGTAATATCATCTTCTTGTTTGGCATACATCCCTAGTCATTTTTTAATACCTCTAGTTTGAGTGAGACACTGACTTAAAGGGGTATTCTGCTCAAACATAACTTTTGATATGTTGCTGCCCATGGTGAGACTAACAGTTCCTTCCATACTTGTTAATATCTATTTAGTCTCCTTCCCCAAGTTCTGAGCTGCTGCTTTCTGCTAAAGACACAAAAATCTGTGTGTAAGCTTTTCTCTCCATCTCCCCCTCCTCCCTTCTGAGACTGATGATGTAAATGCGAATCCAATCATGCGTGAGATTCCTTTATCTCTAATCTCCACAAGAAAGTTTATCTGTATAACCTATGGGTTTTTTTCCTCCTATTATTTTTCCTGCCATATTTTCTATTGTTCTGATACTTTTTTGTTGTTGCCGAAATGTAATTATTATCAAGAAGTAGAGATTAATGCTAATACCCTCATTCCCTGTATTGTCTTCTGCAATTCACTTTTATGAGCCATTCAATTACATTAAGTGCAGATTAAAGCCCTGACATGCTATTATAGCTGCGAGGAATGAGTTTGTAGGAACAGAAATTTATGGATGATCAGCTTTCACCTTCATGGCATTGAAAATAAAAAACTTGTGTTCCTTACACAAGTTTACACAGGGGCTGCACAAGACTGGAAAAATCTTCCTTCTTCCAGAAACAGCACCACACTTGTACACAGGTTGTATGTGGTATTACGGTTCAGCCCTATTCCATTTAACGGAGTTGAGCTACACCAGACAAAACCATAGACAGGTGTGGCGCTGTTTCTGTTGTTCTTATGCTGTGCAAACCCTATAATATGTAGCAGCAGGGGTTGTCAAGCAAATAGATTTGGTTTTGCAATGGGCTGAGGCTATGGTAAAAACATGGTGTAAAGTGAAAATAGCAACCAATCAGATTCCACCTTTTTTTCAATGAGTCTGTGAGGAATGAAAAGTGGAATCTGATTATTTTTAGGGGCAACTGAGCCAATTCTACTTTACACCATGTTTGATAAATCTCCCCCAATGTGTACTCACCTCTCCTGCCACCACTCTGACGGGGTGTGGTCCCGCTATGCAGCTATTCCTGGTCTTGACATAGTTAAGTTCCCACTCAGCTGAGGCCAGGGACTGGTTGAGGGGAGACTTCTTTGTGTCAAGACTAATGCTGCGTTTACACGGAACGATTATCGTTTGAATTTGCACTATAACGATCAAATATGAACGATAATCGTACGTGTAATCTCATCGAATGATCAAACGACAAGCGAGAAATCGTTCATTTTGATCTTTGAACATGTTCTTAAATCGTCGTTCATCGTTCGCAAAAAATTCACAGATCGTTCCGTGTAAACAGTCGTTGACCGATTTTACCTATGTGTGAGATAGGCTGAAGCAATCGCAAAACGATTTTTCCGTACGATATATTGTTCCGTCCTTACGCTGATCGTTATAAAAAAAAAATTGTTACTTCGAAATCGTGCGAATTATCGTTCCGTGTAAATGCAGCATAAGAAGTTTCATGCTGCAGGATCGCTCTCCATTGGAATGGCATGGGAGCAGTGCAGGTGAGTATAACAGAAGTTGTGTCATTACAAATTTTTGTTCATTTACAGCGCTCAGAATGCAGGGTAAATAATGTTATCTTTTTAATTCATTCATTTCTAGATGTGGTGACACCAGCTACCTAGATACCACAGTTTCTACTGTATCTGGGAGATAAGCATCCACAACTATTGCCACTTATGGATACAAACAGGGGGGACAGCTTTATAGTGCAGCCATGAATTGATCATAATCTTAGATGGTGTCCATAATCTTTAAAGAGGTTGACATCAAACTATTTTTTTTAGTACTCACCTGCCTGATTCCTCTCTAATGCCATGCCACCAGTGCCAAGGTCGCCTTGATACAAGCCATTTAGTGTGTAAGGCAGGTCACCTCCACAGTCACAGTGATCACCCAAGTAGCATTACATGTATGTTGAAACGGGACCAAGAAACAGTGAGCTCCAGGTACTCAGGCAGGTGAGTATCACTGCCGTGATGAGGTGTACTTGGTTTGCAATAACATTTATCTACATGGTACATGTTAAAGTAACAGCCTTATGAATACCAAAACAGATGTTTTCTCCCCACCTTGCTGCCTTATAGCGCAATCTGTTGCCTTTTCTTCCACTGGGGGACATGCACACACACATTCACATGATATATAACAAAATACAGCTCATCAGACCAGGCCGCCGCCTTCTATGGTTCCTTGGTCCAGTCCTAATGTTCGCCTGCCCATTGTAGGAGGGTTCTGATTTCTGCACTGGTACGCTGGCTATGCACACTTACATGCTGACGTTCTGACCGCTTTCTAGTATTTGCCAGCTGTGACACCTCCCAGCATTCCTGTGGTAGTTGTCACATGTGGAAAAGAACAATATAAATCATACACTCCTCTATATGAACTTAGAATCTTGCAGCTGGAAGATGTCCTTAGTTGGTGCTTATAAAGTTTGGATAGAACCAGCCACCTGCAGAGCCCTGTGTTCTTTGTTTCTGTGTGTATTACTCCAAGGCTTCATTTTTTTCTCTTTTATAACCTATTAAAGGGGTACTCCGGCTAAAAAAAACCTTTCAGATCAACTGGTGACAGAATGTTACTGTCTGGTGCCACCTCTGTCCGTGACAGGAACTGTCCAGAGAAGGAAAAGGTTTTCTATGGGGATATGATGCTGCTCTGGACAGTTCCTTACAAGGACAGAGGTGGCAGCAGAGAGCACCGTACCAGACTGGAAAGAATACACCACTTCCCGCAGGACATACAGCAGCTGATAAGACCTGAGATTTTTAAATAGAAGTAAACTATTATTAATAAAAGTAGATTAAGACTTTAAAGAGTACCCATTTAAAGTCTTAATAATCACCTAAAAAGTAAAGAGGCACTCCCCCTATGTTTTGTCCTATGGCCTCCAGCCCTGGACACGACATACATGTTTGGCGAGCTTCCGCTCAGCACATAATTCCATAGATTGCGTGGTTGAGCCGTCTTTATATTACAAATAAATGACACGCTCCTACTGCGTGACTGCTGGTGCAGAGCGTAATGATCAGGGAAGATAAATGTTCTCAGAATAGTCATTGTTACCAGGAGATCTCTAAAGGCATATACGTGGAGGAGTGTGCGGGATGGAAGAAATTGGCATCTTAAGAAATGCTAATGATAAGCATTATCATAAACCTAATGGAAATTATACCAACGGGAAGAAAAGATCATTTACTTTCAATAATTAAGAGCTGTTTGCTTCCAGCCGCTTGTTAGATAAAAAAAAAATCAGTTTTCATTGTATTTCTCGGTGCCCTGCGCACAGTTTTTATAGGCTTCGGTCCCGGTACTGTTGGTTATGGCATCATAGGTAAACTACATCAGTGTAAGGTCATCTGGTCATTAAAGAGTCCATCTGAAGGACCAGAAGCCAATCTCTGGTGCAACCTCCAAAGTCTGCAATTTAATTTACACAGTATAGGTTAAAGGAGTACTCCGGAGGGGGAAAATATTTTCATATAAACTTATGTCAAAAAGTTATACAGATTTGTAATTTACTTTCGTTTAAAATTTCAAGTCTTTCAGTACTTATCAGCTGCTGTATGTCCTGCAGGAAGTGGTGTATTCTTTCCAGTCTGACACAGTGCTCTCTGCTGCCACCTCTGTCCAAGACAGGAACTGTCCAGAGCAGTAGCAAATCCCCATAGAAAACTTCTATTCTAGACAGTTCCTTTCATGGACAGAGAGAGCACTGTGTTAGACTGGAAATAAAACACCACTTCCTGCAGGACATACAGCAGCTTATACCTACTGGAAGGCTTAAGTTTTTTGTTTTTAAATAGAAGTAATTTACAAATTTACACATACATGGCAGATATATCCTGTTTGTTTGTTTTTGTAAGATAGAAGTCAATGTTAATACCCAATAGCGTTGTAAAAGGGCCAGCGATCAGCTGACCAACAAGCAAATGATTGGATCTTTTATGCCGTCATTTAAATTATCCTCATCAGTCACATATTACCCTGTGTATATAAAGGATGAGCAGCCGACAGTTATTAATTTAAAGGGCCACACTGCAATGCACTTGCAATGCAGATCTATAGGACTTCTGGCAACTCTGTGTACCGCTTGCTTTAGCAGCCAGCTACTGTTTTGCCTCCATGTTCCTTTCTTACCATGTAATTTTATTTTCACAAACATGAAGTTGTCTCTAGTCCACGCTGCCCAACTGACCAGGCGATTTAGTATCTTGAGTTAAAGGGGTTTTTTCTTTCAAATCTACTGGTGCAAGAAAGTACCAGAGATTTATTACTTCTATTTAAAAAAAAATCTTGAGTCTTTCAGCACTTATCAGCTGCTGTATGTCCTGCAGGAAGTGGTGTATTCTCTCCAGTCTGACACGGTGCTCTCTGCTGCCACCTCTGTCCAAGACAGGAACTAACCAGAGCAGCAGCAAATTTCCATTGAAAACGTCTCCTGCTTCCCAGACTGGAATGAATACATCACTTCCTGCAGGACATATAGTAGCTGATAAGTACTGGAAGATTTGAGATTTTTTAATAGAAGTAAATTACAAATATCTGACACTTTATGGCACCAGTTGATTTGAAAGAAAAATGTTGGCAAACGACCCTTTTAAGAAACTGACTTCCGCTTCGACCAGTAAGTACTTTGTGAATTGTCTAATGAGTTGAGAAAAGTGGGAACCAGAACCGGTTTCATATCTAGGAATTGGAGCCACCCAGTAAGAAAGGGAACAGGGCGGCCATTTCCCTCAGTGCTTCTTTAAGGCATTTAAGACATTTTTTCTTTTTTTGCAGAAATTAATAGTACAGGCGATTTCAAGAAACTTTGTAATTGGGTTTATTAGCCGAAAAAAATGCATTTTTATCATGAAAAAGCAATTTGAAGTCCCACCCCCCCCCCCCCCCCCCCCCCAGATTTCCTGATAATGAGCAGTGAAGGAGAGAGAGGAGGGAGGGGGGGGGGTCCTGGGAAGTCTTTTTGAAAGCAGATAATGGCATATTTGCGTAAGTTTCTTAACATCGCCTGGACTATTGATTTCTGCAAAAAAAATAAAATAAAATAAATGACAGTGACACTTTAAGTTTAAAAAAAGACAGGGCAATTATTGACTAACAATCTTATATTGCCTTATGTCTATGTAATAGGCCCAACATATGATTTCCTCCACAGACTGGCCAGTGCATCCACAATCAGGTTTACTGTACTGTAATTCAGTGACGCTAATCCTCAGCTTTTCAGTATATGATCCGCAGCAATGCATCATAATTGAATTACTGTATAATATCCCATTCACATACATTGCTGGGAAATGTTGGCAGATTTTGGCAGGATATAGATGTGGAATCCGCTCCTTAATCCTGGTGAAATCCTAAAATGAGGCTGTTACAGGAATTCCATTATTTACATGTGTAGAATTATTAGTGTTTTCAGGTTTTATATTGTAGATAGTAATTTGGCATGGCGGACCATGATCTCCAATTGCCTAATACAATCCCTCATGTTTGTTTGCAGCGAGACCGAGCAAATTACCCAGGCTTCGCCTTCCTGCACCCTGTCACCCGGCTACATATCGTTTTACTATAGCCTGAAATGCACTCCATAAGCAAATTGTAGACTATTGTAAATTGAGGTCTAGGGCTCTGGGGACAGGCGCAGAGCATTGTATTTCCCAGCTGCTTTAGCTCTGAATTGCTGTGTAATTTTACTGCTGAGAGTATATCATCAGCCTGTGTACAGCCGTACCCTCTTACAGTATTAACCTGTGCTCTTCTAGAGGGGGTGAGAAGGGGCAGCTCTCTACATAGAATAAAATTCTATTTTTTTTCAAGGGGAGAAGGCATAAAAGCCAAGAATAAGAAAAGGGTCTTACATATAAACCATGCCAAGGCCTTGGTGATTATGATACTATATAATGGTATACCAGTACTGGTGTATTCATGAGGAGTGCGCCCACCATACCCCTACCTCTCCTGCCCCCTAAGTAGGCACTGACAGCAGGATCCACACACACAGCGACCTGTCAGTCACTACTAGGAGAGGTGGGTGAGGGGGGGGCTGTTTTCATGAATGCAATAGATTCTGTAAGGCTGGGTTCACACTACGTTTTTGCAATCAGTTTTTTTCATCCCTTTTGTGGGATCCCTTTTTCCATTGAATTCCATTATTAAAAAAACGGATTCAGGTTTTTTAACGGACACAAAAATTAGGTTGACTACGTTTTTTTTTTTGTACTTAAAAAAAAACAGATCCGTTTTGTTTTTTTAATGGATTCCAATGGAAAAATGGATCAAAACGGATGCACACACATGCATCCATTTTTTCCATCCATTTTTTTTAAATCTTTTTTTTGCAAAAAACGGATGAGAAAAATAGATTGCAAAAACGTAGTGTGAACCCAGCCTAATCTGATAACTCTTATTGGGTCTGTTTGACCAATGAGAAAATGCTTTGCTGGAGACAGATTCACTTTTTTTTTCACAGATTTTTATAAATTCCTGCTAAATAAAAGATGTGTATCCACTTAAATATTAGCCCACAAATGTATATTCTTGTGTATCTGACACTATCTGATACCAGTTGATTTGAAAGAAAAAAAAAAAATACTGGAGTTCCCCTTTAATGAACCAACAAAAAAGAGACAGAGGTATGTTACAAAAAAAGGAGCACTCCAAGCTAAGGATACAAAAGTATGAAACAATTTTATTACATAATCCAAAACAAAAATAGTCTATATAATGGCATAGGAACAAAACATAATCCCTATAAACTGTTAAAAACAATTAAAATATCCACAACCATGAGGGAACCGTACAATAAAGGGATCCTCCTGGCCTGCAACACCATGAACAATAGGGAGTTTCCCTTTAATAAATCATCCACAATACGCAATTGCAGATCAGGTGTTTATATTTTCTTAGGTTGTGTTCACACATTGATTATGTGGGCTCTGCAATTTTCTCTAAAATGACTTTCTGGGATTTGTCATGTGACCAGCATTACCAGACTTAATCAGATTGCTTATTACAAGAAAAAAACGCCTGCTATGAAGCCTGGTAACGGTGATCACATTGCAAGCCTCTATTTTTATTTTTTTTTTATTAGAATCAGCATCACCTTTGTCTTAAAGTTTGGTATTTCAGCAAATAGATGACATTCACGTGGTTTTAAATTCATTTTGTTTTAATAATTTCAGGGCCAGATTACGTCAGGCAAAAGTTTCAAGAAGTGGTTGAAGTGAAAGAGAACATAGAGGAAAAGCCCAAAAAGCCACCATCTCCAAAAGAGTCGCCACATTTTTATAGGAAAGGAACAACTCCTCCAAGAACGCCAGAGGAAAAACGGAGGAAACCTCAGCAGCCTCAGCAGTCACAGGATACGCAGAGGAAAAATTCTACCACTGTCCCAGTAGCTCCCCCCAATCTTGAAAGAAAAAGTGTATCCACCGAAAATCTACCTGTTGCTTCCTTGAAACCGTTGCCTACGAAAGCTCCTGTAAAAGAGGAGGCCGTTGCCAAACAATCACCAAAGGCTTCATTTGGCCATAACCCAAGCAGCACTGGTAATGGGGAACTTCGCAGCGCTGATTTCCATAGCTACTATGGAACGGTCAACCCATCATTGCATTTAGCTATAAAAGAAAACTCCAACCCAAAAAAGCTACCGCCACCAGTGAATGTGCCACCGCCCCAAAAGCAAAGCCCTAAAAAGCCACTAGCAAAGCCAGAAGCCAAAGAAAGCACACCTGAGCCAAAACTTAAGCCCAAACTCGTGGCACCAAAGAATCAGACCAATAATGATTCAGTATCACCTATCGAAAATGAAATTCATTCAGTAAGTGTTGCCTAATAGTTTATTAGCTTCTAACTTAGATTTTTCGATTTTCACTAAGTCTTAGTTTTGACTTGTTCAGCATTATCCTTCCAGTTACAGTTCTTCTACATAAGAGGAGTACATGGTATGGTGTGGTCGGTGTCTGTTTCCTTGTAGTGCAGTCTTGTCGTATGGAGTCCCTACATTTAGTGATACCTGATGCCTGCAGTCATATACAAACAAACTACATGTGGCTTTTGGCTTTAGTTTATATTGGTATGACTCCAGTGCTGGGGCTCATATAATGTGTCAGCATGCCCTATAACATGGCCCCTATATTTAAGGGGTACGCCAGCGAAAAAAGAATTTCTTTCGAATAAACTGGTGCCAGAAAGTGCCTGAGATGTTTAATATACTTCTTTTTAAAAATCTCCAGTCTTTCAATATTTATCAGCTGCTTTATGTCCTGCAGGAAGTGGTGTATTCTCTCCAATCTGACACTGTGCTCTCTGCTGCCACCTCTGTCCAGAGCAGTAGCAAATCCCAATAGAAAATCTCTCCTACTCTCCAGACTGGAAAGAATACCCTACTTTTTGCAGGACATACCGCAGCTGATAAATACTTGAAGATTGGAGATTTTTAAATAAAAGTAAATTACAAATCTCTGGACCAGTTGATATGAAAGTTTTTTTGTTGTTGTTGTTTTTTGCTGGAGTACCCCTTTAAAAAAACTTTACAAAAATGAAAAATGGCACAGTGGGAAGGGACTAATAGTCTGTATTTCTAGATGTAACACAAAGGACTATGTCCATTTTATCACAAGATTTCTTATCTTGTACATATTCTCCCATAGTTTAAGGCTAGTTTAGGCTGGGTTCACACTACGTTTTGGCAATTAGTTTTTTTCATCCGTGCATTGTGTGCATCTGTTTTGATCCGTTTTTCTTTCATTATAAAGAAAACGGATCCCTTTTTTTTTAACGGACAGAAAAATAAGGTTGACTGCGTTTTTGTGTACGTTTAAAAAAGAACTGATCCGTTTTGATCGTTTTTTTATAATGGAAGTCAAAGGAAAAGCGGATCAAAAGGGATGCACACAATGCAATTCATTTTTTTCATCCGTTTTTGTAAAAAAAAAAAAAACGGATGAAAAAAAGCGTAGTGTGAACCCAGCCTAATTGAGTGCTTGGGCTGTATGAGACAAAGTATAAACCAGCTGCTGTGTATAGATTTTCCAGGTATCATTTGGGCTGGAGCTATTTTGGTGCCCCACCTGTGCAGTCCCCATGGTAGGTGTTCGCTTTATGTAGATTATCTTGCGTTTGGCAGCTCCAGTGCAAATGTATAAAAGCTGTAAGTTATGCGGATATATTTAACATCCGTTTTACTTAGGCTGTGAAAACACTATGTGAAAGCACACGTTCCTTTTTAAGCACCGATTGACACTCTAACACTGGCAAGAGATTTCATCTGCTAATCCAAAGCGAGGAGCCATGTAAGGACTTTATATCCGTCATGGAGATCCACCACTGTATGTTAGGATGTCTATTAGAGCGAACCACTGAACGTTCCTGCAGAGGAACATATGGAATATACTCATAACTGAGCCATAAGGCAACAGGACGTGAAGGTAATCTAAATAGTTTTTCCCACCACCTACATTCATAATATAGTATGCCATAAATGTATGAAGACTTCTTCAACTTCTTTTGAATAACACCAGTTCAGACCATTATTTTTTATGGACCAGCAGGATGTCTCCTCGGATGCTAATATGGTGCAAGGTAGAGCTCTTTATTTTAGCCATGGGTCAGATCGCTAGCCATTATATATGTCTTGAGGAAGGTTAATGCAGAGAAGGAAACTGATTCCACGGAGAGGATTCCAGCATTCTGGGGAAAAAAAAACGTCCGACTGGTTTCAAAACTTCACACGAACATGACAGTAAAATTGACATAGATGCCAACACGTTTTGGATAGTGTTATATATCAATTCCATGATGAACTAGGATCTGAAGTTTCTGCCATGTTTGTGTAAAAACTTTTCTGGGCTCAAAAATGAAATCAGCGCTCCGGGCAAAAATGTATTCCCTTCCCAGCTGTAACCATAAAGAAAGTATATACATTAATGGGGTATTCCCAGTTCAAGTAACACAATTTAAAACACAATTCAAAACTTGAAGGCATCAGCAAGTTAAAGAGAATGTACCCTCAGGTATATAGCTTTGGGTTTTTTACCTTAAGGGGGTTGTAAATTTGTTCAGTGTACAGTATTAGTGTGTACTCACTTTATTAGTAAGTGTACTCACTGTATATACTGACAGCAGCTCCCTGTGTACCTCATTTAGCTAAAATCAGACTCCCTTTATCCAGGCTGGGCTGCTCTGTTTTGTTTGTCCATAAAATGGCTGACATGGAGGAGCATGTGACCATGCCCTGTCCACTGTGTCCTCCGTAGACATATACAGGCTCAGTGGTGGACACTGTGGGGCGGGGCATGGTCACATGCTCCTCCATGTCAACCATCTTATAGAAAGAAACACCACAGAGCAGGGCAGCACAGCTGGAGCAGGGGAGCCTGATTTTAGCTCTATGAGGTACACAGGGAGCTGCTGTCAGTATATACAGTGAGTACAGTTACTAATACTGTACACTGAGCAATTTTACTATAAAGTGGCCAACCCCTTTAATGGATCGGTGCTGGTGTGGTCCATTTTTTTAACTGTCGTTCGGTTCCCATATGCGTAGGTCTATTCCCAAGCACCAGCCCGGCATGGAGCACTGGGAGCAGGCGCGCCGATCGTCACTGTGACGATTTCCCCTCTGTGACGTGGCTACATTGGAACCAATGGAGCCAAATCATAGAGGTGATGGGAGATCGTCACACTGGGGGCCGGTGGGCCTGCTCCATGCTCTGGAATAGACTGGCACCTTACAAAAAAAGGACAATGCCACTGGCATCCCCGCGCCGGTCCGGTAAGGTAAAATACTCAAAAAGATGTACATTCGCTTTAAATATTTTTAAATACATTCATTTATTAAACTTGCTTCCTTCTCATTGTTAACAGCTCTTTGTCTAGGTTACCAACCACAGCTCTGCCCTAGAAGCAGTGGTCAGACTGACATATATAGTAGATGGATAGAGATATGATTGATAGATATGCACACCAGCCAGTCCACTGCCTAGTTGTTCCCGGTAACTAGGCATTGAGGCTAAGCTGCAGCACTCTCTTGCTGGCCCCTCACACTGGATTAGCAGCTTAAGCACTGGGAACTTAAAGAAGTCCAGCAAAATTTTTTATTAAAGTATTGTATTTAGGGCTGGGCGATATTGGCCTAAATCAATATCGCGGTTTATCCCACATGTAGTTGCGGTAACGATAATTGGACGATAAATATGACACGCCCCTTTGCAAGCCACACCCACTTAAGGTAAAAAAAAAATGGAACTCACTGAGCAGCAACTCAAGGCAGTGAATTTAGTCTATTATCATCATTATTATTATTATTATTATTATTATTATTATTTGTCCTTATTAGGGGGTCTCAGCAGAGTTATACAGCTACATACACACAGGAGGGGGACAGATCTCTATATATATACACACACACACAGGAGGGGGGCAGGTCTCTGTATATACACACAGGAGGGTCCCTATATATATATATATATATATATATATATATATATATATATATATATATATATATATATATATATATATACACACACACACACAGGAGGAAGAGGGACAGGCTGCTATATATACACACACACAGAGGGGGACAGGTCGCTATATATATATATATATATATATATATATATATATATATATATGGACCTGTCCTCCTTCCTCGTGTGTGTATAGGGACCTGTCCCCCTTCCTCCTGTGTGTATAGGGACCTGTCCCCCTTCCTCCTGTGTGTATAGGGACCTGTCCCCCTTCCTCCTGTGTGTATAGGGACCTGTCCCCCTTCCTCCTGTGTGTATAGGGACCTGTCCCCCTTCCCCCTGTGTGTATAGGGACCTGTCCCCCTTCCTCCTGTGTGACAGCTCTGCTATTCCAGGTACAGACAGCCTGTGTGTACATGGGGAAACCACTTTCTCCTTTAGCCTCTGCCTGTCAGTGATAAGATCTGGAGCAGCAGAGAGGAGTAAGCGGCTCCTCCGTGCAGTAGCTGCCACTAGTCAGACACTATCTCTTTCTCTGGACAGCACACAACGGGAGGAGCTACAATGCTGCGGCTGCAGTGTGTTATCTCCTGGAGACCGGTGCCGGCCAGTTACGGGGGAGGGCTGTGTGAGGCAGAAGCACACAGTAGTAGGTTACCTCCTGAACGCTGCTGCTGTTACACGGAGGGGGATATCTGTGGCAGCGTGTGACTGGAGCCTGGGAACCGCTCTGGATCCAGGTCACTGCTCTGCGCGGCAATTGCCCTGTTTGAATGGACGGCCCGGCAGTGACTGGAGGGGGAAGGGCAGAGCGGTCACCACAGCAGAAGCTGTCCGGTCTGTGCTGCGCGCGCTGCCCGGGTAGGGGAGAGCAGGACACCCCGAGGCTGCGGGGCTCAGTGTCTGCCTCTTGGGGGGTCCTGAGAGAGATCAGCCAGATCCCTGGGCTGTAGTGTCGGAGCTCAGTGATCCCCCTCCTGTCTCGGGCCTGGGATAAGACTCCTCTCTTCCGCTGCAACCACGTCCTGCGTCTCTGCACATAAAGCACCCAAAACTGTGAAATACCGCAGATACCGTCCTGGCAAAGTTGAGGTCGGTTAACCGACGCCAGAAACGGTATCGGTATTTTCACGATATACCGCCCAGCCCTAATTGTATTGCCCCCCAAAAGTTATACAAATCCCCAATATACACCTATTATCAAGGAAATGCATAAAGTGCTTTTTCCCTGCACTTACTACTGCATCAAGACTTCACTTCCTGGATAAAATGGTGATGTCACGACCCAACTCCCAGAGCTGTGCGGGCTGTGGCTGCTGGACAGGATAATGGGAGGGGGAAACTGATTGACACAGGGCACTGGAGGGACACTGCGCATCCCTCTGCCATCATCCTCTCCAGCAGCCACAGGCCGCACAGCTCTGGGTGTCGGGTCGTGACATCACCATGTGATCCAGGAAGTGACATCACCATGTGATCCAGGAAGTGACATCACCATGTGATCCAGGAAGTGACATCACCATGTTATCCAGGAAGTGACATCACCATGTTATCCCGGAAGTGAAGCCTTGATGCAGTAGTAAGTGCAGGGGAAAAAGCACTTTATGCATTTCCTGTAATAAGTGTATATTGGGGATTTGTATAACTTTGGGGGGGGGGGGGGGGGGCAATACAATACTTTAATAAAAAAAATTCGCCGGACCTCTCCTTTAATGCAAGGGCCTGTGCTCAGGATGGCAGTCATGCATGAGTGGCTGGGAAGAGGGTGGAGCAGTGTGACTTTGCATCGTTACAGCTCCACCCCAGTGCCTGTTTACTGGGAGCCAAGACCAATGAATAAAAATAGTTGTTTTTTTTGTTTGTTTTTTGTAAGTTGCCGTCCCTCGAGGGACTTCTGAGCATAGCGTCATAAAGCTGTGCGCAGCAGCTATAAGGTACTGGGGCCGCTTTACACTCCACCGGGGTGGACATTGTTCACACTCAGGCTTAGAGTTACTGACATTGTGTCCTTTGTGAAAATAAAGGCACCAGGTAAAAGAAGAGTCCGCATGCTTATATAACTATAGCATGTCACTAGCCGCCATAAAATATCTTTTACCCAGGTCCTGCTTTAAAAGCTAAATATTTTAGAAAGTCGGATGGTTTTGCTGTAAGGGCATTGTACATCAGCTCATGTATATGGGACCTGGCAGAACTATGAGGATGACGAGTTTTCCTTTAATGATATGACAATTGCTTATAGACTGAGCATGCTCGGCAGGATGACTGACTGGCCCCTCTGTCTGTAGCTGGCAGGTAGCTTCCAGGCAGAAAACTACACAGTACATTTTGTAGCCGGCATAAAGGGTTAGGAGGCAATGTATAAATAGTACTAGAACAGAAGTAATAGCCTAGGGAGTTGTGATTACTTCTTCACTGTTAGCAAGCTGCTTGTTATTCACGTCTTAAAGGAGATTACTGACTATCTAATAAGACTCTGTTATATACTGCCTTGATTCAGAATGATGGTTCTCCAGGGATCTAATCAAAGCTCCGCCAACCCCTTTGTTTCGGTTGTGTTTGTGGAGCCTGGAATGGGAGGTAATTGAATAAAATGTATATTTGCTATCAAACTCCAGGCTGTCTGACTCTGATGCCCTTCCCGGCAAACTCTGTAAAGAGATGCCAATCTCGTGTCAGTTCAGTACAAATAAGGGTTTTTTATGGCAAAGAGTTTCGAGAACTGCTGAAAACTTGGCTCACTTTAAATTCACAACACCCAAATGATTAATGGGGGTTCCTGTCACAAATGTCTGATCATTAGGGGTTTAAAGGGGTATTCCACTCACACGTAACTTTTCATATGTTGCTGCCCATGGTGAAAATAACAGTTAATTCTATACTTGTTATTATCTATTCAGTCTCCTCTCAGTTCTGAGCTGCTACTTTCTGCTGAAGACACAAAAAACTGTGTGTATGCTTTTCTCTGTCTCCCCCTCCTCCCCCCTCCTTTCCGAGATGGCTGATGTAAACAATTCCCTGGCAGGCTTTATCTGCAACTTTGTAATGCTGAGTTCAAGTTGCTTATGAACTTACTGTGATCAATCTTCCCAGAATTACAAATTTGCAGATAGGGACTTGTTTACATCAGCCATTTCGAAAGGAAGGGGGAGACAGAGAGAAAAGTTCACACATTTTTTTTTGTGTCTTAAAGGGGTAGTCCACCCAAAAAAAAATTCTTTCAAATCAACTGGTGCCATAAAGTGCCAGAGATTTATAATTCACTTCTATTAAAAAATCTTAAGTCTTCCAGTACTTATCAGCTGCTGTGTGTCCAGCAGGAAGTGGTGTTTTCTTTCCTGTCTGACCCAGTGCTCTCTGTTGCCTCCTGTGTCCATGTCAGGAATTGTCCAAAGCAGGAGCAAATCCCCATAGAAAACCTCTCCTGCTCTCCAGACTGGAAATAATACAACTTCCTGTTGGGCATACAGCAGCTGATAAGTACTGGAAGGCTTGAGATTTTTTTAATAGAAGTAAATTACAAATCTCTGGCACTTCAAGGTAGCAGTTGATTTGAAAGAAAAAAAATTTTGGTGGACTACCCCTTTAAGCAGAAAGCAGCAGCTCAAAACTGGAGTAAGGAGACTGAAAAGATAATAACAAGTATGGAATCAAATGTTAGTCTCACTATGGGCAGCAACAAAAGAAAAGTTAATGTTTGAGTGGAAAACCCCTTTAACTAATGAGACCTCCACATTCCTGAAAAGAAGGATGCTTAGTGCCATGTTCATTGGGAAAGTTCACTCTCTTGAAGTCTATGGAAGATAAAGAATCAGTAAGCTGCTGAAGATGAATGGTTATGGTTACTGTTCCCAGGCATCCAGGGGTGATCTGCTAGCAGACTGGGTCTCTATTCTGATTTCATGATGCTCGTAGTTTGTGATCATTTTAGTTTTCATTCATTCATTCAAGAACAAAATCTCACTCTATTAATGCTCCTTTTACTTGCAGGGGCCCAATTCGATTATGATAGCCCTGGTTATGCTTTTAAACGTCGGTTTGGCGATTCTTTTTGTCCATTTTCTCACCTGATTGGATTCTGGTACAGGTAATAACTTTCTTCATCATGGACTTTCTTATATAGGTGCAGGTATTGCATGGCATTTAGTTAAGCCTACTTATTGTATGTCTTTTCTATAGTTTATTGTTATTATCATTAGTCATTTCAGAAGTCCACTGCTTGCTACTGGAAGTACTCTTTCTACTGAATCTTTTTCTAAAGTGAACCTGTCACCCCCTGACTGAGCTGGCAGCAGCACCACTGGGTAGTTATCTACAAAAGTATTCAGAACATGTCTTTATTGCTTGTGTCTGTGTATTTATTTTGATAAAAAGGCATTTATTTGGGAACAATGTCAAAGAGGCGGGGCTTATCAGAGTATGGGCCCTAGCACCACTACAATGTACTGTGATCATGTATACATAGTGTGTGCTGCTGATTACACAGGTCAACAGCATTTTTGGGGCCAAAGATATTTCAACGAATTTAGGGTAACTTTGGGGTGCTGATTCTGAATATGTCATCAGTTTTGCCAGATTGGCTCAAGTTTTTGAGAATTTTCGTGAAATGTGTAAAAAAAAAAAGACGTAATTTGCTACACGCGCATTAACTTTATTGCTATTGTCATGAATACAATAAATTTTACAAAGTAAATGTTGATTTTAGTTTATTTTAACTAGTTTTAGAAAGTAATCTTCAAAAATGAACAAGACATGAACAAAAAACTTGAGCCAATCTGGCAAAACTGATAGCATATTCAGAATCAGCACCCCAAAAATACCCCAAAATCATTAAAATATTTTGGACACCAGTAAATTTTTTTTTTTTTGTTGACCTGTGTTATGCAAAGGAAGGGGCATAAAGCACAGTGAGACATATCGTGCCAGGGTATGATAGGCCCCGCCTCCGTGACACCATTCACAGCCCGATTAAAATAGTTTTTATGGAAAACAAAAATACAGACATAGACAACAAAGGCATGTCCTGAACGCTTTTAATTATATCTATCCCCTGGTGCTACAAACTCTGTAGGTGGTCAGGGGGTGACAACATTTTTTAAAGATTCCCTTAAATAAATTATCGGTTCTTTAGGCTGATGTCCAATCATGATTTAATGTATTTTTGTCTTTTTTTTTTTTTTTTTTTTTTTTTTTTTTTGTCGTAGTGACGTCTGGATAAAGAGAAATGTTGGCACACAGTTCCCGTTAGTAGTGTCATAAGCTGTTGTTATGGCACCTATTCTGTCATGATACGGGAAAAGAGAAGGCTTAAACTTTTGGAAGCGAAGATCGATTAGTTTAAGAAAAAAAAAAACTAAAATTAAAAAAAAAAATGTGTATGTGTGTAAAGCCTGTGGCGGCCTATCTGATCTTTTGGTAGAAATGTACCAATCTTGAATTCCACAGAAAGGTAGGTCAGTCACCGTGTCAGAAGGCAAAACACAATCTGCTGTAAGAGCCTAGTCAGTGGGGATGGCCACCGGCCACCACCAGACCAGCACTTTTCGTTGATGGAAGCTAACAGCTGCCTTACTATTTTGCCGCCTGACGTTTATAGTGAGGAGATAGGAAAAATGACTGCCAGAGGAATGTGCTCAGAGGATTCAGTTGCTGTGGATGCGGTTCCAAAGTTTTCTCCTATCTCAGAAGAAATAGTTAGCAGCATCACTCACCAGTCTTATTCCATTACCTGCTGCTTTTAACATCTACTGCAGCGCTGTGGAAGATAGTATTTCATTTGCTTGTGCGTGGAGGCTAATCTCGATGATCGTGCATACCGTACGGATAGCCATAATTGCTGAACCCAGTAACTGGGGAAGCAGGGACAAAAGCCTCTTATTACGTCTCAAAGATTTAAAAAAAAAAAAATCTGCAAATTTACATCCATTGCAGTTTTTCACATTTTTTTTTATTTTTAAAAAAAATTATAACAAATTTTATTAAAAAAATAAATAAAAAATAACATCTGTCTTTGCACAGTGAAGACGCAGCAACCAGTATTCATTAGACTTTAACCCGCTCGGGGTGAGAGAGAGCTTTTTCTATGGGTATTGGTTGAGGATAGAACGGATCTGCCTCCACTGTGCATTGGCAACTGACAGTGCTTCACAGTGTGTCTGCTTTAATTTATTTAATTTTTTTTACTTTGATAGAATGAAATGTTCTCAATTTTTTATTTTATTTCAATTTTTTTATTTTAGCTTTTGTTAGTTTTCTGAAGCTACGTCATGGTACCGCACACTGTCAATATATGTATGGATATGTACAGAATTAAGGGCTGGACAAATCCCTGGAGCCACAGACTATTGATGTTTCTCTCAATGTTTAATTCAGGTTGATGAATTTGCTTCCATGCTTGTAGCTTAAGAGAAACCAGGCTGGCTCCTACATACTACTTGTACATGTACAATCCTGCGGTATAATTTATTAATACACACATATAATTCTCTATGGACGCATACCTACAAACACTGAAGACGTAATTTATTGAAGATCGGTATGTGTGTTCGCTTAGTCATGCCTGTTCAGATGATTTTATTTTGACTTAGAAATTTCAGTCTTTTGGTTTATGAAAGGGATTTTTTTTTACTATATATGTAAAAGAGGGCATATACTACTAGTATACTCTCCAGCCTCTACACAACATTAGGCAATGTACAGAAATAGGTAAGAGATCACATCTATGTTCAGTTTTCTTAGAAGAACAATTGCACAATGATACATTTGGGCACATCTTGTTCTTCAGTTAATGGCACAAAATAAGTAAAAAAAAAAAAAGAATAATAATAAAAATAAATTTTGAACTGTACTTTTGAGTTGGAGTTCAGTTGACAGCTATTTTTGTGGATGTAATATTGCACAACATATTGCACAAATCTGCAGAGAATGCTACCCCTGGCATAGGTGGTGCAAGTATTAGTACACATGCTATATAGCAACAATAGTGAACGTGCTTAGCCAGCAGTTTAGTATACACTTCACTGCCGTTACTGGGAATATTATTTGAGGCATAAATCGTAAAAGATTGTATTTATGCCGCTTATAGTCGCTGATGCTAGTAATAGATGTAAATGACAATTTTTTTTTTAACATGTACCACTCATTTCAGACAATTTACAAGCAGGAAGATCTGACAGCAGTAAATCCACCATATACTTTATTAATGTTCGGTGTCCAGCAGTTCCTCTAGGATTGTGATGGTAATCCTGCATCGGCTTACGTTTTATACGGTACAGAATGGACCCATAGCAGGCTATGGGCGCCATATAATGGCAGTGTGCATGAGGCCTAAATCTTCTTATTCTTGTCTTTACCTCCTTTTGTGATTTTTTTTATTTATTACAATAGTTTTGGTAAAATTTTGGCTTAAATTTTTTACAGACATGATGAAGTACAATTTTTCGGGATAGACATTGTTGGCATTCTACAAAGCACTGTTCCATTTTATCTGTTGTCGGCTCCATTTGGCTTTCTTTCAAAGTTGGCCATTGACTTATTATAGTCACGACCAACTATGTGGCCAAATTGGCTCGAGATGAAGTCCATGTTATCCTAGGAATCAGTGGAGGTCACATTAGATGGACCACCGCCAATTGGACATTGACAACTTATCCTAGCAATAAGGCACCAATGTCTCTTTGAGGCAACCAAGAGAGATATGGGTCAAGCTTTCCTATACACCTCTCACTTTAGGTTCTACTTTTGTTCATATAACCACAGTGTCAACAGGTTAGGTCAAGTCGAGCTGCCGTCCGTGTCAGTATGAAAACTAAAGAAGACAAAGGAGCACCCAATCTATCTAAGCAATGGGTCAGAAGGTTTATTACGTATATGAACTGTTTACTGCTGTAAGATCTGCCTGTGTGTAAGTTTTACCTGAAATGGGAGTTCATCTTTAAAGGGTTGGTTCAACCAGAAGCAGTTATAACCTATCCACTGTCCGGGGCTGTTTAGTCAGTGCCATAGACTGGGAATGGAGCAGCAAGATGCATGCACAACCACTGCTCAAGTTAACCCCCTCCTACCCAAAGTCCTGCCACTTAGGGAAGAAGAGGTCGGGGTCCTTTTTCTTATTAATGGAAACCCCACTGATCTGGCAGTTTTCCCCTAGGATAGGCGATAAATGCTCCGTTAATTTTATAGCTAGCATGCCCTCTTTAGTGTCTTAAATGGATTTCCTAAATCCAGGCTTTACTTGCTGATATATTGTGCAATCGATAACACAGCACAAATAGTATTTTTATATTTCAGAGCATGTTTATTAAAATATGTTTGTTTTTGTTTTGTTTTTTAATTCATGAGGATCTTTTCTTTTTTTTTTTCTTTTTTTTGTAAAAGCCAGGAAGATATTTTCTCTTAAAAATATAAAACCTTATTCAAGAAAAGGGCTTGGATCTAAAATGCAGAGTTTATCTATCTTCATGAAGAGTGTTTCCTACTTTTTGATCTTTGGGTTTATGTGTAACAAATTGAAGTAGTCTGCATGGCTTAATGCAAAGCTGAGTATTACTGGTGTTAACTATCCTTTTGAAGTGTCATATATAAGCATGGTATGAAAGAATCTAGAATATTTTAGAACGGGATGGTGGAAGTGTTAAAGGGGTATTGCCGTTTCAGCTCGTAAAGCTTTATTCATTGTGTAAGGAAAGGTTATATAAGTTTCTAATGTACTCTCATAAAGGGGTTATTCGAGGAGCAGAAGTAGTATTGCCTTTCCACGCTCCCTGGTGACTCACTACTGGCTTGATCTTGTCTCAGGTCAATAACTTTATTCCCTGCTTGAAGGGGGCAGACTGAGACAATGGGGCGGGTATTGTACAGCAGTCATCACATGCTGGCAAAAATACATGCATGCAATGGCCGATGGCTGCGGCAACATTGTACATCCAGTGCTCACTGCATACGGGTACACATCATTGTACCTGCCCCCTTAAAGGGGTTATCCAGGCTTTAAAAACTTGGCTGCTTAATTCTCAAAACAGTACCATTATTGTCCTTAATTTGGGTGTGGGTTTTGCAGCTCAGTTGCATTGAAGTGAATGGAGCTAAATTGCAATACCACACCCAACCTGGGGACAGGAGTGGCACTGTTTTTTCTGGAAAGTTTTTTTTTTTTTTTTAACTCCTTTAAGCAGGGAGAAACATGACCCTGAGACAAAAACTGAGCTGTCAGGGAGTAGGGAAAGGTTAAAACACTTTCTGCTCCCTAGTATAACTCCTTTAATGGTTTTAACATCATAGAATAACATACTAGCTGAAAACAGACTATCCCTCTAATCTACAGATAGGGTGCATATTTTTTTATCTATATTTTCCACCCCTTTAGTATGATTGCCTGTATTGAGAAACACTGATAGAAATTTTAAAAAATGTATATTTATTAACACATTGTTCTATATAGTTTTAGCTACAGAGTAATAAGACACTAAATTGTTATTTAAACTTTTGTATGTGTATATATATATATTTGACAACTTCTTTGCCTCCTGTATAGCTCAGAAGCCTCTTTGATGGGGATTATACATTTTCTTACTGAAATCCTGTTTGTTATAAATGTTTCCTCCCCCCTTATTTTTTTTCCCCCTTAAAGATAATACTGGGTAATAAACCACTAATAAGCATGTCAGCTACATTTCTATGTACGATTTATAGGCTTTTATAAAAACAAAGCTGAAAAAGAAAATGTGGGTATTTTTCTAAAAATGTGCACAGCTGTATTTTACATAAGATGCTATTTATAATGGGTTGTTATACTGTACACTACGTTTTGGACAGCGAGCGGTCTGCCAATGTACTTACCAATGGAATGTTGTCTCTTTAAACGATTCTTGCTGTGGAAAAGAAAAATCTTTATTTACAAGTTCCCTTATTTATAATCCTGAACCGAAAATGTTTAACTTATGGTTTTCAGAACTTCACTCGATCCAATAAAAATGTTCTTTATCAGGCTCCGTCTGCTGTCATGTCTCGCTGCTTGCGTTCTTAGAGTCAATTCTTTGTGCGGATCGTGGATTGCGCTTGAGAAATCACATTAAATCAATGGAACAGATGGAACTTTAAGCAGTGCGGATCCCTCTTGGAATTCCCTGCCGATTCCGTAGTTTGAACATACCCTATCCAGCCAAGATGGGTCAGTAATGGCTGGGAGTTTTCTCTTGAGTGTTTGGAATACCTGTCTCATATGCAATTGAGCTAAGAATTGAGACCTAAACTTAGAGGAAGAAGGGAGTAGTTCTATTGGGTCTGTTAAATCTGGCTTATAGGCCTCCTTGACTTTTTTATTTTTAATTTCGCCCCTTATATCTCTGTGGATAGGGGTTAAACCTGAATATGTAGGGAGACCATGTAATGGGGCATTAGGTGAAATAAGTTTAGGAGTACCAGAGGAGGACATGAATTGCCAAGTTTTTATTGTACCTGTAGCAGTAGGGCATAAGTTGGTTGGAATATTTGAACCTGGGAGTAGCGACCAAAGTAGCCCCATTGACCCTTCTGGCATTAGGTGGTTTTCTAGTGAGGCATGTAGAGGTTGGTTTGGGGATTTAGTCAATAAAAGCCATCTGCTTCGGTAAACCCATACCTCCTTCTTGTGGTCTTAAAATAAGAAGTCTAAGAGGTAATCTGGGACGCTTCCCTGCCCATAAGAAACCAGAGAAAAGTGTCCTGATAGATAAAAAGGAGGAGTTGGGTAGGAAAATGGGGATTGTTTGTAGCAAGTATAGAATTAGAAGGACAACGTATGTCTTTAAATAGTTTTTTGCTCATCCATGAGGTTAACGGAAGTTGAAAATTAGTTGATTTTTTAATTTTTTTAAGAAGTGGGGTATAATTAGCAGAAAAAAGGGATTTAGTTGATTTGGTTAAGTTAGTGCCCAAGTATTTTATGGATTTTTCGGCCATTTAAAGGGAGCCATGTGCTGTAATAATTTTACTAAATTAGTGGGAGCTGAAAAAAAAGACCAGAAAACCTGTGACGTCAAACCTACAAAACATCCACTGATTGGAACCGCCCCATACAATGATTGCATGGATTGTTAAGGGTGCACTCACTACTAACTCTCAATGAGGCCTAAGCCTGAGCACTCTCCCTATTTACAACTGAGTGGTGGGGGCTGCCCACTTGACAGTGCAGTTAGGACTATAGGTTGCAACCAGCTAAATTTTTCAGAGGACATAAGTCCTCTTTAGGGTGCGTTCACACGTATAGGATCTGCAGCAGATATTGTCTCTCCCATCCACAGGCTTAGTTGCTGCACATTCAATATATACCTGTATAAAACTTGTTTGTGTCTTCTTTCTGCTCTAAAATCGCTTAATTTTCTTGGGGGACAGTGTCACCTAGGTGGGGCTTCACAACAGTTGGGCTCTTTCCTCAGCTGGGGCATGGGGCCCAACTGCTGTGAAGCCCCGCCTAGTCGACACTATTAACCAATGAAAGGAAGCCAGAGTAATGGGTCAGCATTCAGTTTTAGACCCACCTTACACCCCATTCCATTGGTCCTCGGGAGTGATGTAGTCGTCACTGTTGTTGTCTGTGATTGGCCGCAGTGGTCACATACTATATTTATGTCACTAGGGAACGGCAAGTACAGAACTGGAAAGACCTTTACTATTTTAAGTACCTGAATAACTTCTATAAACGTGGACAGCTATGCTACAAAAGTCTCTGTATAGCCCATGTCTATCACTGAAGCAGGAGCAGAGCAGCCATGTTGTCTAATATAAGCACAGACTGTGTTTTGTGTCAGAGCAAATCTGCTCCCAGTGCAAGGCCTAAAAATAGAGCCGGTGATGTAATTCGCTATAGAGCAGAGTGACTGGTGGTGCACATACTCATATTGATATGTAGTCCATTCTGCTTCGGAAACACCTTAAAGTGTCACTGTCGTTAAAATTGCCTGTACTATTGATTTCTGCAAAAATAATTTAAAGAAACTTTGCAATTGGGTTTATTAGCCAAAAAATGCATTTTTATCATGAAAAAGCAGTTTATAGCTCTCTCCCCTGTCTACATGATTCTCTTGTGGAGAGGGGAGGGGTTGAGGGAGATAAGGCACCAAAACAAGACAAAAAAGAGTTAATTTACAGTTACATCACCGGGCTATCTCCTCTGCAGTCAGCTCTGACCTCTGAAAACCGCTTTCACATCGGTCCCGCTGTGTAATCCTTTGTTCTTTGCTCTCTGCTGGCGACTAATCTCCCTCCTCCCCCTCCCCTCTCCATAGGTTACACAGGGCTCGACTGATGTAAAAAAGTCGAGGT
Organism: Dendropsophus ebraccatus; assembly: GCF_027789765.1. Taxonomy (NCBI): domain Eukaryota; kingdom Metazoa; phylum Chordata; class Amphibia; order Anura; family Hylidae; genus Dendropsophus; species Dendropsophus ebraccatus. The sequence goes on from NC_091455.1 coordinate 46,579,165, forward strand.
TTCCTGATAATGAGCAGGGAAAAAGAAAGAGGAGGGATGGGGGGGCTGGGGAAAGTCTTTTTGAATGCAGATAATGGCATATTTGCCTAATAAACCCAATTACAAAGTTTCTTTAAATCGCCTGGACTATTGGTTTCTGCAAAAAAAAAAAAAAAACACGTAAGTGACACTGTAATTTCTACTAAGTTTTGGTATGTTGATCAGATGTGTCAGAAGTTACAATTATGAGTCACGATCACGAAGCAAACTTGAGACCTGTGATAATTATCGTGGACCAAGACTATGGATATAAATTGTCCTTGCGATGCACTAGGACAGTGATTTTCAACCTTTTTTGAGCCGCGGCACACTTTTTATACTTAAAAAATCCCGGGGCACACCACCAACCAAAATGGCACAAAATGACACTAAAACAGGACATATTATACATATAGTTAATAATATAGATTCTAAATGTATTTATACTCACTCAGTGTGAAACCTGGGCCTGTTTTCTTCTACCCCCCATGCTTCTCTCCACCATACTTCTCCCCCCTGCTTCTCTCCTGTGCTTCTCTCCACCATACTTCTCCCCCCTGCTTCTCTCCACCATACTTCTCCCCCCTGCTTCTCTCCTGTGCTTCTCTCCACCATACTTCTCCCCCCTGCTTCTCTCCTGTGCTTCTCCCCCCTGCTTCTCTCCACCATACTTCTCCCCCCTGCTTCTCTCCACCATGCTTCTCCCCCCTGCTTCTCTCCACCATACTTCTCCCCCCTGCTTCTCTCCACCATACTTCTCCCCCCTGCTTCTCTCCACCATACTTCTCCCCCCTGCTTCTCTCCACCATACTTCTCCCCCCTGCTTCTCTCCTGTGCTTCTCCCCCCTGCTTCTCTCCACCATACTTCTCCCCCCTGCTTCTCTCCTGTGCTTCTCTCTACCATACTTCTCTCCACCAAACTTCTCTCCCTCCTGCTTCTCTCCTCTGTTTCTCTCCCCCATCCCCATGTTTCTCTCCCCTGCTTCTCCCCCATCCCCAGGTTTCTCTCCCCCATTGTTTTCTTCTGTTTCACAGGGGCACCATAGTTTGGGGAACTTTCCCCGCGGCACACCCGACCATGTGTCGCGGCACACTAGTTGAAAATCACTGCACTAGGAGACCCATTCTGACTAGACCAATCCCTGATGCGGATGCCACTATTATGCCTATTACAGCATCTAGAAGCCATGTTATGCCTAACGTTATTGTGCTTATTTCTGCATTGTGCACACAGTCTAGATTTCAAAACATACAACTATGTGTTTGGATGCACATTGCACCATGATGTCTCCGAGTTGTAGTTCATTGCATAAGTCCAATGATTAAAATTCTACAGTGATGCTGTATACTGGGAATCATCCATCCTAGTCATTGCTAATCAATTATAGTTACCAGAGGGCAGGAACAGGCAAATGAAAACCAATGGAAACACATCCTGTGATATTTCACTATGGTTGTAGTCGTCATTTACTTCCTAATCAATGATTATAAAAAGCAAATTGGAAACACGGAAGAGTGAGCCGGCATGAAAAAGTGTGTGGGCCGCGTGCAGCAAAGTCAACAAGGACAAGGCTGATTCTTTCACATGAAAGGCATTCCCATGCAGACTGATAGCGTTAGTCTCTGGCTGCCATTGTAACAGGTGGCTGAATGGTTCAGTGTTATCTACAACACTTTATTATATGGTGGGAGATGTAATGGTAGCTTTACTTTACCTTTTCATGTCCCAGCATTATTAAATCATTAGGCTATATTATCTATGCCCTGTGAAGCCTGTGATCATTTTGTTACAGTAGAGAAATTGCCACAATCGAGCTAAACCCAGGAGTGGATTTGAAAAGAGGAGAAATCCAGTCTTTCCTTTATGACCTGTTCTCTGTTTATAGTCTGTTCCTGGGTTTGGCTTCAAATCTTTGGCAGATAATCTGTCGTCAGATCTGTTGGTGGAATAGGGCCTTTAGGCCAGGGCTACACAGCGATTCCCTGTTGCAGTGTGACCCCGTGTACTTGTGTAAGTGATGGAGTCATGTGAACAATGTGGTTGGACATGGTGGTTCCTGGTTGCAGGATCAGGAAATGTCATGTAGCCTTAAAGTAAATGTACCATTAGGATTACTGCGTTTCTGGAGCAGGGTTATCGGTGGCAGGGTCCTTTTTTCGAAACGCCTCCCAGTTCCCGCACTCGCCACCTTTTTCTCCTTGTGCACCAGCCCCGTTCTATGCACTAAAGGCGGGCCTGGTGCCCCCAGATGTAATGACGTTCCTCCATTACAGTCAAGCAGAGCCGCATCACCAAGGGGAGGGGATATTGCTAGTGGGGGTGCCAGGCCCGCCTCCAGTGCATATAACGGGGCTGGTGCACAAGAAAAAAAATTACGCCAAGCACAGGAACCGGGTGGCATTTTGAAAAAAGGACCACGCTACCGGGATCCATGTGCCATCTCCGATACACAGAGCAATTATCTGCCAAATCAGGCAGATATCTCCCCATGTAATTGAGACAGCGATCAGCCATTGAGCAAAACGCTCGTCAGCTGATCATTGCTTTTCAACATGTCATAAAATCTGTCTGTGTAATAGGCTGTATCCCCGAATTCCAGGCGGTACCCAGGCTGTCTCCTCCTTCCCCACGTGTCGGGAAGGCATCGGGAATCAAATGCAGAAGGTTCAAGTACTATAGAACCTAAGATTTTCAGCTGTTCGATCATCTCTAGTGATGGGCAGATGAAAGATGATTAAAACAAGGGCCGCACAGACATCACTAACCATGTCCGTGCATTCCTTTCTGCACAATTATCAAGCCGTGTAAAGGGCTTTAAGCAAGCTCTTACCCTGCATGTTGAGCCATCTGATACAGTCTTTAGCCTTATGTGTACACTTTACAAGTGCTGAGGCTACTCCAACTATCTCCACCATTAACATAGTCACTAAGATGAGTGGGGGAGGAAGAACTAAAGACCATTGCCCCTTGGCTATTTTTTTTTTCCTATCAGTGTTGTGGGTTGAGGTTGTCAGTGGTATTATAGGAGGCCCCCTGTCTCTGTTACTAGGCATTGTGGCTGCCATTGACTGCAGGTGCTCAAGAGGTCAATGTTATAGGGATCTATGGAAGACAGCTTTGTTGGGACGTTATTATAGGGGATTCTGGAGGTCACTCCTTGCAAAGACAAAGATGGACTGACACTTGGTCTGCCCCCTAACGTCAAATTGTTTCTCTGAGAGCCAGATTCATTCCAACTTGTGATCGCTGTGTTTTCTTTATGGTCTGATTTTTTTTTAACAAGCACGTCATGACATGACAGTTCATGAAGACCTCCATCCAAGGAAGCGGCTGCATGCCTGCATCCAGCAAGAAGAATGGTGATGGCACTCACCAGTGGATAAAACGGCACAATTATTATGCACATCAACAGAATACATCAATCTTGCTGCCTGGTAGGGCCAGGAAAAAGTGCATGAGGTAGCGCAAAACAGTCAAGGACTTTCCGGTTGATGTAAAGGCTGCATGTCCACCACATTCAAGGCTGGACAGCCCTGAAAATATCAGATACAAAAACACCACCCTAGCATATATGTGTGCCCCCCCCCCCATCGTACACACGATAAAAAAAACTGCTCTAGATGTTTTATTTTAAAAATTTTGTTTTTTAGCAAACCATTCAATCAAATAGAGAGTACCATCTCACCACGCTAGGGTGACCTTAGATGCTTCCTACATGAACAATGGCCTCTCTTGGGCTAGCATTAGGCCTACAACTGGGCATTGAAGAATACACCTAAACTCTGTTTTAAACACCCACAACCGATGGGTGGAGTACAAGCTAAAAGGTAAATAGATAGTCCCCCCCCACACACACACACACACATATAACACACACACACACACACACATATAACACAATGAAAAAAAACAGCAAGCTCTCCAATACCATTATTCACACTATGCAGGTGCGCACTGCTGTGTCTAATATACAGACAAGAATGCTGGAAATTATAATATGGAAGATATGTGACTTATTTATTAAAGTCCTCCTTAAGAAGTGTTTTCCTTGTTTGCTCTTGTCTAAATGAAAGACTTTGGCATATTCTGTGATGCCATATGTTATGATCTGGATCCAAGCAACCAAGGGCTGTTTATAGACCTTCCAAAATCCTAAGTGGGAATGCAAAAAAAAATATAGTTTTCTGTACTATGTGTTGCTTTTCACTATTTAGTACACAGTCACAATTGCATTTTTTGCAGCTTGTTTTCAGTAAAAAAAAAACAAAAAAAACATGGATTAATCAAGCCTCTGTTTCTATGTAAAACGTAAAGGGATATGACATCCGTGTGGACCAATAACATTACTGTATAGGGTTCTCCAAGACCCAGATCCCACTGATTATCTATCCAATGGATATCCTTGAACCTGAAACTTCTTGACCAATGCTCCAAGATGGAGAGAAGGGCAGCATGACATCTAAACTGTTATGGAGGATAAGATTAGCCCAACCAAAGCTCCTCCTCATTCAATGGTCTCATTCTTGGTCATTTTTTTTGTTAATGCACTGCTGCCTATAATGCATTGTTGCAAAAAAATTTAAAGGCATAGTTGGCACACTAAAGAATCAGGGCAAAATTATAAAAGAAACCAATGTATAAAGTATACCTATTGTTTAACAAAACATTATCCCCAAAGAGTCTCTCCATGGTGCACAGCTTTTTCTCATTCGCTACATTTCAGTGGCGGGACCATAACTGGGCTGTATGCCAGTGGAACACACACAGTTACTTCTTCCCCTAATTCTCGGTCAATCACAGCCCAACACATCACGTACTCCTCTCTGTTATGCCATGACAATTCTGATAGGTTGCATTGGACAGCAGAATCATGGTATGAACCTTTCCTTACACTAAGCACTGTTGCTGAGATGTGAGGGAATCCCTGATTTACCTTGTATGGACTCTGCACAACCTCCAAAGGCTCACAGCTTACAAGAACACTTCCCAGGATTTCTCTGTCTTTCCCTCTCCCTGCTCTGTGCAGAGCACATGTTCCCATTACCTGTGTTCCGTCTTGCTGATGTTATTAGTAGAGACAGATTTGCCCTAACAACAGGCACTAAACTTCAGATTTAAAAAAAAAAAGGGAGACACCAAATTACCAATATTTTAGAGCAGTTTTTTTCTGGGGAAGGAATCATTGGGTAAGACCATAAAATGGAGAAAAGTTGTTTGAAAAGACAGGGACTATTTAAAGGTGATGTCTGCTGCATAGGACCTACAATGTTTAGCTAATAAACAGGTCCTCACATGTCTTGCGTTCAGCAAAAAAACAACACATGCACATTTCGGTTGAAAAGATTCATCTAAAATACTTGAAATACTGGAGAATTTTTCCGCAGCAACCAATAGACCTTCAGCTTATGAGGGTTGTTCGGCTACTTTTGCATTGTACTCATTGTAATAAATCTTGAGTATTTTTCCCTAAAACATTGTATAACATACACGATGACCCTTCTGACTTGTAACATTCTACATCTTCATACGCTCTGAACGATTATTTTCCTTGGCTCCCATCAAACAACACCACCTTGGCTGCGGGTGGAAGGATTCTAAGTGTCAGGACATAGTTACAGCTCACTTGATAAAAAATGCTTGCTGATGGATTGCAGAGGGTAGAGGTATCGTCAGCGAGTAAGCATTGCCTGCCAGGATCGCTGCCAGGAATCCTGCTGGAGCCTAGAGCTGGACAGAAAGAACACTTGCATCTCCATAGTGAAGGCAATACAACCCAGGCTTGTTTTTAGCACCGTCTGTTCGAGGAATTGTACACGGCAATGACAAGTAGAGATCTTTATCACATTCAGCTGTCACCTAGGTTTGCACTGAAGGAGTGAGGGGGCAGCGAGTTCTGGAGTAGATTGCAGAAAGGCGTTATAATAATTAGTGGAATTTTTTTTTTTTTTAAGGGAACCTGTCAGCAGTCTCTTGCTGCTCAAGCTACGGGCAGTGTGCAACACTGACAGGCTCCTTCTGTACAGATATTTATGATTTGCTTTGAAAAACGATAGAATCATAGTTATAAAGCCTGGTCACTGAGGTGGTCCTGGCAGCTTCTCTCTCTCTGACCACCGGCCTTGTATGATAGATCTCTCCCTGTTTAGTTATAGAGAGAGAGATTGGTGGCGAGAAGTCACTGAAGACTGCTTGAAGGATTCGGAAATCTATTCCCAGGCCTTTAAATAAATGTCTTTGTTAAGGTTGGGTTTTCCGAACCTGATCACTCTGCATTTGAGTCCTGGAAAACATAGATACAACCTATGGCTGCCCCATGTTTTCCAGGCAGCCGTAGGGCTGCATCCAACTTCTCCAGCCACTGGTAATCAAATTCCTCACGATTGGGTGTGAATAGAGATGAGCGAACCTGGAGCATGCTCGAGTCCATCCGAACCCGAACTTTCGGCATTTGATTAGCGGTGGCTGCTGAAGTTGGATAAAGCCCTAAGGCTATGTGGAAATCATGGATATAGTCGTTGGATGTATCCATGTTTTCCAGACAACCTTAGAGCTTTATCCAAGTTGAGCAGCCACCGCTAATCACATGCCGAAAGTTCGGGTTCGGATGGACTCGAACCCGAACCCGGTTCACTCATCTCTAGGTGTGAACGATGCTTAGGGCAATGACCGTCTCGAGGTTCACTCATCTCTATAGTAACCTTCGGCTCTCGCATTGTTGCAAAACTACAATTCCCATCATGCCTGGACAGCCAAAGCTTTGGCTTTGCAGGCATAATAGGAATTGTAGTTTTGCAACAGCTGGAGGGCTGCAGGTTTCCCATTACTGGTCTATGTAACGCAAAGGTGCATCAAGTTTAACAGAATGTTCTGGTACATGGAGGAGGATCCCAAGCGAGATCTATCCCTCTATGACATCTATAATAAGGTGTATGAATAGAGGCCATTGACAATAGAGACTACAACTAAAAACACTGGTAACGGCATTTTTTATGGTTGAGACACATGAAAAGAATGCTGTGATAGTTCATCATACCAGGTGGATCTAGCTATGGGTATTGGAACTTACTTTGGCACCTCAATTTTTGAATGGCTGTATATTTATATTTATTGTTTTTTTATTACAATCAGAGCCTGGATCCAAAACATCCAGCACTCTCTTGTACATTGAATAAAACTTTCTTTTTGTTGGATGTCAGGCTAATAAAATCCATAGATAATAGCCATTGGCTACAAGTAAGAGCGCCACAGCTCAAAACACATAAGACAATCTATAATGACGTCCAATAAGGTTTGACTCAGGAGAACACTCAGTTTGATCTGTGCCCTAGGAATAAAAACTTCAGCCATGTGATAACAAGACTTATTCAGAGCATCTACGGAGTTTATTTATTGCATTCATGATTTACAATCTACAAACCCAGCGACTATGTGAACAGAACCTGATCAGGACAGGCTTAGGGGCAGGTTTGGTGCACAACTTTCTGCATCTATCCCATTAACCTGAATGGGACTTGCAGAATACCATGTAGTTGATGCTTTAAAATTACCATCAAGACATTTTATACAAAATAACTTAGAGAGAACCTGCCATCACTTTTATGTACAAGTCATCATATTGTCCCCTGTGACTTCTTCCCATCCCAACACGCCTGAATCAACAGATCTCTCCCTGTTTGGAAGCCGCTGGGTATGGCCCCAATGACTAGTGGTTCAGGCAGATTCCCTTTAAGCTTCCTAGGTGGGGAGCAGGCCTACTCTGCCTTCTCAAGGTTCAGTTATCTTGTCCCTCCACCACTCTACACCGGTATACAGACCCTCTTCAGGCTTCATAAATGGTCACTGTATATACAGTACATTTGCAACCTCTATAGGCTATGTTCACACATAGTATTTCCATCAGTCTTTTGGTCATTTTTTTTTCAACCAAAACCAGGAATGGGTTGAAAACACAGAAACTGTGCACATCCTTCCATTATAGTTTTACTCTGTCGGTTCCACTCCTGGTTTTGGCTACAAACACCAAACAAAATACTAGGTGTGAACATAGCCATAAACTGTATGCTTCCATGCATAAACCTTGACTCTATAAAGGTTAGTTCACACAGGGCAGATTTTATTACAAAAATTAAAGGGGTTATCCATGATTAGAAAAAAAAAATAGCCCCACTCCTATCCTCAGGTTGTTTGTGGTATTACAACTTGGCTTCATACAGTGGCACTGTTTCTGAAAGAAATCAGCAATTTTTTTTCTAATTCCCGATAACCTCTTTCATTCTGCAACTGAAATATCCATTCCATTTATCTTTACGGCATGTGCATTGGTATCTGTAAGCTTAATTCATATCAATTGGACCGTGACATAAGTTTCTGCAATAAATCTACTATAGGTGAATGAACTCTAAGGCTGGGTTCACACTACGGAACCCGAGTGGAAAATTTCCACTGGATTCCGTAGCTCATACCCGTTCACGGCCGCACGCCTCTCCTGCCATAGACACCATTCTATGCACAGGCGGATTCCGCATTCCGCCCAAAGAATTAATGAATTCTTTTGGCGCAACGCGGAATCCGCCCAAGCATAGAATAGTGTCACACCGATTCCCCAGCTGTGCATGGTACTCCGCTCTATGTACGGTGGTATCTCAGGCCCTGACGTCTTCTCTTATTTATTTACGCGCTCGGATCCGCCTTTGCTACATGTGCTACGTAATTGAACTTGGGTTTTCTGCCAATGTAGGAAGGTATAATTTAACATGAGAAAAATTACAGCACTCCAGAAAATGGTCGTATTTGTCGGGGAGAATTACAGTCATGGAAGTAAGAGTCAGCTCAGCAAACACAAACCTATCTTCACGCAGCCTGAGCTCATTCATTTTCAAAAGCTGTTTAAAGCTGTTCCTGGCATCAGAATGAAAGCTTTTTATAGTTTTCCTTGTAACATAATATTTACTTCAGTCTCCAGTGGGAATTCTTTTTATAAAATGTCATTGAGCTATTTACTATGGCAGAGTTATTAATCAAGTGAATATGACTCTCTTGGAGGTAATATTCCACTTTCTGCTATTTAAGTCTTCTATAAATTTTCGAGCTTGTTTCTAGCACAGTCCTCGTTTCACATTTACCGTCACGGTGAGTACAGTCTGTGGCTTACAGCAGGTGATACAATGTACGGTCACAATTGTATCCCCCTCCTCCCAACAATCACTTACGTATCTCCCATGTCTTCTGCCTTAGTCATTGTGTGGGGAAATGTGCATGTTTGTTATACTGGCATGGCCGAAATATCGGCCGACCTTGTCTCCTACCCTGTCTGTGTTTCTCTCAGTGTCTTATAGGGCTATAATACAACCAAAAACATATCTATCATATAAATGCATTCTTAGGCCACGCCAGTATGCATTAGGGACCCATTACACACGGACATTATCAGCCAAACAGCAAACACTAGTGTTGAGCCGACTTGCTGAAAGTTCATCTTTTGCAACATTTACCCGAACCCGAATGCATTTGACATCTGGCATCTGGAGATATTGGACGCCGCCCTAGGGCTGCCAGGAAAACATGGCTTCATCAATGTTTTCCAGGACTCCCTAGGGTTGCATCTAACTCCTTCAGACACCAGGAGTCAAATGCCAAACGTTAGGGTTTGGACAAACGTTGCCAAACCCGAACTTTTGCCAACATCGCTCAACAATACCAAACACAGGTTCATCAGCTGATTTCATCTTTTTGACAGGTTAGAAGATCATTGTGCGTTGCCCCATGTAATAGGGGATATGCAGCCAACAAATGATGGAAGCAAAAGGCCGCACAGATGATACAGTCAAGCCAATGTTAGTTAAGCTTTGTAATAGACTCCTTAGATGAGTACCGATCTATGAGATCCATTACATGGTGCAGCCAGGATTTGAGCACAGCATGTAACAGGATAAACTGCCAGGATCAGAGATTCCTCAGGTCCTGGCAGTTACTGTGGGAGTTTGACTACAGCAATTACAACCGAGTGTCCAGGATCTAGGCACAGGAGGCCTCCTCCACCCTGCCTATTCTCAGATCTGGTGATCTTGAAAATCCTGTGGGAGGGCAGTGGCATCAAACCACATGTTCCCTGATCTTAGAATTCTGATTGAGAAAGAGACACTTTCTATGTCCCAGTAATTTTTGCTACAAGTTACCTAAAATGATTATTAATATAAGTTGATAGATACCTATTAGAAGCCTCCTATTATTTTAGATCTGTGTCTCCATGGTGACAGACTACACTTAAATTTTGTGTAGTCTGATCCTCCAGTCATACTTCTTTTAACGGGCCCTTACTTTTTGTAACCTACCTACTGTGTGTAGGGGACAGATGAGAAGGGGCATGTTTTCAGAATCACTCTAATATCTGTCATCAGCTTAAAGGGGTTATCCAGCGCTACAAAAACATGGCCACTTTCTTCCAGAGACGGCATGACTCTTGTCTCCAGTTTGAGTGCAGGCTTTGAAACTCAGTTCTATTGAAGTGAATGGAGCTTAATTCCAAATCACATTGGCACTGGAGACCAGAGTCATGCCGTCTCTGGAAGAAAGGGGCCATGTTTTCGTAACATTGAATAACCCCTTTAAAGGGGGTTGTCCCATGATTACAATTTACCCCTATTCTCAGGAGGGGACTGACTGCTGGGATCCTTTGCACTCTTGTGAACAGGGATCCAAGTCTCACATCATTGCTCTGTACTTAGCTATCTCTGGCACAGAGAATAAATAAAGTGATGGGAGACTCAGGTGTCCATTTTTAAGACTACTTTCTTAAGATCCAACAATCACAGCCACATGATGGCCTCCGTGATCAAGCCAGGACGCGAAACGTGCGTTGGAGGTGATTTCTACACATAGTGTCACAGGTAATACCGCCAGCCATTACTCTGCAATCCTTGCTTATGTTTTTCTATTTTGGACACTTGTACTTTGGATTGTAGGATATAGAGGAGGAAGTGTTGTTATTTTAAACCAGGGGCAGTGCAATAGATACCATGGTCTTTTATAGGTTATACCCACTGGGGTTTTCATGCCTGCCTGATTAATATATACCTTCCTGTAAACACATCATGTGGCTGTGATATCCTAAGTGAAGAATTTTTTACTTTGTTCTGTGCATAATTTTAATTGCTATATATTGTTGGATTATTTAATAAAACATTGGATTTTTGAATTATATGAGTGTTATAGCCCTCTGTTTTGGTGGGATATCTAGTAGTAGCCTGGGCAGGCGTGTGGTTTTGTAGGAGTATACTTTCTTAAGATCGTAGGGCGTGCTGTCAGCTAGACCCCCTACGATCAGTCAGTTATCCCCTATTCTGAGGATAGGCCATAACTTGTCATTGTGGAACATCCCCTGTAACACCTGCCTTGCTAACCAATACTAATTTAATCTAGACATTAAGAAATTAAACCACAAACTTTTTTTTCTTACGGATAAGAAATTTTACATGATTTAATTGCTCTATGCCTTTGTACATTTGCCACAGCATGACGGAGCCTACTCAGCACAAAAATAATAATAGTAATTATTGGTTTGTCCTTTGTCATGTGTGAGGTTGTACCCCGCTTTGAAGAATTGTTTAATTAACTTGTCTCAGCTTATTCTTTCCTCGCTCCAGTTTAGGTTCCTGCTCAGACGGAGCCTGTTGCTTTTATTTACAGATTTCAGCATACAGGTATAAAAGAGAAAAAGAAGCCAGGAAAACAAAAACCCACAAACTATACATTTATACAATATACATTTTACAGTGGAAAAAGTATACATATATATAAATGTAGTACATTGAAAAAGGGTGTCTGTCGCGGGTGTTCCGTCGGGATTCCGTAGTGTGCACATACCCTTAGGGCTAAAATATGGGGGGACATTTATTAATGGGTTGGCCTATTTTTTGGGTAAATATATGTTTTTTGCACTCATTTTGCAGACTAAGTTCCGTTTATGAACCAGTTTTTGCAATTAGTGTGCGAATATTCTGCAATTATTTTTATTCACAACTTTTTGAATATTTGTTAAATTAGTCCAGTTTGGCTGGGTAACAAACAAACGAATACTCTGTAGTAAATGTCTCCTATGTCGCCCAGAGTGGGACATATAACACAAATACCTGAAAACAGGTGGTGCTAGGACGTAGTGGCACACCTGCTCTGGGACACTACACATGGAGCTGTCTCCTTTTAGCCATGTTCACTGTACGTACGGGTATCATGGTTCTGGCAAACAGCTGATCAGTGGGGGTGCTGGGAGCTGGACCTAAACCAATCAGACACTTATGGCCTACCCTGAGAAAAGACATCAATGAAAATCCCTTTAATCCCAGACTCATAGTATACCTGAGAAATTACTTTAACACCTGCTTGTTCCCTCTAATGGAAACCCTCCAACCCTCAGAATTCTGCCAGCCAAGCATTATTCTAGATTGCTGTACAGGATGTACAGTGAAGTATGTCCTCCCTAGCTCTCACTACTTTCATAGTAAAGTGTTTGCCATTAAAAAAAAATCACTCTGGCAATATTTAATTAATTTTTTTGCATATATAGTGCAGCATAGACTATTATTAGAGAATCACTTCTGGTGTTTGCTTACCTGTTCCAGTTGATGTGGTAGACATGTGGTAGTCAGCCATACTAACTCATATTTCCCCACTAAATAAATTTCCTTCACACATAACTTTTAATTAGCAGTTAATTGGTGCTATGTTTTTAGGAGAAATATTACCATAAGAAAAAATGTCTGCATTTTACAGCATTTAGCACAATTAATGTAAAGCACTACCATATTGCCACAATTTTGGGGAAATCACTGCAAAACATAGAAAAAAAGCAGCAAACAATTGCAAGTTGTGAACACAGCCTCAGGGGTGGTGTATAACTACAGTATATCCTGACCCCATACAGATAGCAGCAGCATATACATAGTGTTGGTTGAGGATGGATTTATGGGCTACCAGAAGGGATCTGGTAGGTAATGTCATCCAGTAGTTTACAGGAAGTCAGCTGATTCAGAACAGACCACTTCCTCTGACACATAAAACGCTGTTATTTTTAGTGGGTCAGGCTAGTGATCACATGACCCTGTCACAATAATGAAACACAGATGATGCTGTAGGACTAGTGATGGTGAGTGTGCATTACATGGGGAAGAAAAAGAATTAGCTGGAGTACGTCTTTAACACAGAATTCGTGTTTTTCACAAAGATTCCAATAACTCAGCATTTTCTATCAAAAAGCATCAGTCAGGGATTTAAAGTTTATACATAGGTATGAATGTTGTTCAGCTCCTTGTCAAAGGGGTTATCCAGCGAAAATTTAAAATCGATTGGTTTCAGAAAGTTATATAGATTTGTAATTTACTTTTAGTTAAAAATCTCAAGTCTTCCAGTACTTAGCTGCTATATGTCCTGCAGGAAATGTTGTTTTCTATGCAGTCTGACACCTCTGTTAGAGACAGGAACGGTCCAGAACAGGAGAGGTTTTCTATGGGGATTTTCTGCTGCACTGTTCAGTTCTTAGCCAGAGATGTCAGCAGAGAGCACTGTGTCAGACTGAAAATAAAACATTTCCTGCAGGACATACAGCAGCTGATAGGTATGGAAAGACCTGAGATTTTTAAATAGAAGTAAATCACAAATCTATATAACTTTCTGAAATCAGCTGATTTAAAATAAAAAGATTTTTGGTGGACAACCCCTTAAAGAGAACCAATCACCTAAAATTTACTATCCCTATTATCAAAGATTCTCTCTCCCTAAGTCTATCTATGAAGATACAGACTGCCTTTGCAGTCTGTATCTTATTCTTTACCTAATTTCTCTTCCTCTGTGCAGTAATGCCGGGCGCCGCAGTCTTGATGACGTCACGCTGGAACGCACCGCTGGAACGCACGTGACGTCATCAAGATGGCGGCGGCCGGCATTAATGCACCGGAACAAAGGAGCAGGTAAAGTATAAGATACAGATTGCAAATGCAGTCTGTATCTTTCTGAAGTCTATTTATGAAGATACAGACTGCATTTGCAGGCTGTATCTTATACTTTACCTAATCCACTTGTTCCGGTGGAGCAAGACCGGTGCTGCCATCTTGATGACGTCACGTGCGTTCAAGCGGTGCGTTCCAGCGTGACGTCATCAAGATGGCGGCGCCCGGCATTACTGCACCGGAACAAAGGAGAAGGTAAAGTATAAGATACAGACTGCAAATGCAGTCTGTATCTTCATAAATAGACTTCAGAAAGATACAGACTGCCTTTACAGTCTGTATCTTATACTTTACCTGATCCTCTGGTCCGCTACAGCAAGGCGGGCGCCGCCATCTTGATTGCGCTACTTGCGTTTCACCGCTGGAACGCAAGTGACGTATTCAAGATGGCGGCGCGCGGCCTTCCTGCACCGAACAAGAGGATCAGGTAAAGTATAAGATACAGACTGCAAAGGCAGTCTGTATCTTAATAAATAGACAAAATGAAGATACAGACTGCCTTTGCAGTCTGTATCTTATACTTTACCTGATCCTCTGGTCCGCTACAGCAAGACCGGCGCCGCCATCTTGATTTAGTCTCTTGCGTTCCAGCGGTAGAACGCAAGTGACGTCATCAAGATGGCGGCGCCCGGCCTAGCCGCTTTGCATGACGGGAGCTTCCTGTCTCGCGCCGGCTCTTTTGAAAAGAGCCGGCGCGAGATAGGAAAGTAAAAAGTAAATATTTTAAAAACACGGCCAAAAAAGTAATCAATTATATTTACAAATATTAATAAAATAAGTAAATACATCTAATTAGGGGGAAAATTTTTTTTATTTTCATCGATGATTGGTTCTCTTTAAAGATAGTGCATTACCCTTTGGGTGGATGCAGGTTGTGTTGTTTGGGGGCAGCCTTCCTCACCGGTGGTGCTGGCTGGGACTTTTTGGGGGAGCATTTTGGGTCTGGTCCTGTGACATGGGGGTTGCAGGGCCATTCCATGGCCTCCCTTCCCTGCATGTGCACGCTTTGCGTGGGTGGCGGTCACTGACCGACACGGTGTGGAGTTAGCGTAGGGTCCCGTGTGAACCAGGAGACCTGCACATTGGTACATGGGGCGATATGGCTTGATCAATTCATATTCCAACATCCTGAAGTTGGTTTTTTAAAACAGGCTTAGCAGCATTAGTATCAGCCATAGGTGTGATGTGCAGCAGCTCCTCTATCTCTGTCGGATTTTGGATGAAGGTTGTAAGTTGCTGCTCTCCTTATAAGACGATCTGTAGATTCTGCAGAATAAATGCAATAAAATGTGTCATGATCAGGCTTTATTGTTCTCAAAGGATTATTCTGATATGGATAAATCACAACCCATCTGTTATGTCCCTTCAATCTCTCGTGAACATTTTGCCTTTTTTGTTACTGCCAAAAGTTGTTGTTTTTTTTTTTTTTTGTTATTTCTTCTCTTTTGAAGTTCCCCGAGATTAGTAGCAGTGACATATTTACAATCTTCACACACGACCAATGAATGATATGAAGGATAAGATAGAGAAGTGAGATTATTGTCTATGAATATCTGATTACTTATGCGAATACATTAAATCAAGCCAGTAAACACAGCGACTGAAGAGAAACAAGAAGTCTGTAAAGCCACGTCGGATCCCTATTTTTGTGTACAATAAATGGATGAAACTGGTCAACGTTACGTTTTTGGCACATATTATAGCATTTCAGAATATGACATTTGTTTTGCTAGATTGGTGCCAATTTATAAGATGAATGATATTAGTTGAACATGGTATAGAGTAGTTACAAATGCCATTAAATCTGTCCTATATCATCCTATAATAAACCTGATGGTTTTGTATTTTGTACAACAATAAAACAGCATAGTAAAATGATTCACATAATCACATTGAAAAAAAAAATTTGTAAGATTTTGTTCGATGCTTGGAGGCATGGCCGGACTAAGCTAAGGCACAGGGCGCCAGCTGCCAGACTGCTTACAGGGGCGACATTGGGAGCTACTTTACCCTTCTATGCTGTCAGTGGCAGGGCTTAACTAAACTATCAAATTATTAATCTAATCTTTCCAATCTATCTATCTGCCATGCTTCCGCCATCTCATGTAAGGGCAGCACTAACAGCACAAGGTCCTGCACAGCGGCCATGTTTAGTTGTGGCAGCATCACCATGACAACCACAGACGCTGTATGTAGTGCAGTCACTGACAGTTACAGGCCGTTGTAGGACGTGTGCAGGTTGTGTTAGTGAAGTGACCGTATGTGTCTCTCTTTTGCCAAAAGGTTAGCAGATACAGTATGTGCTGGATAGAGGGCCGGTCTCAGCTATATCCCATCTACTTCTACCTGTGTATTCTCTAAGCTTTTTATTTAGTTTCCTTAGTGCCAGAACTATAAGCTGCTTGGTCACAAGTGTGACTAATGACATCTGTAGTAAAGCACATTCCCAGTCATTAAAGGGTTAATACATCTGCTCACTGTGGGCACCTATAGATACCATGGCAACCGTGAGCTGTGATGACAATCGCTTATGTCATAAGGAAGATTCCATAAAAGAAAGGCCCGCTGCCTGGATCAGCGCCATCTTGGATGAGCCAGAGGACCTTGAGCTTCACTACTCTCTCCTACACCTGATGTCATTTGGAGGTTCTAGCAGGGGAACAGGGGGTGTCTGCTTTAGATTACCCCTTCAACCAAGTCTCCACATTCTTGAGAGATGGACCTGGATCTGTAAAGGAGGATACTTCCACCCAGCCATTAATAAGGTGACTGATATGGCAGCCAGATCTCTCTAACATCCGGTGTAGTGTGTTAATAGTCTATTTTTCTTATGTCACTGATAACATGTACAAATTCTTAAACTATGCTATATTGTATTTTCCTCTAAGCCCAGGGGAGGGGCAACTCTCCAGCCATGGCTCCCTCAAGGTTTCCTCCACAGGGGTTTTTTCCTCACCTGAGTGCTGGTGCTCCTCTTAGTGAGTCGGAGGTCTGCCGTTTTCAGTGTCATTAGGTTTTAAATAAAATTGTGACCATTTGCCATCTGATTACAGTGTGTTGTGTCTTTATTTTGTGTTCTTTGGCTTCAATAATTTGGGACTTTGGGGTCCGTCACATATTGTAGAGTCTTAAAGCTCACCAAGACATCTGCACACGAAGGAAATACTTCATTTGTTCCATCTTCTTTTGCGGACCAGCTGATATCTCTCTATGAGCTCACCATCAAAGCTGGAAATTCAGATATAGGCTCCAGGAATAGAGCCCATTCACTTCTATACCAGTGCCTGGCTGTGTAGGACACATCACACCTATCTGTATTTGAGAATATATTCTATACAATATTGGTGCAGCTGATAGTTTACACTTATTGTGGCATCAATTTCACGTCTACAGAAAGTGTAACCCTGTTTTCCCTGGTGCCTGAATGTTAATACAGAAGTACCTTGGTTTAAGAGCTCACAGTTTTTCAAAATTGTGACTTGGTTTAAGAGCATTGCTTTGGTTTACGAGCTCCCGGTACTGGGTGGGAGGGCAAGTTGGGGAGGGGCATGGTCTGCATAGCGTGGTCTACAGCACTGTACTCTAACCCAGGAAGTCTCCCTCACCTTCCAAATCATAGCAGATCCACTTCAGGCTGGGGCTTGCATCAGTGGACAGGACTGTGGAGGTAATCTCTTCATAGCTGTAACCCCTCTCTCCCCGGACAGAGAGTGCTGTTATACTGTGCCCACATCTGCCCTGCTCATTCCTTCATGCTCCCTGCAGTCTCTGTCAGTCCTGATTGGTCCATGCTGAACACACACCCTTCTCCATTGCTGTCATGTGACCACACAGACCTCTGACAGCAGCCCTGCTTCTCTATTCTAGCCTGTTGTACTACACTACACTACTGCATTATGGGGATCTGCGCTCCATCCTGTAACTACAAACTGCTGCTGTGTTATCAGGGTTAGGGCTCAGCCACACTAGCGTTTTTCTTTGTTTCTAACGGATCCGTCTATATTAATTAAACGGATGAGCATAAACTGATGAGCAGACTGATGCAAACTGATTGCAAAATGTTAGTGGAACCATTTGTCTGCATATCAATGATTTCTTAAAGAAAAAGTTGCTTTGTTTTAAGAGAGGATTTGGATTACAAGCATGGCCCCGGAACAAATTATACTCGTAATCCAAGGCACCACTGTATTACCTGTTTAGGCAGGATGCATCAGTGATACTGTACGCCGTGTGTATCTGTAGGGCTGTGACAGTGACAGTGTGGGGGGAGGTACCAGAGGACAATTTTGCATAAAGCCTGAGGGCTGTATTACACAGCCGATGTTGAGGGTAAACGAGCGCCAATCTGCTAGATCGGTGCCCATTTATTAAGGCCCTATTCAACGGAACGTTTTTAAACGATTATCGTTCATAAAATCGCTCAAACGACCGCTCGTTAACGATATTCGTTCTGTGGAATAGCTGTAAACGAGTGAGCGACAACTACGAAATCGTCGTTGAGTCGTTCACTATTTTTTTTGAACATGTGGAAAAAAAAATCGTTGGTCTTTCAACAATAATTCGCTAATCTTTTTGTTGAATAAAAAATCTTTCAGTCGTTCTTGAAATGTCTACCTACATTTCCCCACCTACATGCTCAGCCCGGCGAACGTTTTAAACGACCATGTAACGATCACAAAAAAATCGTTACACTACAGATATCGTTCACGTTCCCACACGTATTATGTGTTATCGTTTGCTAAAGAAATTGTTAAGCGCTCGTTAGCGAGCGGTCGTTGGAGCAAGTCTATGAACGATAATCGTTCTGTGAAATAGGGCTATTACCGAGCCTCTTACGCGACTAAACCCTCATGCACCAAGGGTTGTGAAAATATCGCTCGTTCGTATTACCTATTACATGCGTGATGCACAGCACGCAGCCAATGATTTTTACACTTGCCAAAAGACAACAATCAGGCAATGACCATGTAATAGGGCCCTAAGGCTGGCCTTGCTTGGAGGATCCAGCCTCATGTGTCCATCCTATCCTCTATCATCTGTATCACCTTAATACCCTGATGGAACGCCACCCCTGCTCCTTTTGTTACCAAGATTATCTGGAAATCTGTGGTTGTAGAAGAATGCGAAATTATATTAATATAAGTAGCCACATTTTAACTGTTTACCAGCATGTGCGTTTGCACCAATGCTTCATAATTGTCTGCTTTGTGGTTACCTAAGAAATTCTTGACAGCGGAAATGTAACTGCACCCAGCAAATCACTGAAGTTCATTCATATTTGAAATTTTAATATGTAAATAGTTGAAGAGTTTACGAGGACCATTTTAAAGACTATCAAGGATTTTTACTTTTAGTTTTCATTACTCGGTCCAGGGACCAGTCTATAACTGTGTTTGAAGCAATCACCATCTTTGTTCTAGGCCTTAGCACGGCGAAGCCTCTGCAGGACCATTTGATTTTTATATATTTTTCCATCAAGTTTTCTTAATTGAGTAGAACACAGATATACATGCAATGCAGTTTCGCACGTACTATACTTCTTCCGGCTCTAGAACAAAACCTAGATAAATGCAGCACGTACAAAACGGCCATTACTGGGAAGCTCTATAGAATTTTTACTCTTTCCCCAGCACGTGTTTCTCTGTGATGCTTCAATATAGTAAGAAAATAAGACCGAGTGCCGCAATCCTTTTTTTTTTTTTTTTTTTTTTTTTTTTTTTTTTTATTGCTAGAACAGATTTCGCAGATTTTTTTTCCTGGAAAAACAGGTGTCTGAACGAAGCTTCCCAAGCCATTCTGCTCCACAGAAGGCTCCTGTCCACCTTGAGCTCATTTTAGGCCATCTACAAACAACCCCTATGTGCACTGGCCCTGCAGTAATATTGCTTTCCATGCGTAATATGAAGCTTCAGGCTGATTCCAGAGGGGGCAGTGGGATTTCCAGCTCAGAGAACTCTTGGTAGATCTGTTCTTGCTAAATTCATTTGACTGTGATCTAAGCAGCAGTATGCATGGAGAGAAGCAGTACCAAGCCATGGGCAACAGTACTAATACTGCATGGAGCGTGTAGGTGGCGGTGCAGGATGTCCCCTCCTAATATTGCTCATTTTCTTATCGCTTCTATATAGCACTATTTAGTACATGCACCAAGCATCAGAGATTTATGTGTCATCACTTCTAATCAAATTAAAAAGGAAAGAAGCATCTACCTTGTGTTGGCTACATATGGTCTAAGCTCAAGTCCCTCGGGGAAAAATTATCAGAGAGACTTACGCATCTGTTCCTTTACAAGCAGACATCTGGTGTAATTCTTACAATATTCTAGCCGATGATTCAGTCCCATTACTAATATGAAATAAAACCTGTTCAGAATCCACTTTGCTTTGCATCGTCACTCAGTTTTATCTATAAATACATTAATGAATAAAATATCAGTTCACATATAGATGGAAATTATATTTTTGTCTGTAGAGTTTAAAATTTTTGTCAGAATTTGGATATATCGTGGCACGAAGAAGATGCTTTGCTCTTGACTAGATTTGCCAAAGATCATAGTGAAAGTTCAATATGTTTCATTTCTGTACAGAACTTTGATGTGAGTGCTGATTGTGAGTGTGGCAGGAGACGCTGGCAATAGGGTGGTGCAGCAGCCCTCTACCTCACCTTTTGGCTGGTGAGTGTGGGTAAAAGTGCCCTCTACAGTCTAACCAGTTAGGTGTTAAGTACCCCTCTAGTGGGCCACATATCTAGTCTTGCAAATAAGGGCTATTGTAAAGTGGCAAGGTTGTGATACTGATGATGCCCCTTTGCCTTCTCACAGTGAAATTGATAACTTGGATTTTCATGGAGGGAGGTGTAGGGGGTGTTGGGAGGTAGCAGGAAGCGGCACAACCAGCACAGACACCATCAGTAAGAGAGCCTTGTTATCATACCTGTTGAGCTGTTCATACAAAGTAGACTAAACTAATGGGTATGGTAACCTCTCGATGCATTTTTGGCAGGCTTTAAGAGTCAGGCTGCCGCCATATAAATAAATTTGGTATCCGTTAAACATTTCAGTGTTGGTCAACATTTATGAGATTCAGAACATGGGACCTATTTTCCACTGCGATAGTGGAAAATAAAGTTATTTTACAACTCTTCCTTTTCATTAATGCTGTACACTCTAGCCAGGAATTCAGCCAACTCTGTCTATCTCATTATGTGAGGGCTGTTGTGGGTGTAGTGGGCAGAGTTGTAGTGAAGAAGGTGTAGTGAAAGGAAAAAGGAGTTGGCTGAATCCCCAGCTAGTATGTACAGCAGAAGCAGGAAGCCTTCTTATACACTAGAAAGAAAGTCTGATTAATAAAGACAACATAGCAGACACTTTGCATCAGACGTAAATGTGGACAGTTGAACAAAGATTGCAGAATACATATATTGTATGTGTAATTATTATGTAGGTTGTATTTTTGGTGGCCAGCTGCTCCGCTGCACCCCCTTTGTCTGTCTGTAACAACAATTAACATTCTGCTGTCTAGAGTTTCATTGCTTCATCTCCACACTCTGACCCCTATTGATGTTGTATTTCCTGAAGTCACTGATGACATTCATTTATATGGGACACTTGTGTATTCAAGGACATTCCTCAAGATCTTCACATTTGTGATTTTGTTTTGTTTGCATTTAAAAATAGGACGTAGAACGGAACCTGCAGATCGCTGAGTGACCTGCCTGTGTTTATACTGATAAAGCTTTGGCACAATCGTGTCCTCTCAGCCTTCAACAACAGGTGCCATGGTCATTGCACAATCATTTCTTTATAAAATAAAAGCTCTGTGTCAGATGGAGCATAAAACAAACATACGTCGCACAGCTATACTGCCAGCTCTCATAGGTTGCACAATTCATTGCTTTAACCCCTTAAGGACCGGGCCAATGTCGATTTTTGCACTTCCGTTTTTTTTCCTCCTTGTGCTTAAAAGGCCATAGCACTTGCATTCGTTCACCTAGAAACCCACATAAGCCCTTATTTTTTGCACCACTAACTGTACTTTGCAGTGACAGGCTGAATTTGTTCATAAAAAACACTGCAAAACCAGAAGAAAAATAAATGTGTAGTGAAATTGGAAAAAAAAACGCATTTTGTTTATTTGGGGGGTATTTGTTTTTACGCCATTCGCCCTGGGATTAAACTGACTTGTTATGCATGTTCCTCAAGTCGTTACGATTACAACGGTATATAACATGTATAACTTTTATTTTATCTGATGGCTTGTAAAAAATTCAAACCATTGTTAACATAACTATGTTCCTTAAAATCGCTCTATTCCCAGGCTTATAACGCTTTTATCCTTTGGTCTATGGGGCTGTGTGAGGTGTTATTTTTTGCGCGATGACGTGTTCTTTCTATCGGTACCTTGATTGCGCATATACGACTTTTTGATCACTTTTTATTACAATTTTTCTGGATTTGACGCAACCAAAAATGCACAATTTTCCACTTTGGGATTTTTTACGCTTACACCGTTTACCGTGCGAGATCAGGAATGTGATTAATAAATAGTTCGGGCGATTACGCACTCGGCGATAGCAAACATGTTTATTTATTTATTTATTTTTACTTATTACATGGGAAAAGGGGGTGATTCAAACTTTTATTAGGGGAGGGGGCTTTTTATCAATAATAACACTTTATTTATTTATTTCATATACTAGAAGCCCCCCTGGGGGACTTCTAGTATAAGTACACTGATCTCTCATTGATCTATGCAGTATATAGTGATACAGCATAGATCAATGAGATCGGCACTCGATTGCTGCAGCCGAAAACAACCGAGTGCTGAGCCGGGATCAGTGCCATTACGGCACAGACCCCGGTCAGCAGAGGATGTGTGGATCGCTCCTCCGGGACAATGGCCCCCCCTCTGAAGTCCCCGAGGCAACCACAGGGCGCAAATATACGCCCTGTGTCGTTAAGGGGTTAAAAGAGAAGCCCAGCAAAAACTAAAAATCCACTTCGGGCAGGGGGTGAGGGAACATAATAAAGAATTTATACTTACCCATCCCCGTATCGTGACATTTGTAATATATTTCTACAAAAAAAAATCTCAAGTCTTCCAATACTTATCAGCTCCTGTATGTCCTGCAGGAAGTGGTATATTCTCTCCAGTCTTACACTGTACTCTCTACTGCCACCTCTGTCCATGTCCGGAACTGTCCAGAGCAGCAGCAAATCCCCATAGAAAACCTTGCTTGGTTTCCAGAGTGGAAAGAATACACCACTTCCTGCAGGACATTCAGCAGCTGATAAGTACTGGAAGACTTGAGATTTGTTAAGAGAAGTAAATTACAAATCCCTGGCACCAGTTGATTTGAAAGAAAAAAAAATTGGTGAACTACCCCTTTAATTCTATTTCTCAGGAATCACCTATAAGTAAGTTTTCAGTTTCTCTCTATGAGGGTGGATTCAGACATGGCAGATTTTGTTGCAGAAATTTCTACATCTGAAATCAGTGGCTGGGTTATTTGGGAAGCAGGACATGGTTTTCTGCAAATTCCATTTAGGTGAATGAAACAACTGCAGAAATGTCTGCAACAAAGTCAACCACATGTAAATACACCCAGGATTCAGGAATGGTTGGGTGTTCTTGAGCACTGGAATAGAGAAACTTTCCCTTAAAGTATTTCTAGGAAGGCATAGTGTTTTCTCTTCAGTAATGCACGCAGTTGTTTACTATGGTGACAAAAAAAGAGGTGGCTGTCAGTGGAAGCAGCTAAGGTGATGCTTTGCATTGATTTAGAGAGTAGTAATAGTTTAATATTTAGGTAGGAAATTATCAAAGGGATAATCCGGGGGAAAAAAATATTATCCAGATTTGTAATTTACTTCCAGTACTTATCATCTATTGTATGTCCTACAGGAAGTGGTGTATTCTTTCCAGTCTGACACAGTGCTGCCTGCTGCCACCTCTGTCTATGACAAGAACTGTCCAGAGCAGTAGCAAATGCCTATTGAAAACCTCTCCTGCTCTGGATAGTTCCCTGACGGTGACGGTAGCAGAGAGCACTGGAAAGAATACACCACTTCCTGCAGGACATACAGCAGCTGATAAGAACTGGAAGACTTGAGATTTTAAAATAAAAGTGATTTACAAATCTGTATAGCTGAAAGCAGTTATTTGAAGAAAGCAAACAAAAACGTACCCCTTTAAAGGATGGGTGACCACTGGGACCCCCACAATTACAAGTACAGGGGTCCCCTGCTTGAATGGAATCAAGGTGAAGTAGACCTATACTATATATATATATATATATATATATATATATATATATATATATATAACAAAGCTAGCCTAGCATTGTCCTCAAGTATCAGCAGCAGTCCCATAGAGACTGAATGGAGGGTCAGTGTGTGTACTTGCCTGTCAACCCATTCACATAGTCCTGGTCGGGGAGGCCAAAAGTTGTCCCGTTCATTATGCACAAAAATCATCTATCCTGTAGAAATTGTCATTATGGAAAAAACCCTTTAAGATGGAAAATAAGTGGAGATGGAGTTCAGGCTAGCCTAGGGTGATGGGAAGCAGAATTTATTATGTGTAGCGCTATCATGATATACTTCTCAGTCCCAGGCAGTACAGTTCGGCTGGGGACATTAAGGGAGGATACTGTTAATATCCTCAATGACCTTCTTTGCCGGATTATGGAAGCTCCAGATGTGGTTTTCCAAGCTGATCACATGTTTAATGGTGGTTATTATAAATTCTGTAATGCGCAATAATATGCACAGAAACGATTACTGCTTGTTATGTATTTGTAGCATGTAATGTGCCATGTGAAGATTCACGGAGGGGGCTAGTGTGTAACAAAGGGGTCAATGGCATAGAAATCAAGCTCAAGGCCAAAGGGGCACTGTGCTGAGGACTGTAGCTGTTATGCCATAAAGACGTCAACAAGGTTCATCCGAGCAGTGATATAAGGAGCCTTCACAATGTCTCCATAAACGAGGCTCAGAATGGCCGGAGGCTGAACTTTGAAGTGACAGATTTCCTTCTGCTGAACAAGTGCACATCAGCTTTGGGTCACAAAGGGCTGTAAAGAATAATTGTTTCTTAATGTGTTCTGGGTCGTCCAACATTGAAATGAAAATGGAAAAGATACTTGTTTGA
Organism: Dendropsophus ebraccatus; assembly: GCF_027789765.1. Lineage (NCBI taxonomy): Eukaryota > Metazoa > Chordata > Amphibia > Anura > Hylidae > Dendropsophus > Dendropsophus ebraccatus. The sequence goes on from NC_091455.1 coordinate 46,604,334, forward strand.
GTAAAAGTGACAATGGCGCCTTTCAATGGGTGGGGTATATTTAGCTGCAAGTGAAAGAAATACGGGGAAATATGAAAAAAAAGGAAATCTGGGCATGTATAAGGCAACTTTGACATGTGCCACATTGTGATGACTAGAATTATGTTTGTAAATGTAAAATAGTGGACTTGGGTGGGGGGGGGGGGGTAATTCTCTATCTGAGTATCATATTGGCAATTCTGTACTAGTAAAGACTTCAGAAAAGAAGGATATAGGGGTAGTGATTTCTGACAGCCTTAAAATGAGTCAATGGGCAGTAGGGAAAGCTAATGGTATGCTGGGGTGTATAGCTAGAGGTATAACCAGTAGGAAGAGGGAGATTGTGATCCCGCTATATAGAGCTCTGGTGAGGCCAGATCTGGAATACTGGGGGAAATGTATCAAACATGGTGTAAAGTGAAACTGGCCCAGTTGCCCCTAGCAACCAATCAGATTCCACTTTTCATTCCTCACAGACTCGTTGGAAAATGAAAGGTGGAATCTGATTGGTTGCTAGGGGCCAGTTTCACTTCACACCATGTTTGATAAATCTCCCCTGTGTACAGTTCTGGAGACCTCACCTACAAAAGGATATTGATAAAATAAAGAAGGCAAAGGAAGGTCATGATCAAATGCTTTAAATATGATAAAGGACTAAATAAGGTTCAGGAGGGAAAAACTGAGCACCATAACAAGGGGCATAATCTGAGATTAGTTGGGGAAAAGTCAGATGCAACACAAAAAAACCTGAAAGATTAGTAGATGCTTGGAACAAACTTCCAGCAGATTTGGTTGGTAAATCTACAATAACAGAATTTAAAGGGGTACTCCGGCGGGGGGGCTATTTTGGGATCTGGCCGGGAAGGAGGTGGCTGAGGGAAACGACGTATACTCACCTCCCCGTTTCCAGCGGCGGGTCCCGTATCGTGGCGCTTCGGTCCCCAGTGCCCGGCCATTTCCTGGTGTCTGACGCAGGCTTGAGACGTGACGTCTCAAGTACACTCAGCCAGTCAGTGACAGAGGCGGGATCCGTTTCAAGTCCGCTCAGATCCCGCCTCTGTTACTGAGGCCGGGGAGGAGGTGGCTGAGGGAAACAACGTCTACTCACCTCCTCCCCAGCCAGATCCCATAATAGCCCCCCCCGCCGGAGTACCCCTTTAAACATGCCTCGGATAAACATTTATCTATCCTAAGATAATAAGAATGGAAATACTGAAAAGGCAGACTAGATGGACCAGGCGGGCTTTTTCTGCCATCAGTCTTCTGTGTGACTAGGACAGATCTCCAAAACAGCTGGATGAGGGTATTCCTGCTGTATGCAGTTATTAGTGCCTACCTAAACTAGTCCATTGAAGGACAACTGCTGAACTAGTGCCAGCGTCATGGCACACAAGCCCAGTAGAGTAACCTAGCTCATGTAGACCCACCCCAGAAGCACTACTGTAGAAGAAATTGCTAAAAAAAAAAAAAAAAAATCTGGACACCTTAAAGGGGTTATCCAGCGCTACAAAAACATGGCCACTTTCTTCAAGAAAAAAGCCCACTCTTGTTTCCAGGTTGGGTGAGGTTTTGTAACTTAGGGGCCTATTCCACACGAGCGGTAATAGGCCGAATTGGTCCCATTCGGCCCGATTCGGCCGATTTACGCTCCGTGGAATAGAGAGAACGATCAGCCGATGATCGTGTCATCGGCTGATCGTTCATTTAGGTTTAGACCAGGTTGTTCGCCACCAAGGCATTGCTACGGATGAATAACGGTGTGCGGCGGCGACCGATGATTTTAGCACAACCATACATTACCTGTCCGGGCCGCAGGTCTTCTTCTCCCGGTCCCGCGCGGCAGCATCGGCTTCGGAGCGGGGCTGTCTGAACCGACAGCCCGCTAAGCCAATCACTGGGCCAGGACGGCCACGGCCAGTGATTGGCTCAGCGGTCTGTCTGTTCAAACAGTCAAGCTCCAAAGCTGCTGTGGCTTGCAGGACCGGGAGAAGAAGACCTGCGGCCCGGACAGGTAATGTATGAAGCAAGGGCTGCAAGGACATCGGTAACGATGTCCCTGCAGCTCTTGTTTCACGATCATCGGGGCCGTGGAATAGGCCCAGTAAACGAGCGCCGATCTAGCAGATTGGCGCTCGTTTACGTAGTTGATTCGGGCCCTGCTCGGCCCATGGAATAGGACCCTAAGTTCCATTGAAGTGAATGCAGCTTAATTGTAAACCGCACCTGAACTGGAGACAAGAGTGGGGCTGTCTCCGGAAGAAAGTGGCCATGTTTTTGAAGCACTGGATAACCCCTTTAAGGTCTTCTTGCCCTGACACAGAGACACTTTAAAGGTTTTGATCAGTCGGGGTCTGGTTTTTCAAATCTCCACTGATCATTAGATAGAGTTGGGAGAAGCACTCGGCTAAGCGCTTCTCCCAGCTCTATCGGTAGAGGCCTGAACACCCAGACCCAGACTAAGCAAAGCTTTTAGTATCTCTCTGTGCCATGTCAAAAGTTGTTTTCCTTTTTTTAAGTAACAGGGACACTTCAACAGGTGTTGTGGACTGAGAGCACAACCAGGAACTACACAATGGTTTTAATGTTATGGCTGATTGGTGTCATCCTCTTATCAATGAATCATTAAGAACTCCTAGACAGATTATATTCCTGATCCCTAATGGTTACATTATTAATACGACAACTCAGCAACTTCAAGAGATGCATTCCTACAAAGATGACATTGTGTGCAGTGGGAGGATAAACTTCCCACCATTATGTCATTGTGCAGGCAGATCAAGCTGTACAAATGTATATTCAGTATTACATAACCGTCAGGCATTATTCCTATTATTAGCTATAGCCGCATATTTCCATTGGCAGTTACTGGCCAGTTACATGATAGCAAGAAGTGGAGAACAGAGATATTAATCTTGTATTCGGGCAGAGGAATGGATGGTGCGCGGGCTGATGTCAGCTGGGAGTCGGGTGTCAGCTGTTTCCTGCCATTTCTGTCTCAGCACATTTTTATCCCCGCCCTTTCACCTGCACATTCTGCCATGCTTTTAAAAGCGCTTTAATTAACCCTTCCTGAATCTGTCATGGCGGTAGAAATAGACGTACACTCGGCTCAGGGAGCGGGCTCAACTTTCCAAGGTTAAGCACTGCAGCAGTCATCTGCTCCTGTCCGTCAGGAATAAATCTGACCAGTGCTGAGTGGCCGTCTGCTAGAAACCATCTGAAGAGGTTGATATTCAGCTCTATAGCAAAGTGCCAGCATCACTGGGGATCTACTGTACAGATTGGAAAGGCGAGCAGATAATGTTACTGAAAAAATGTTTCCCTGTGAACGTCCCATTTAGTTTATACCGTCCACCTAGACTGGATACACTGCGCCTGATGATGTCACTGGGAAAAGAAATAGGCAACGCTTTATATAAGTGATGAAGAAAAAATGATGTGGGTTTTATACGTATTATACATGGATAGGTTGGGAGGTTTGTACTTTTCCTTGTTTGGTGGATATTTATGAGATTGTGTACATGGCTGAAATGGCAAAGAGGTATGGCCCATGCATTACCCACCAGCACAACTCTGCTATGATAGTAATAGACTTAAAGATTTAAAGGGGTATTTAAATCTCAGCTTGTTATTTACTTTCCTTAGAGTAGGGGGATAACAGGTAGATCACAGGGGGGTTTAACCCCCAGGACCCCCACTGACCCTGAGAATGGGGACACAATTGTTCCTGCAATGAATGGAGCACTCTCTTAATTGTGAGGATCATTGCATCCCCGTTCTCGAGATCGGTGGGGTTCTGGCGGTTGGACCCTCAGCAATTATATTATTATCCCGGAATAACTAGCTAATGCAGTGTCCCAGAACAGGTGTACCATGATGCCTTTACACCCCCTGTCACAAGGTACTTCTGTCAGGTATTACACTCTGGGCTGAAGGCTGCTGTTTGCACTTTCACCACCTGGTGTCTCACTCTCCCCTACTCTCCTGCACAGCTGAAGTGTATAAAAGGGTTAAATGTGTTATATGTTTAGTGTTTCCTGATCAATCAGTAGCTAAGGTGCCTTACCCTACACCACCTATCAGACACTGACACCTATTCCTTCCAGCACTTTCCCCACCAATATTAGCTTAGTCCCAGTCACCCCTATTAAGGCTTGTAAGTTCCTGGTGGGTGGATCGTTTTTCTAGTAGCTGGAGTTTGGAGGGAGAAAATTAGTTTTGTTGGAGTTGTCTGAGAAAGAGAGTATGCAGTGCTAAACCCTCAGGTAGGGTAACTGTCACCTGGGACACTTTGGCTACGCCTGGGGTAACCATTCCTACACCTAGTCAGGACAATCCGTCCCAAAAGAATTTGTCTGCAGCGGAGCAAAGTGCAAGAAAGCCGACGTACCCCATTGAAACCTGCTCAAACTTCTCTGGGAACCTTGAGAGGTTAGCATCACCCAGTTGTCTAAACCCAGGACTCGTGCTACTAGACCTGACAATCCATGGGCTCTTCTGGCAAAGGCAATGCTTATCTTCTGTTCTTAACCTTGAGTACGAGATTCTTCAGGCAAGTCACTAACTTACAGTACAAGTTACCCAGGCAGAGTTCTGCACTATTAGACAAGGTCCCA